>NC_058054.1:4878415-5195915 GCF_020085105.1 Siniperca chuatsi
TTGTGTAGGTAACTTGTATTTGTGATATGGATGTCATATTGTAGAGGAATATCCAGTGGGGTGCTGAATCCTAAAATGAAAGCAAATTCAAAAAGCCACAGCTCCCATTACACCAAAACCACATCCATGTGAATGTACAGGTAGTGGGTATTTTGTGTGTCTATGTCTGGTTTGTTCAGACCCCCGTCATATGATCATAAACCCTCATATTTACGCACATTCCCTCAAATCTCTGGTGCCTGCGTGCTGTCTGTCGCCAATCCTGCAGAGTGACTTTTCATCATGTCTGGGAATATATGATTAAAAGGATTCAGGGGTAATTTGCAGCTTAATTATTAACCAACACACCTACACTTTTGAAAATGATATAGTTTTTTCAGCACACCTGTGTGCCTGGTTTGGGAGAAAACACATTTCTGTAACTAGTAGGATGTATGTGACAATTCATATTTTCACGAGAATTGAATTTGGATTTTTGAAAACCTGATGGCAGATGAGATGAATGCCCATCAGCTAATTTAATGTCTGCACTTTTTCAGGACGGACTAGAATTACCGCCTCGCTGATGTATGCCTCCGCCAACCAGTCAAGTTGCAGTTTACATCCATGTCTGTCCAGACTCATATATGTAGTGAAGGCTTTGAAGGAATTTAATAAAAGGTATTAAGTGTATTTTTTGGCAAAATGTAAGGAATCACTATATTGATGATACATATGTATGATTCCAAACATGCTGTCTTCACTTTGAGTCTATTTTTTACAGAGGAGTACAGAGGACTGATAGAGAGCTTCAAGTGTTTTTGCAGAACATTATGATGCCACAGTGAAGTTGACCTTTGACCTTTTGGATATAAAATGTCATCACGTCATCATTTTATCCTATTAGATGTTTGTGTGATATTTTGTCCCAATTTGCGTACGAACACTTGAGTTATCGCCAAAAATGTGTTTTGTGAGGTCACAGTGACGGACAGACAAACATAATCCCTCCAGCAACGGCTATTGTTGGTGCGGAGGCATAAACATCTGAATATACACATAAACTCTAAATATCCTCTGCCACAAAAAAATCACTGCACAGTAGAATATGTGGATTCTTATGTAAAGTACTTCCAAAATGAATGAATGAATTATGACATTGAAATGGTAATGGAAGTTGGTATGAGTCATTAAATCTCCATTCTATATTTTGGAACTAAGTCCATGTTGCAGGTATGCAGTTTTCACCCTGACAGCAGGGCTTTGGCTTGGTTTGTCTTGTAAGGTAGCCAGATGCCAGGGCTAGCGAGTCATATTTTTGGCAGCAGAACAGCAGTAGACAGCTGACTGACAGTGGCACTCTGAGATGTTAACCTGCCCAGACACTTCCCTTCACCTCAGGCTTAACACAACCACTGAGCTCTGCCGCAGAGGGACACACACTCATACAGATATACATCCTTGTATGAATGAACACCTAAACACTGAAAACAAATTAAAAAGAAATTTAGATATTGTGTCTTTCACACATGCAATACCCTTTGGCATTTCTTCTTTCCTTTCAGTTGTAAGCCATGTGTATTGACCTGAATGTCAATTTGCATATGCATTTTATACATAGAAGTTTAAGATGATGCTGTACATTAGTGCTACCGTCTCCTACATAAAGTCTTATTTAAGTGTTAATTCTTCTAGTATTTTGCTTTTAAACAGTATTTCTGTGGTCACACAAGGCCCTAAATCCCTGAAAATCTGTACTTGGCCTTTACCTGTTTATTTAATTTTTTTATTTATTTATTTTTTTCGATAATCTACAAATTGAAACTGGTTTTACATTTCACTCACGAACGTCACTCAAGATAAGTGTCAGCTAACTGCCTCAAATGTAATGTAAAACATTTCCACCACTGACAGGTTTCTATTGAGAGAGACTGTAAGGCTTCAACTCCAGACTTGCAAACATCCATTTATCCAACGAATTAATGGCAACCTGCGTCAGACAGGCAGACAGATACAGTCAGGCAGGCAGCCAGGAGGACAAGCAGGAACACAGACAGACAGACAGACAGACAGACAGACAGACAGGCACGTTCTCTCCTGGCAGCCCTGTTGGCTTCATAACATAGCCTGGAGCAGGGCTTTGTGTGTGTGTGTGGGCTTGTTTTACTATATTCACTGAGTCCAAAAACCGGAAGCCTGCTATACTTGTAGGGTCTGACAGCTTTGTGCGGCCAAAATGCTGGACACCACAAATTTAAAGGGTTAGGGTTTGGGTAAGGGTTAGGCATTTTGTTGCAATGGTTAAGGTTAGGGTAAGGGGCTAGGGAATACATTGTGTGTGTGTGTGTGTGTGTGTGTGTGAGTGAGTGTAAGTGTGAGTGTGAGTGAATGTTGCATCCAAGGAAGTCGGGATAGATGGATTGGTCCAAATATCGGACTTTAACACGGGAGACCGCTGTTCATTTCCCGCTTCCAAACAACAGTCAACTTTTTTTTAAAGCATGGCCACGATTGTTCCTTAGCCACATGGATATTACTGTAACCATGACAACAAAACTCCCTTAAACTTAACAAAGTAGTCCTTGTAACTCACATATGATCTTTCCTTAAAACAAACCAAGTCGTTTTGTGTAAACCTAATCAAACCTTAACCATAGCCTTGTCACATCATAATACAGATTTATCGTAGAAAAGGTTTCAGTCGTAGTCATCTGGACACTGTTTTCAGAATCAAGACGTTTCGGCTCCCATCCGGAAGTCATTCTCAATTGTGAAAAAATTTCTCCAGTTCCCGTCCAATTTTTTCACAATTGAGAATGACTTCCGGATGGGAGTCGAAACGTCTTGATTCTGAAAACAGTGTCCAGATGACTACGACTGAAACCTTTCTCCAGTTCCCGTCCAATTTTTTCACAATTGAGAATGACTTCCGGATGGGATCCGAAACGTCTTGATTCTGAAAACAGTGTCCAGATGACTACGACTGAAACCTTTTCTACGATAGAACACTCCTGGACGAATGAGGGACTACACCGTCATAATACAGATTTATTTCTTAACTGTCATCCTGCCGATAGCTTGAAAGCTTATCTCATGACAAAACACTGCAGTGTTTTACTATGAGACCACATTTTACAACAACAACAACATTTGTTGTGATGATTGTCACCTAAACAGTAGAAATACCAGGTTCACATTAGAAGTAAGTAATCTACCAGGAATATGTGCTTGTATATTTGGTTGGCCAATGCAGTGCAACCAGTAGGCGATTTGTTAATTTTTAACAGGGGGAATGGACATTTTGCTAACAAGGGGAAATCAAATTGCCTATTCAGTGAAACGATGTTGTTGCTATATTAACCCTTAACTTTTTGGACAAATCTGCCTTTTTTTTCAACCATAACCACACCATCACATCCATCTCAGTTTCAATCACATTTTGGGTACCACATCTTTCTTCAAGTTCCTCCTCTTTCTGCCATTGCTGTGTCTTGTCATCCTGCATGCCACAGACGGCTCAGCCCAAGCTGTCTAGGATGCCAAAACTGTGGCAGTCATTTCAGGTGCTGAAACTTTACCTGCCCAGACAAGACAGACATTCTCATTAGATGAAGCAATTATATAAGCTGAATGAAGGAATGCAGATAGACTTGAAAAATAAAGAGAAAATTCGTTTTTTTTGGAACGTGATGGAGAATGTGAATGTAAAGTTCAGGGGGAAATTACATGTATTTCTACTCTTTTCGATTTGCAGCTGCTGGTTAATTGGTGGAACATCATGCTGCTACTGGCACTGGTGTTCTCTCTCTATTTGGGTCTGTTAGGATCAACCACTGACTGTCATCGGTTCCGTCTCCAATCGGGTCTCTTCTTTTGAAAATGAACTATGCACGTTGGGTTCGAGTAGGTTTTCCAAACCTAGGAGTCCAAAAGCTCTATCTACAGTATGAGCATTTCAATATTTCCCTTTCCAATCTCTATCACTGACTGAAAATGTCCAATGAATAGTCATTGCAGTCAACTTGCTGTTCTACACTGTTGGTGTCAGGCAAGTCTTTCCTGGAAAAGATCCTTAGGCGAGCTGGAAGTGATACATTTTACAGTACATAGAAGAAGGTTATTACAGTAAGAGACCATCTGTATAGAGGCTTTGGGGGATGTGATACAAATATGGCAAAGAGGCACAGATCTTCGCTGTGAGCAGGATTTGAACCTGCGTGGGGAGTCCCCATTGGAATCTAAGTCCAACGCCTTGACCACTGAAGAGAGCAAGCATTTGTAGCAGTGAAAAAGCAACTTAACAGTTAATGGCAACACTTTTATCTGATGTTCTCATCCAGAACAACTGCTAAGCAGGGAGGATGATTTGTGTGTGTGTGTTGGTGAAGGACACTTTGTTAAGACAGATGGCAGATAAAAAATGAATCTCAGAACTTCCAGTTCCAGAACAGCCTCTAGTGTTGCCTTTTGCAAAATAACAAGAATTTGTGCAGTAATTGTAACAAGTTTTTAAGGAAATATAAATCAAAACTTGATTATACAGTACAAGGATTTAATTCAGAAGTTAGGATTCAGAAATGTGAACAACACATAAGAAATGTTTTGAAAAAGGTGACTGTTAAATGTACTGGTGCCTAGCTTGATAGCTAACAAGATACAAGGTGTAAGTAACACAGTTTTGGAGCTGTTGGAAGCCAAGTCTTTAGCTAGACTAGCCTAAACACATCACAGAGCAACAGATTACAGATAACAAATTCCAGAAACAAGTAATTTTGTTCCAAAGCCTAACCAACCCTTAACCATAGAGGTGACAGATGAGAAAACAATATATGATTCATTTTTGTAACTGCAATTTGTAACGCTTTTGGAAAGCAGTGACAAAAGATGTTGTCCTACTGATAGGGAAGTCGAATCAGAGAACACAAAGGCGACAGATTTTGAAGTTTAGTTTGATGGACTTTCTGACACCTTACCAAGACATTTGACAGATGTTGATTTTTCTTTTAATTTGTCACCCATTTGTATCTCTGTATTGAATTCACAGAGATAAAACTGATACTGATCTTCTCATCTAACGCTCAGTTAGACAGGAAATAAGCACAGTTCTCAAAATGGTGAAATATTCCTTTACGATATAGTAATGTATAAGTATTTGTGTGTGTGTGGATTTTCCATTAAATTTTATTGCTCGGACTGTATTTCTTTCACTGAAAGTGTTTTTCCCTGATGGAGGTTATTTGACTTTGCATCACAAAAGCTGTTACTGCATCTTCCGTCACCTACCTTTCTGATGAATCACACCAGCATTGAATGTTTATCTTGTAATTTATTGTCTTCTATTATCTAATATCTAGGATAATTTCACTGAACTGAAATTAATGTTTAAATATAATCCTGGCATGATGCTATAAATTCTAAACTCTTTGTAGAGGTATTTCTTCTATATGCATACTTATATTCTGCATTACTTTTTGTCATATTGAGTGCAGCAAAGTGCAGACTTTATGCCAACTGATCGGTCACGTTTCTGTCCTGATTCTCAATTACTGTCATTCCAAATCGTGTAGTTTTCGTTGATCCGTATCACGTATCATCGTTGAACTCCCTCAGAAGCCGATTGCAGATTGGAAACTTGTTCATTACTGCAAAAATGGCTTTCCCCACATCTGTTTTACAGCTGTAGCTCACCCCACTGCAGCCACTGAGCTCCCTCTTTAATAGTTTGTCACTGGAAAATTCATAAATTAATGCTATGTTTGCAGCAGAAATCTAGTTTGTTCTGTTTAGCAGAAAGCAGTCCAGTTGTAGCTGAATCCCTCGGAGGTGAAATGTCTCTGGAAATTTGGTCCATGTCAAACCTGAGCCTTGGAATTCTGGGAAATGCATTTAGCACTGCTCCCACAGTAACAGAGTGAATTTTGGAGTATTAGAGTCCATCGCTGCAGTCAGTCACCAACTCCCTTCTGCACATGGGAGACTGTTATTTTCCCCGTAATTACATTAAGCACAGAATCTCCCAGAATATTAGCTCAAATGTAGAGGAATGTGCAGCACTTTCGCATAGTCTATACTTCTGAACGCTGTGTTTGTTTTCGATTGTATTTTGTCTAAACCAAAAACACTGAAGCTTCTCAAGGAAGACGAGGAATGGCCACAGCAGGCTGTGGGATCTCTGCTGCTGCAGATACAGATGTTTATCCGATCAACTAAACACAGATATAAGGTTTCATGGAAGGGAGATGGAGGAAGACACGTCACCAGCAGTGAGACGAACTGTACAGAAGAGTTATTCATGAGCTGTAAGCTTTTTGAAAAGTTTTATTCTAATATACGACATCCAACATCATCCAACACACAAAATGATTTCTTAAAGATGCAAAGGGATAGTATCAAAGTTATGAGCCATTGTAATACCTTGCACTCTTTTTAAATCATGTTTTTTCAGTATGGACAGCTGAATTTCGTATAACATCCTGGAATAAAACCACATGCACATGCAGTGATTTAGTGGTCAAGTAGGTAAACTTTGAACTCAGGAAATGTAACATTTACCAAGAAGTGAATGACCCTCTGTTGCAAGAAAGTGTTAAACTATACTGAATCTGCTTGGGAAAACTCTATAATCTGTCACATCTTATTGTAATGGTTAGCATTAATCAAGATTGAGACAACAAGTCCTCCAAATTAAGCAACAAAATACATTGTTTGTCCATACCCTCTAGAACGACATAGAAGTGTTTTACCCCCCATCAACAGGGCGACATAATTTGTCTGTGCTTTCAAAAACCGTTACACATCTCTTGAAAAATACATTTTTTTTCATGATGTGACAAGCCTATGGTTAAGGTTTGGTTAGGTTCAGGCACTTGGTTAGGAAAGATCACGGTTTGGGTTAAGACAAGTACTTTGTTAAGGTTAGGGAAACATTTTGGTTTGGGGACCTTTGTCGTCATTGTTACGAGCATAAATACGTGGTTAAGGTTATGGAAAGAACCACGTTGACTGTTGGTAGGAAATGAACAACAGTCTCCCGTGTTAAAGTCTGATGTTTTGCTAAAATGACTTTGTCTTGGAAGAACAGTCTCTGTATTGACAGTGCTCTGTATCGGGATACATTATCTGGACAATGGCATCTGATCACGGCCCTTTGAATTTACACCCGGTATTAGTAAGCGTTCTCATTATCTCATTTCTGCTGGCATTGTTATCTGATGTCAATATGCAAATTACAGGTGGAGCTGGCGGACTTATCATGGTGCGTCCCAGGTCAAGGGAAGCAATGCTGCTGTATGGGCTAAAATTATTTTTCCTTTGCCAAGAATGGCTTATCTGTACCTGGCCAATCCAAGGCATTCTCATCCCAGTGCGCTCAGTTTGCTTTATAAAGGCAAACTTTTCTTAGATACGAGATCTTTAGATACAAGTTCCATGTTAATACCAGATGTAAATGCGATGTCTGAAAGTTTGCTTTTTTGCTTGACTGTTAAGATGTATTTGCTTTAGGTTGGGAACTGATCCCCCTCTTTCACTTAGCGCCAAATTCAATCTGATTGAACTATGACACAAGAAATCATGAGGCTCGTCAATGACAATTTGAGAGAGGGGGTGGCATCGACCTTAATTCAGGAAATACTGATTGTTTATAACCGTGTTTAAAGAACTGCACAGTGAAATAATACAAGCAGCAGAGAAGGAGGGATGTGGTTCAGCTACAAGAGCAGTGACAGAGATTAATTGCAGTGAAGTGTTTGATAAGAAGCTGTATAATGTGAACTGCCGTTGTTAGTTGCAGTTTATGTTTATAACCCCGCCTATGCTATTTCCTGTCCCATGTGTTTTTTTTCGATACAACACACAAGTAAATTTTGCAATGTTTCAAATGCAGTTTGAACAGTAAAAATCTGTTCAGCCACTATGGAGATAGCAATGTCTAAAGTCAACAAAACTGTCTTGCCAGCATTTTTGAGAGCGTAGGTTTCAAGGAGTTTATCATCAGGCCATAACCTCTAGCTGGGTGATTTCAACATATTGACCCAGGGAAACATACAATGAATATTTGACTTAAGGGGAAAAAAACATTACTGAGAACATAAAGCCCTTTGAAAGGTTTTCTTAATGTGTCATATTAAGAGGATATTGAGCATACAGTAGAACCCTGGGAACATATGGTCTGACTGCATCTTGAGTCTATGTACTGCTACACCTTGTTATTTTTTATCTGCTGGCATCGGATCCTACGTACCTGATTAAAGAGGTTGAACTGTGATGATCACTGAACCTGCGCATTGACAAGGGCATTATTCAAAACATTTGTGCACGTTTCTCCTCTGCATTATGAATCAGTAATTACCAAGCAAATGGCACTCAATACAGTTTTAGTGTGCAAACTGTTTGCTTCTATTTGGAAATGACTGCATCTGCTGCTTATGACACACCAATTATACAAGGTGGAGCATGGTGACTCCTTATTAGATCACCGGTAGGGCCTGACAACATTCCTGTGAATGTGCATGATCACTGTAAGAGAGAAATGCTGTGAAAACTAACCAAACCCGATAGATAGACAGGATTTATCTGAAAGTAATACATTTAATTACGTAGAGGAGGATGGGAGAGTGAGGATGTGATTCAGTGGGATATCATAAAAATACTGAGAATTAACAACTCAACATCTGCCATCCAGTACTGATGGATTTAGTTTTATTTCATTTCAAAACTGTTGTCCCTTCTTTTACTAAGTGACTGACTTCAAAAATAAAGGATAACCAATGACTTAGTCCCAAGTAGACAGAATTCTAACACTTGTAACATAAACTTTACCCTCAATATTTTTACGTAACTTCAAGTGATGATTAAAGGAAAGTAAGATGTGGTGTTTCGGAAATGCACGCTGCGTAGCACACAGACACAAGCGTCTGTCTGGGACTTAATCCATATTTGCACAGAGAGTGTTTTTCACATGTCACTCCCATAAAATTACACTGCTAAGTGTTCCAGAGGGAGACAGGGGAGGAGATCTGGGTGGTCTCCTACATCGACCAGAGACCTGTGCTTCACCGTCATTAGCATTCCACCACACCAAACTACCAGGATGTGAGTGAGGAGCAGCCACAACGTCTCCATGTCTGACCCTTAAATTAACTGTTGGATAATGACAAGGTCATCATTTTGGTAGTTCAACTTTGGGCAGACTGGATTGTTTACTTTTTAATACATCTTTCAATATTATCTCCTTTTGCTCAAGTGAGTTATTTCTTGAAAGGTATTTTGTTAAAAATGCATGCATTACAGTACGATTCCTCAATTGTCTTCTCTCCAATACTTCTGTAGTTGTAACCACAACTTTCTGGGTTCAAATCCATACAAATCTGCGTTTAAATCCAGTTCAAATGGCGTTTCTTGACAAGCGATCTCTTGTAGCGCAAATAATTCATGATAATTCAGTTCTGTCTCAGGTGGAAGTAGGAGAAAGTAGCCTGACATTGTTATAGCACCCCAAAACCTTCTAGGGTGGAGGTCAGGTGGACTTGTGGCCATACAAAGCATCTGACTTCAACAGTACCCTGATCAGTAAAAGGCTAAATAAACTGTGCACATAAAATATTTTGTTTAGGAACAGTGTTTGTAGGCTGCCCAGTATGGTTTGGATTTGTTAGAAACATACAAATCTATTCACAAGAATTCATAAGAAGTCAGACCTTTGTGTTTTGGTGAAATCGGCCTAGTAAATACCTTTTATAAATAATTTTTATTGTTTTTAATGTTGTTTTTACCATACTGAAGTGACAAATTGGTGGGGTTTACAAACAAAAGTCCCAGTGAGATCAGTCTTGGTGATTTACATGTCAAAAAATGTCTATGCACGTAGGTAAAAAGAGGGCTAAATTTGGTTTAGGTTAAGTCGCATGTAATCAGTTTGCTATTTTACAAGCTTGCATCCTGTCAGGTTTGGGATATGTTTATGTATGTTTCCCAACTCATTCACCTACTAAGATGGATCACGGTTCAGTGTCTTCCTGCTGCGCAGACAGACATCCAACACTGGCGTTCTGAAAGAGGTTACAGCACAAACTCTCAGTACAAACACAGACATCCTCCTCATGACAATTGTGCTGCTGGCCAGCAGGCGCTCGCTGTTATATGACAAAACATTTTCAGCCTTGTCAATCAGAATATATGCCAAATAAATACTATGCATGGTAGTTCTGCAGACCAGATCACTGTCAGGACAATTATTCCCTTGCTGAGTTTGTCAAGTAACTGAAGCCAAGTCCAGTCTCACAAAATTAATGTTAGCTTCATGCAAATCTTTTTACCTCAGCTCCTGTTTCCTGTTGTGGCACTTATCTGTCATCCATGATCATTTATGGCTAGGTGCTTGGACTGTGTACTTGGATTCTTTTGCTGCATGTCCAGTGAATGATCTGGGGATTTAAGTTCTGTGTCACTCGTTATTAAGTTGCTCTGGAAAAGAGCATCAGCTTAATTCCTCACATGTAATGCAAAATGTAGGCTTGGCTACCTAGCTAGGTGTCTGTCCAGATGCTTTAGCCTGGAGCCATATTGACTCCTGCCTGACTAGCGGTCAGCATGGCCGCAGGCGCTGTTCACGTCAGCTCATGCCTGAGCCTGCACAGAGACATCAGTGTACAAAGTCAGGCTCACTTCTGATTGGACGAGACCAGGACCAAAAATTCAGATGAGGCCCCCAGGGACCCACAAGGCTATGTTGTAGTAACTTCCTCATGCTCTCAATAACCCTATCTCCTGCTGTTTCTGAATACTAATTTCATATTGATTGATTCAAATCTGCAGCTGCAGCCCTAGATGACTGTGACGGTTTGGTTTTATTCTGTTATAAAACAATGAACACGTAATACACAAAATATATACATGATACATTAGAACACAGATTTAACAGAGTAGGGTTTTGCATATTCATAAACAAATTACAAGAAACAGGAAGCAGGCTGCATGTACAGTAAATTACCCATTTAATTTGTTGTAACAATGTTGTGATGCTTGACTGAGACTGATGATGGAAATTCTGTGCAAGCTGGATGCATGCCAACATGAGTGCATGAGCTTAATATCTCCATATGACGCACAGCCGATATAACAAGTACAACTACTAAAAGTCCTCCTTCGAGCCGGAGTCGAACCAGCGACCTAAGGATTTCAGCACAGTTTTCCTACAGTCCTCCACTCTACCAACTGAGCTATCGAAGGTGTTCTGCCAGAGGCTTTACTGTGGAGAATACAACACAGTAATCCTGTGCCGATAGAAAATGCACCTGCTTTAGATGGGGTCTGGGTAAAGGTAGTAATAGTAAATATGAGATCAAATTGGAACAGTAAATGTCATTGAAAAAAAAAACACAGAACAAAACTCTTAAACTTGAACTGAGAAATTCATAAAAGTGCTTCTTTTATAGTGGGAGTTTACTGCTCTGAAATTCTCTTTGCATATTTGGTCAAATACACTGTGAAACCAATACATCTATAGCCTGATATCGGCTTACATGCCTGGTTGTAGTAATGACGCAATGCCTCACTGACAGTCTGGATGCTCTGTGAGGTGGATGCCTGCCAATACCAATGCATCAGCTTTTTTATCTGTTAGACGCACAGTCTCTGTAAGCGACTCCACTCTACCAGCCGAACTATTGGCGAGGTTCGTCCCAGACAATTACTATGTACACTACGAGTCAATAATCACCCTGCTGAGAGAAAATGCACTTGCTTCAGATGGTGTCTGGGTAAAGTTAGGCAGCTGTTAAAGTGCTGTTCCTACAGTTTAATCTCAAGATTTTCCCTCTTGAAGCTGAGTTGCAAAAAGAGAAGGTATCCAGGTAATGTTAACTGGCTTTTCAGGAAAGATACAAGAAGATTAATATCATATTTATATACCAGCTCATCTTTCTGATATACAGAGCTCTTTCTCATATCAAACCTTCCTGACCGCCTGTTTGTATGGCCATTGTGTATGATTAATTAACTATTTAATTTATTCATTCATTAATACAGGCTCTGACTGATATTGATAATTGAGAATAATAAAATAGCGAGGTTGAATTTGGGGGATATGTGTGTAAATTGATGCCTATAGACATCTAGAATATTTTCATTTTATGGAATGGTTCAACCATAGAAGAACATGGACTCTTGTATTTGAAGTTAAATGTACACTGAGTGAGATATTCAATGAAAATACATAAATAAAGGGGAAATATAAGGGGAAAAACTGGGAAAAGCGAGGTTAAAATCATCTTGCAAAACTTCTCTGGCAGAGAGAGAAAGCTGGAGTCACAAACTAAAGAGCTTTTGCTTCTTGTTTCTGGTATTCACCACAACAAAAACAGTTTATATTTTGAGGATATTTAAGTGCAGAACAGTTATCTCATGTTGCTGTTTGTGTCATTATAATGTACACTTTTGTTAAAACTCTGAAAAACTACTGCCTTGCTCTGTTGTTCTATATTCATGTCCTTTGCCCTCTGTTGCAGCGTGCTTGTGCAAAGCCACCGTGTCTTGACTTGAATTGACTTACCCTCTGAATGAATCGTGGCCCAGCTGTTGACTAATAGTCTACATTCACCACTAAAAAAACACCATGTCACCACTCCCTGTGTCCAGAGTGTGGGTGGTGGGAGCAGGGAGGGGCTGGCTGAGCAAATAGGATGGGGGTTGGGGGCAAAGCAGGAGTTGTAGCATTGTATTGTTTGACTGACAGTGGGACAGCGAGGGGGAACGGGTGGTCCCGGCCCAGAGACAATGCCTGAGAACGCACTGCCTCTCAACTAAACCCCTTTTGTGTGGCAGGGTGGGAAACCCCTTACAAATAGCCATCACTAGCATGATTCATGCCTTTATCATTACTTGGGAATGTGCTCGGTGGAAACATGGCATGGTCTGAGATGTCATATTGTTGTGCACTGTCAGAGGTACTAACAGGGCATTTTATGCGATTAGCTCAGGAGGATGATGAAGTGTCCAGCAGTGTTGCAGAGCAAACTGGGGTTTGTGCTGCAGATGTAAAATAGTACACTCCAAAACAATCCCCTTCTACAAAACAAGCAAAACATTCTGTAATCTACACACGCTCGCAAGTATCAAGCAAAAAATCTGCCAATGGGGAATGTACTGGTAAGATTTTTTTAAGCTAACATAAAAAGCATCCTGCTGCTACAAAACACTATCTGACACTAGTGAAAAAAAGGCTTGATATAAGAAATTAAACTTCAGAAATTCAAGATTTATGTGCTTCACATGAGATTATTATCCTTTATTTGAACTCAAAAATATATTTGCACTGGTGGGTCTGTTTCTAATTTTATAAATTAGAACTTTTTACTGTGTAGGAGTGGTTTGAGGATGTTTTTAATGTACAGCTTATTAGTTTGTAAAGTTTAAACTAGGGGGAAATAGGTTGAGTAGGATGCAGAATCAAGAGTGTGCCAAGAACATTTCTGTCCACAAATGCAAAAATACAGAAATGTTATTAGCAATACAGTGCAGAAATTGTTTTGCTCAGTATAAGAATATTAGCTGTTAGGCTCCAACAAGCATACGTTTATCCATATTTTGTTAACTTCCCTTAACAATGCAAAAAACAATCCAAGCTTTAATTGATCTTTGCAGTGAAAATAGGTTGAGAATTGGGTCTAGAATAAAGGGCATTCTAAAAAAAATAAGGAAAATAATGAACAGATGAATATAGAGAGCAAAACAATGATTGAAATTAAATGTGCAACCGTGCACTGCTAACTGGTGGCATTATCATGCAAGAGCACAGATGAGAGAACAATATAGAAATGTCATTATTTTTTAAACATACAAATGTAAAGTTTCTGGACAAACACAGTTCAATATCCTTAAATGTTGTACAATATACCTTCACTCTTATTTACTTAACGTCCTTTGACTTTAAACTGAGTGCGTGTTTCTATTCAAATGGTCAGTGTAGGATTGTTATAGCTTTGTCGTAAAGGCTCCAATAAACAAACTGCTCATCAGTTTTTTTGTTAACTTCACCTAAGCGGACTAACAATGTGAAACTCAATCCAGGCTTTAGGAGGAACACACCTCCTGAAGTTGAGGCTGTTTATTCAGAAGCTTAGGATTGTATTCAGTGAGGAGCTGCAAGGAGGGGGAAAACACGTCAGAGTATCTGCTTACATTCGGCCCAATTAACAATACAATGGCGCAGGGATTTGCAAAGAATCAAGTCTGCCTATTTGTCAGCATACATCTGTTAATTATTTGTGTAAATTAGGTCCCAAACAATAATTATCACCTATAATTAGGTCAGGTGAAGAGGAGAAGTAATTGTCATTAATTCTGTTTAAAACGCTGACAACACCAATTAGCCGCTAGATTCGTTCCTGCGGGCCACCCAAAGACTGCTCTCCCTGTTGTGGAGATGAAACTCATTACGCGTCCTCCAATTCACAGAGTGCCCAGTCATACTGGTTCAGCTAGTCGGCCATTCAGCTCCAGCACACAGAAACACACAGAGCTGTAATGTAATCTGGCATGAGGTCATGAAATTTGTGGGCAGTGAGAAAAATGATACAGAGGGACTGGCACTGATAGTGAGCCTGTGAAAAAACAGAATATGCGGATAACCACTGAGAGTGCAAATGAAGTAGCATTTGGAAGGTCAGTGTGTGTTCTTAAGTAGCCAAATGCCCTGCTGAAGTATCGTTGACAGCAAACTTTTAGCTGTTTAGTCAGTAATTGTTGCACAGATAAGACAGTAGAAAAGAACAAAACACACATACATGGATCTTAACAACAACAGGTGCAGATTAAAACCACACACGAGGAATGAAGAGCAGTCTACTCAAAGCATCCCCTGTGTGTTTAGGTGCTAATAAACTTGCACACCTTGGCAGCAGATAAGAGTGTGACTCTCCCTGATCCATCGTGCTCTGAATGGGAGTGCCAGTAAAATGCCCACAGTGTAACAGAATGTAAAGCAGGCTGCGCTCAAGAGGTTTCAGTCCAAGTTGACTTTAAAGTGAGAGCACATCACTTTTGAAAGAATAAATAACACATTCTTCCTGTTTACAAATTAAAAGTTGAATCCATGAGCAATAAAATGCACCCTTGCTCAGTTCAATCCACTCAGGAGTTTTACCACTACACCCTTACTACAAGTTCTGGTATGACCAGAAGGTTACCGTGGCTAATGTTTGCAAACTTTTGATATATATTTCTTTGTAACTGACATTTTAGACTCTATATCTGCTAAATGCTCCACTATGTCCACCAGCAGGTCTTTAACTTTGTCTGTCTTCTGTTTGGTTCTGGGTTGTGTACAGTGGGTATATCAGAGCATTTTCGCTGGAAACAGCTGCCTGCTTCTGATGGAAACAAGGCTGATGAGATCGTTGATGAAAAATTAGCTGAGAGGAACTGGAGCTGGCAGGTAATTCTCTGTGAGTTTCGTCACCTCCGACCCTTTCCACATTACACATAGTCATTTGATCCATTGCTAATATCAACAGTATTAGTATTGATTAGAGCAGCTTTAAAGTTACCTACTGCTGCCATCATGTAAAGTTATGCAGCTTTAATCTTTTTCTGTTTTGCTTGGTTGACAGTGGAATCCCTCACTGAGGGACACTGCAACAGTAACTCCTGAAGGAGGAGTGTTTCTTGTTGACTTTCCACACCCAGATTTCCCCAGCCAGTCTACAGGTTTGAACTTGTGACTTTCACCTGTAACCTTTATGCTTATGGATGTCAGAGTTGTTATTAATTGCTTTGCTTCCCAAGCACAGATGTCTTTGTTTTTTATCTCAGCATTCAATAGCTTATATATCATGTTATGTCAGCATACTGTATGTTCAGACTATTATGTCTCACACTGCTCCGTATACTTCTACTGTTCTCATGCACACTGATGAGTTGAAGCATCAGACCTCAGATGAATCATAACTTTGATAACGCCTCTATGATGAAATCGTATTTCACACATCACCCACCAGCAGAGTCAATGCTTCTGAATCAAGAAAATTCCAAAGTTTCCAAAACCTCGATTTGGTTATTTTTTAGGTCAGAAAAACAGATTACAGTTATATACAATTATGGTTTATTTTAATGTGAACAGATCCTACTACATGTTGAAAACCACCATTTAAACTTTTTTGAAACCACAGTCGTATGTAACCTAAACATCTAAATAACGTTCACTTTTCAAACAAATTTTGCCCAGTTTTAACCTAGACATCTCAACGTCCTTTGCCCTGCAAATCACTAAATCAAGGCTTGCTGGGCTGGTAATATTTCCAGATAGTTCATCCTGAAGATGAGCTGCAAATTTAGTTTGCATATACTGAATGTAAAACAGATTACTTGTTGTATGACCTTCAATTTTTTCTGCAGCCGAGGAACTACCCAGTACAAGCTTTCACCGTAGTTGCACTGAGTGGATCCAGAGCAGCTCTCGCCAAAATGTGGATGTTTGAAGGTTTTGTCCACTTGACAGATAAGATTTTGCACTAATAAAGCATCAACAAAAACAAAGGCAGAAAGGCCCGAATTTATGGCCACGTTTACTTTGATCCCAGGAGTTGGTCGAACTTGAAAAACACTACTGTAGATGATTCAACATTTGGCTCAATATCCAAAAACCTCCACCAATGCAACAGAGAATCCATTCTTCCATGTCATAACAGAGTAAAAACTGGGGGGAAAATCCACACAATTATACAAGTATAATACCTACAGGCATATCAGTTATTGAGCTACACTAAACCACCCCAAAAATAATTAAAACAATGGGCTAAATTGGATATCACTCCATTTTACAGATGCAGCTAATTCAACAAATTAACAAATGAGCCAAAACACGGCACAACACTGTGAACTGAGTTCATTTTCATTTAATGATAACACATTCCAGCCAATTCAGGTTTTTTTATTTGCGTATTCATAAATTCCGGGCACGGGCGCATGAACCTCAACCTTTGTTAATATGAATATATTGTGAGTCATTTGCATAATCCACTTCATAATCCACTGCAGCACTCGGCGGTAACAAAGATAAGGAGGGGTAGCCACTGTTTCTCCTGGGAACGCTACACAGATAAACGGAGAAAAAGAGACCCACTTTCGGTTCCTATTATGAGATTAAAAAAAAAGAGGAAGGCTTTGCTAAGTTTTTACTTTCCAATGCATTTCCCTTTTAGAGACAGATGGTGGTGGAATATCATTATTTGTATGGGTTTTTTTTTTTTTTTTCACAAACACTGAAATGTACTGAATTTCCTCAGAGAAGAGATGCATGGGTTATTTATGTATCCGCCACAGTCACAGCATGCTGATTTTATTACCCTGCTGCTGCTTCACTGAGACGCTGAAATATGTTTCTAGCAGAAAATGTTTTTCCACACAAAAATTGAAAAACTCCTTTGTGCAGCGGGAGGAATCACAGGGAGACAAATGAGCAAACAGAAAGCAAACTCCCGGCTCGTCCTGAACATCACTAATGAGAACCCTTTTAGCTTCAATATGGAAAAGTGTGTGTGTGCCTGCACCTGTGTGTGTGTGCATGACTTTGTGAATGAATGAATGTGTGTGTGCCGTGACAGTGCAGGCAGTGAAAAGCTCTCTTAAATCCCCCAATCTTTCCAAATTGGCCTCTGGGATGACGCCACCACACAGCTACATCCATTCCCGCTGTGCTGCATGCATTCCTGGTGGGTGTGTGTGTGTCTCTGCATGCGTGTGTGTGTGTGTGTGTGTGTTTGGACAATGGCAACACTTCCTTTTTGGCCTAATAGGCAGGGAGCCCCAGCCATTGTGGCCTGATTAGGGCTCCCATTCAAGCTCTCTGGGATTTCTAATTGCGAGGCCTTGTGCGGCAAACTCCCCCTCACTTCCCACCCCGCTACACTCCCCTCACGACTACTGTAAGACTTAATGAGACACAATTACTGCCCTCTAGGAGTCCTACAGTGAGCCAATCACAAAGAGAGACAAAGACCCCCAGTGAATGGCCACTCAGTGGAAAAAGAGACAGAAAGAGGGAGCAGGAGGGAGAGGAGAATCACAAGCCCTTATTGTCCAGAGAAAGCACAGAGAGAGAAGCCTTTTTTTGGAGAAATATAAATGTTTTTATTTAATGCCGGTTCATAATTAGGCCCCTGAGAGGGAAAGGGAGAGCCGAAGGAGTGGAGAGGGCGGGGAGTTCAATGGGGGAAAAGGCCTGTAGGTACAAAAGACGAAGAATGACATGTTAGACGTGCGGAGGAGGAGAAGGGAGGAGGAGGAGGAGGAGGAGGAGGGAGGGAAAAGGAGAAAAGAAGAGGGGACAAATAGATACTGAGGTGAAAAAACACAGAGGCAGAAAAAGAGAACAAAACCAAGTGGAAAAACTTGACAGGACTTTCTTCTTTTCTTCTCTTTTTTAGCTTTCTAAGCTTGTTTGGCGTGGGAAATGGCCTGACATTGAATGATGCGTGCCAGGCGGAGTGAAGAGCTAAGGCAGTCGCTGTGTTTCACAGGTTTGGCACTTCACGTTTGGCTCAAGAGGTGAAATATTCCTCGATTTGAGGAGTCTGTCTGCCAAAACTGTGTGGGAAGCAATATAACAGGGACTACAAGAGTTTGGATTTATAAAGAGCTGCAATATAGACGACAAAGACGCGATTTGCAGACAGCTCTTGACTGTATGGGAACATTTTATTCCTCTAGAATAGTACAGATATTATTTCAAGCAGTCATGTCTGGGGATTTTGAAGCGTTCTCATGGAAAGTGGAGTTTATTGCGAAAGCTGAGTTCGAGGACAAGGAACATCTGAGACAACAGATATCACTGACCGAATAAAAGACTACATGTCAATCAGTTCTCTTGAGAAATGTTGCATTCTTGGATGAATTCATGAATTCATTACTCACCCAGCGGGAGAGATGGCAGGTGTGACTTGACACACAAAAAGAGAATAAATGATGAAAATAAAAAGCTTTTAAAGATGAAGATGAATTGATTTTCTCAAGATGCACTTGTGGACGGAAAGCACTGCATAACATTCTCAAACTGTTTGGAAAAACCCATCTGGACAATCTTTGTCTTGTTAGCAAGAATTTAATCAATGAAAATCTCAGTCACACTTCTTGCTCTTGGCTAAACAACCAGACAACAATGTCAGTGCATGTTTGGCCTGCACACACACAAACACGCACACACACACGAACATGCAGAGAGAGAGAGATTAAATGTCCGTTTTGTACCACCTTCTAAGATCACTGTTATACATTAATTATCTCAATCATCATCTTTTGTGCACAAAATCAGTTTAATAAACTAGGAAACATTTTGAAAGAGACAATTTTAAGGAGATTGAGCTTCTCCTATCAGATCAGTCTATAAGAAATATTTTTCCCCTCGCGGTTAAACTGATGTATGGGGCGAGCATCACTCACGCTCACGATGGTCGTTAAGGCTTCAAAATCTGTCAGTGATGCAGCCTGTGTGAGAACAGAAAACACTCTGCTTCCTCGCTATCATACCATTGACTCACCGCTGTTCTCACTTTCTCTCTCTCGTGCACCAGGTGCCAAAAATGGGGAGAATCTGATTGTTGGATGGAAACGCCTCTTCATTGGGAACCTATTAGAGATTGGATGCAGCAGCTGATTGGGCTGCATTGAAACTGCATCACCACAACACCTCAGTTTTGTCAAACTACTAGTGTGGACAGACAAATACGTAACAGCACCAATTCTTCTTCTTCTTCCCACTTTTTAGATTTGATTTATCTTCTGTTAAAGATCTGTTAAAGATGTACTGTGTGTCAAGTGTTTGAATGAATGAAAAAGGACCCTTTAGATGTGTCATGTTGTCATATCCAAAGACATCAGTACCAAAGTAGCATCGTTAGTAGTAACTGGTCACCCTTGTTATTCTTTGGGCAGTATATCACATCATCTGTGCAAACACAAAGTCCAAGCCAGCAAAAGACACTACAGAGCAGTTAAACTCAGCCGACATCAGAAACTCACATCGCCTCTGATGGCGCTTTAGAGGGAAGAACGGCTCATTTGACTAAATACATATTTCCTGGATTCCTTTAGATGGAGGATCTAAGATCTTAAGTAAAGTAATCAAGACATTTAAGACGAATGAGACACACATTTCTCTCCTAGAAACGTTTGTTGAATTAAAACTCCAACTCTCAACATACTCACTCTCTCTCTCTCTCACTCACACACACACACACACACACACACACACACACACACACACACACACACACTGCCTTGGCCCCATGTTCCTTTCAGTGTGTGCAGCCTCTCGGCTACTGACTGAACCCCCTTTGTTCGGCAGTGACCCTCTTAAGCGCTGGTTGAAGCCTGCAGCCATTCCACTTTGGATTTGGACCCTATCGCGTGTCACACGGCTAAGTCGACCAGGACCGGGCCTCTTCACCCAGACACACGGCAACAAGTATCCATTCACGTTACAATGAATGCTGCAGCAGGGTTTAAGTTAAAATGACTAGATCACCAAAATTATGAGCAACCATAGAGGCGTCCAGAGGTGAAGGCTGCATCACCTCAGTCAAAGGTTTGCTTGTTTTGTAAGTATTTTAACAAGCACTTTACTGCACTGTTACAATGAGTTTTACAGTAATCTTTTCTTCAGTAATGCCAAAATAAATCTGAATAGTGAAGTCTGACTTATGAATGTATTGTTCTAAATCAAAAACAATAGGAAGTAAATAAATGTAAATAAATGTCTCCCTTTTCTTTGGTAACTAGTTGCCATTCCAATAACTGTACCAATTAGCTGCTAATGCTAGGTAAGTGACTGTACCTGTTAGTACAAGTAACTGCCCAGGTTAGAGGCCGAGCTGATGTTTCTGTACTATACTCCAACTAACTACATTCACGTCAAGGTCCAAGTGATAATTATTAATTTCAATTAATTTTAATTAGTTTTAATATATCCAATTTGGCGCCGAATAGTCCGGAAAATGTCTCCAAAGGAAACAAAGATAGTTTCTCAGGTCAGACAAGTCCATCATTCAAGATCACTAAAGGATCATTTGATCCTATTTTGATCATGGACTACATTTTCCATCCCACCCCACCAACGCAATAATTGTAACGTCGCTCAATGCTAAATAACTATTATTTCACTGCACAGATAACACTTAGTAACTGTCTTGCAATGACAAGCCATTCCCGTTGCTAACAGGACATGAACATGGACCACATTACAACACTTTTGCAAGTTTTACTTGACTTATTGTTTTACCTGATTTAGCAAAAGGAGTTGGACTGGCTGACATTGTATCCTGTACATTTATAAATGTGTAGAAATTAATGTCCAATGGTATTTATGTGTTTGTGTATGTGTTGAGGTATTTGTAATATATGCCATCAATGCTGTTAGGTACAGTAGTCAGGCTTGAGAATGTCGCTGTTACTACACAGGGGTGTACATGGTGAATCTAATTAGTTTAATCAAATTAACACAATACTTTCGAAAGAATCAAATATATCATGTTAGCAAAAATATTTTGCCCCACTACTAATCTGTCAGAAACACGTAGATCACTGCTCGGGTGTCAAGATGACGCCACATGATGCAAGGCGATTCTTGATTCAAGTTCATTTGTGCTGGAAACAAGTGAACTTATCTCACCTCATTGGTAGATTTTTTAAAGAGTGAGTATGAAAGACCTGTTGTGATAGTTTATTTTTGGAGCTGCCTTTAACGTCTGTCTTCATACAACTGTCAGCCTGTTGCTGCTGGAACAACACCGTCTGACACGTACAAAGTGGAATGTGTCTTTGTCAGTTTCAAGTGGCTCTCTGTTGGTTACATCAGTTTAATCAGGACCAACTGTGACTTAGATTGACAGGTCATATGTCAAACGTGGATGTTTCACAAAGCAGCACATATTTCCTGGATTTGCTTTTCAACCTCCTTTTATTTATCCAGCAAAAGTTTGCTAATCCCTTATGCTTTTTTCATTGCCCTGATTTCACTCATTCAGCTACACGCATTCATATCTGGGAGCAGCTCAGTGCCACTACAAAGATGTCAAAAGCAAGTCTGGAAGTAACAAATCATATTTACCTACATTATGATAAATGCATAGTTTTACCGGTAGTTAAGTATATGATTTGACTCTATTTTTAAACTTCTTAATTGCATCCATACATGTGTTGTAGGCTTTACATAACAATTGCATTAAAACATAGCCAGAGTTATTGTGTTGCTTGACTTTTGCTAAATGCTTCATTGTGTTTATGTGACTTATCTTGTAATGATTTTTAAATTAAAGGGGCACTTTTACACATCAAGATCTAGCCGTTGGTGTTCCCTCTTCACAAATATACTGCAGCAAGTGTAAATTGTGAACCACGTTCTGAAAGAAACATACAATTCAAACATAAAAAATAGATAATGACAACAATTGAAAACAAAGTGAAAATGTGGAAAGTGGTGTGAAAATAGTAAACCTAGAGCAGAGTGAGAATGCTAAAAGTTGCTGCTACTCCACTCACTTATTCTGATTCAACAACACCAACACCAGCTTCCTCTTAAACCCTCAGGTTGAGTTCATTCCTGCAGCTGGAATAGACAGTCCACACATAAAGACAGTCCACACATCTTTGGACAGTAAATTGTTTGAAAACAGAAGCTCAATTAAATTTTTATATTAGTGAATTTGTACCTCTACCGCTGATCATTATCTGATTTATACCTCGGAGGTATTTTCCGCTGTTTCAGCAGTGTGGGATAGTTCAAATGTTAATCCACCATATTCCCCCAATACCTTATATCTCCATCTTTGTTGGTGAGCACTCACAAGTGGTGTTTCTGCAGGTTTGAGTTTCTGTAGGTGGCGTTCTCTGTGCATTTTCTGTGTTCTTGTTCTAACTACTCTTTTCTCAGGGTGAACAGAATAGGTGTAACTAATAACAAAATTGATTGCTCTTTTCTAGTCAAGTGTCCCAGGAAGTCCTATCATTGAGCCATTGTGCACTTAACTCGAGGGCTCTGCTGCTGACACACCTGAATGGAATGCATTAATGTTATTACACTTAATTAATGTTGTTACACTTGTGTTTGACAAGTTAAAATGTTTCCTGTGAGAAAGAGCTCGTTTAAACAAACCAGAGATGTTAAACACGTAATTTCCTTTGCTTTTCCCAATAAAAGAAATTGACAATATTTAACATAAAAGATAAACATAAAAGTTTCCATGAAGTTAATGCCAATTAATGCTTGAATACTGTTGTGTTGAATACACTGACCATGCACACATTTCTCTGTATGCAAATGTCCCAGATCATTACTTTAAATTTATGACTGTTACACCAATACTGCTAAAAGAACAATAATTCAGTCATTTCTATTTGCTCATTGTCATTGTTTTTTTTTTTGTCATTGTATATTATAGTTTTATACAGTCAGAAAAACCCAGAATACTACAGTATTATCAGTAGTATCTTTCTGTTTTTGATTCTTGCCTACTACAGTTAGTCCAGTGTAGTGTAGTAAACACCATAAGAAAACATTAACAAAGTCTGCGTGATAATTGATTACAGGTCAGTAATCATTATCCAGAACACTACTCTCGAGTAGGTTTGGCAGGGAGACTCTCAGGTGGTGTAGGCTATTAGATGAAATATTTTATTCATGTGATGAGTTTTGCTTTAAATTGTAGTTGCAATGACGTTTTATGTTTTTACTAACTGTAAACTGAACCACAAACCCCATGCAAAACCTCTGATACATTTTCAAAAATCAGATCTTATCAATTTAAAAAGAAGAGTGTGTGTCGTGATTTCTCCTTGTTCAGCTTTGTGAGGATACAAATGTTTTGATCTGACAGCAGCGAAAAAGGCCTAGAGCCAGTCTGAGGATCAGTCTTCACTTTGACTGAGAGTGCTGTCCTTTAAACAGATGCAGTAGGCCTATACATGACAAAATGTTACTGTCACATGTCACTCTCTGTCGCTTTGGCTCCAAGAGTCTCCTCACAACAGCAGCACAGTAAACACTTTGTGAAATAGTTTCATTCCTGACACACAGCAAAAAAAGTCAAGAACAAATCAAATATTTTAAAAGGACAGTCGAGTGTTTTCCTAACAAATTCTAACACTTCAGATTGGATTCTCTACATGTTAGAAATCATGAATACTGAATTTCTGGAAATTTGTCTTGCTTTTCAGAAACAATGTCTTCATTTCATAGTCGTGGTGTGAAACAGTTCAGGAGAGATTGCCCTTTGGTAATCATTATCCAGCATTTCAAATCTTTAAATCCCAGTCTGCCGATCAGCCATTAGTTTCACTGAGAGTGTAAAACATTTACCAGTCTGCCCAGTGTCTCCTGCAATCCGAGCAATCCTGTCAATTTATTATATGATGCTGTCACTTTTTCCCCCTCGTAGCTCAATCAGAGAGTTAAGACAGATCATATTTGTCCTGTGGAATTTTTATTAAGCTGTGTTCCCAGTCCTTTTATGAGGTGTTTTTTTATTATCTTTATATCCTGCAAAATTTTTCAAGGTTGAACTCATATAAGCCGTTAGTATAGACATGAACTGCTTTGCATAAATGTCTAGAAAGAAGTTAGTTTTAAAACTAAAAAAGAAATGTTTTCATAATAATAATACTGATTTTAATAATAAACCTGAGTTCTTGGCAGACAAGACCTATTCACACTTTCTATAACTGACTGGCACAGCACAAGAAACAAATACACCCTCATAAATGTGGGTTTATTGTAGTTTACACCTCCAGACACGTGGTATTGCCTCAGTACAGGTTCAGTCGGATGTTTAACACTTTGCTTAATCTTCAGTCAGTGAGTGTTATATTAACACCACCTTGGTCTGCTAATGTACAAATTTGTAGCTTTAGTCTTAGCTACTAAACTCTTAAAACGCGGCAGATGCTGTGAGGTATTTTAATTTGTGGTCTGCTGTGGTCCAGGAGAGTCTACTCTCATTTACTGGCTCCATATTGCAAAAAAAAAATGTAAAGAACAACACAAACACATTCAACAGGTTACTAAAATGATTTTTTGCAGTCACACAATTGAAACTGCTTTAAGCCAATAGACTTGTTTGATGAAATCTTACGGTACAAAGGTCATAAGAATATTGCACTAATACTGGTTCAAAGGTCCTCCCATTCCCTCTTTGCCATAAAGTTTTGATGCTTCAGTGGACGTTGTTTCAGAACTCCTTGTTTGCTCTTTGCTGGCCAGATTTGGCTGCTAGCTACTCAAACACTGCTCTGCAATACAATATAAACTGTGAAAATTGTCAGGTCATGTGCAACATGGGTCTAATAGCCTTCTGTTTTATTTACATATATAAATTATAGAATTTTGGTTTTAGCTCTTAAATGAGACAAATTATATTTGTTCAAACTGGACTGCTTTTCACTGCTAAAAATATTTAATCTCTTTTTGTTTTGTTTTATTTTGTGTTGTGGGAAGCTGTGATAGCCGAGTGGTTAAGGCATTGGGAAATCCATGTGCAGGTTCAAATCATGCTCACAGTGAATTTGAAATGCTCAAACAACCTATAATTACACTTTCCCGACAACAGACCTCTTGTGGTTATATGCAAGGGTGGTCTCTCAGTCGCAAAGAAGTAGAATGATATTGATATCCTGCCATGAAAACTACTATAAGGTCATGGTAAATGGACTGCACTTATTAACACTTTTCTACCTTAACCGACGAAATGCTTTACAAGTGTGACTGCCATGCAGTCCTGCACCCATGGGCTGGCCTGCCCATGGGGAGCAACTTGGCGTTCAGTGTCTTGCTCAAAGTCACTACGAGATGTGGACAGGAGGAGCAGGGTATCAACCCACCAACCCTGCGATTAACAGAAGATCTACTCTACCTACTGAGCTGCAGCCGCCGAATGTATGGGCATAAAACGTTTCTGTCTTAGACGCCGAACAATTTGGTTTGCGTCCTGTCTCCTAGGGTCAACTTTGGTTTCTTTTAACCATGAAGCCAATCTTTCGCCAACACCTCAGCCATAGAGGTGGTAAATCAGAAAACACTCATATTGAGGGGGGGTTGTTTGTTTCATATGAGTCATTTTTGGAGCAGTCATATATCTTTTAGGTATGAGGACTTGCCTTAACACAACACTGTGGGGTTTTTTTTGCAATTCCTTCCTGTACAGGATAACAAAATGGTTCTAATTAATGAGGGAACAAAATGTATTATTCAAGAGTATGAATTCATCATTTGTGTGCACAAATTAAAGAGTTTACCTCTGATAACTTGTTTGATAACTAATTTACACTAATTTCCTTTCTCTCTCTTACTCTACTTTTCTTCTCTCCATCATCCTCATCCTCTCTTCTGTATCTCTTCCATTCCCTCTGTTGTTCACCTTTCTCCCTCCTCCATCTTTCTCTGTCCCTCTGTCTCTGCCCCTCTTTCTCTACCCTCCCCCTCCTCCCTCTTGCCTCTTTTTCTCCCCCTCCTTCATTTGGCTGAAGCTAAATGTCTTGTGTGAGATAACATCACAGTAGGAAATTCCGCCTGTGTTGCCAGACTGCTCAGTTTTCTCCCCAGGGTTGGCAACAATGTGCGTCCTTCATAAGTGCCTCTGCAGCGCTCAGGATCTCCACTCATCCCCTGTGAGCCCGGTCAAAATACCCGCCGGCGAAACCCAACGCTGCTCCAAGCTCCACACCACAGCCACAGAGCTAGCCAGTGGGATTACTGCAAAGACAATGAAAAGTCCGCCCTACAATCATACATTTAGTTACAAGGCCCCGAATATGTATAGAGACCATTAGCATGAGTTGTCATTCTATGCTTATAGATTCGTGTTTCAACCATTTGTTGTGCAGTCCAAAATCTCGTTGGAAAATATGAATGGCCTTTTTAAAAAAAGCTAAATAAACTTTGTATGAAATAGACTCAAGTTGATTTCAGAAGTATTATTATGCTCTTTTAAAGGAATACGTCACTGCAGGTCACTGCACCTGGCCAAGAAATATTCCAGGACATAACCCCCCTGTAAAACTACAGGTTGTTTTTACGCTACGGTTTTGGATTAAATAAATGAGATATAACAATTAAAGAGCTTTGGAGGTGCTGGTAGGGGGATTTTGTTTTTAGCACAGAGCCTGTTTCCAGTCTTTGCGCTAAGCTAAGCTAACCAGCTGCTAGCCGTAGCTTCATATTTACTGTAAAGACGTGAGAGTGGTCTTCTCATCTAACTCTCACCAAGAAAGCAAATAAGTGATTTTCTCTAAATGTCGAACTATTTCTATAACGATGTTCCTCAGCACAGAAACACAGTAGTCTCCTGGACAATTCAACAATTCCATAGGTTTATGTTATGGCCATCAGTTTGAAGTATTTCAGCTTTGTTTCTGAAAAGTCATGTCTTTTCTGTTAGTTTGGTATAGCGGATAGACTTACCTCTACATTTTTTATCATTACAAGCCTATACCTTGGAGTTTTTTTAATCAAAGAACCACATGTTTTCCGACGCAGTTACTCATCATTCAACTGGGAGAGTGTTGTGCCCTTCCAAGCCTTGGAAGTGCCCCAACTGTCAGTCAGCTAAAATTGACACCTCCCACTTTGCAACTGTTTATGGAGCAATAACAGCTCAGAATAACTCTCATTTCTAATTGGTCAATATTTAAAACAAGTACGTTCTTTTTTAGTTTATCTTTGACCGTGTTTATCAAGTTGTGTTTTTTTATGTTTTGATGTAAAAGGTATGTCTCAGTAATAGGTTGAAATGATGAACATGGGAGACAGAGTTTTATTTGAAGCATGTGTCAACTATGTACTTCAATTCAACAGCTTAAGTGGGCATTTTCAAGAAAAAGACAGTTATAGTCACACTCATCCCCATTTGTCTGGTGAATTGCACTGAACACCTGTAGACTCTTGTAGCATGATAGCTCATGGTTTAGAAATACTACTCTTGATAATGCATCACAAACACAGACCTTTCTTGTCAAGCTTCTGGAGTGTGATTCATTGAGCAGGTGAAGAAATAAGTAAAATAAGAGTCAGAGACCAAAAGTAGAAAAACAACTTTTAAACACTTGCCTGCAGAAGTGAAACCCCCAGAGACAAATTGACATGTTTGTTTTGTAAGACACCCCTGAGAATTAAAGCCCACAGCATTTCTGGCAAATGCACACAAACTGCAGAGGCTCAAAGACATGGAGGTGCTATCCTGTAAGCCTTCAATTGTGTTTTAAGAGACAGAGGCTAAAGCTGGTGCTCAGTGAGTAAAAAAAGACTTATCTCTTATGTCTGTGCTATATGGCATACTAAAGGAACATACAGTGCAATGGTCAGTTTACCTTCCAGATGGCTTCTACAGTGTCTGCCGTCCATGAAGGGCCAAGAAAGCTCTGAGCCTACACCACTTTAACGGGCGTGTCAAATCATATTTATCCATTTCCTGCAATGTAAACACTGATTTAAATCCCTATAGTCTTTATAGCCTTCACTGAGGAGCACCACAACACACAGTGTTACCACGGTAACTAAACAGTTACCTTCAGCTTGCCGAGATTAGTGGGTTGTTGTCTGGGCAGGACAAGATGTTTGCGTGCCATATGGCAGAAAAAGCTTTATGTATTTAGGGTTGTGTCTCTAAATTTGGATCGTCTGCGCCATAAGCGCTCAGGGCACTTTGACAGAAAGGAAAGGAGTGCCTCGCTGTGTCAACGTCTGTGACCTTTGGAGCCGAGTTCACGGGCCAAACTTTGCTCTTCACGCTGCAAAAAAATGCCCCCCAAAGAGCAGCAGAAAGTTTGAAGAAAAACAGTAAGACCAACACATGAAGTTTTCTCATCCATTTGTAACTGAGCCATTGGCAGACCGCCACAGGTGATTGACAGCTAGGAATACATTCAATCAATCATGTTATGTTGTCTTGAAACAAGGCAAATTAAATCAAAGTCCTGAAATAGGCAGAGTTGGGCTACAATCAGGTGAAATTGCCATCTCCCCTCGGGTTGGTTAGCCTTTGACAGCTCTATCTCGCAAATGAGGGCTCTTGCAGCTGCAATCCTCGTCAACTGCCGCACTAAACGCACCTGTTGTCAGACTTATTTGAGGTGAGATAAGGTTAATTACGCTCTGGTTCGTGCTTTATCATTGTTGAGTGACATACCTGGAGTTTGTACAGGGGCTGCACTTCCAGGGCTTCGGGAATGCCATTCAGTAGATGTAGTGCTCTTTAAGAGATAACTGAATTGTCATAAAAACATGCTTCGCCTTCACTTAAAATAATTTTATTGTAGTGCTACACATTATAAAAGTATCGAAGCACTATATGTTATTCTGTTACATGTTGAGTTGATGCAACAAAACAAAAGTTAAGAAAATAGAATAGTATAGGCTTACTACTTGTAGCAGCAGTATTAGCAATCAAAGCGCCAATAGCTCTAGCAGTAATTGTGGCAATAGTAGTGAGAAAAAACTATAATTGTAGTAGAGAGAGCATAAGTGGTATATCGTTTTTAGTGATATAAATACAACCAGTAAGAGCAGCAGGAGAAGTAGTACTAATTTTAGGAGTAGTAGAAGTATTAGCAGCAGAGGTGGAAAGTTACAAAGTCCTCTAATAAAGTACAATCTTAAAGAAAATGTCCTTTCTCCTCTACTATTTATCTGACGGTTGCAGTTACCAAACTTTGCAGAGCAAGATTTTCCCGTCAGTGCACTCTAGTCATGTAAAGTTCATTTTGTCTGGCTATAGAGGAGAATGTAATCATTATTTGCAATTTTTAGGGACTGACCTGCACTACTCAACAAAATGATTCGTTTAACTACATGTATACATTTACTACTTGTTTACTTTTACTTCAGTAAACTTTTAAAGGGCTTTTATAATGCAGTGTTACTATGTTGTGGTATTACACTTATTTCAGTATTAAAATCCATTCAAAGAATGTATTTTTCCATGTGCCTTTGTGAAAGCATTTGCGCACACTACAGCAAAAAGCACACACATCCAAACAAGATTAAATCATCGACAATGAATATAGTACACTTAATATCCATACAACACCATCAAGAGTAGTAGTTGTGGCAGTTATGTTTGTAATTCATTACTGTTCCAGGTTTTACTGACAACAACGGTTACTGAATTATGCTGTATGTCTGACTTACCTGTCTGTCATTTATTTAACCCCTCCCTCCCTGTCCCCTGTCTTCTCCCTGCTCACACCCACCTCTTTCTCTTTACACCATCTGATCTCCTCCTCCTTCCTCACTCCCACGTTCACCCCAATAATTCACTCCTGTCTGTTTGGGAGAGGCAGGGGAGCTCTCAGTTTACTGTGAGCCTGTTGTGTGTGTGTGTGTGTGTGTGTGTGTGTGTGTTGTGGAGGGAAGGATATGGGCTGACAATGGGCGTGGGTGGGTCGACAGGTTGGGTGGAGGCTGCTGCCAGGTTTCGCCTGGGTCAAGATCGACTCATCACCTTCGTGTGGAATGTGTCGATCCTCCAGGTACAAATACATGTATGTACACTGCCCTCAGACAGCAGCCAACACCCTCCACTTTGTCCATATTGAAGGTGGAATGGGAGAAATTCTCAAAATCTAACCTAACATGCTACACTGGTACAGACACATCCACAAATAAATACTGTCAAGGGTGTACACTTGATTGAATACTTTACGAGTTTGATATTTCATTTTCAGTAAATGAAATGAATAAATATAACTCATGTCACCAGGTTATTTTAATGCTGTGCATATTTCACTCTTTCGACAGAAACACATGCATATAATCTATGAGACCATATATAATTAATCACGTATATAAAGCTTGAAATTGTCATTCGTCATACATTTGCATGCACTGGTGTATCTGCACACACAGGGTCTGAGTAAACGCAGAAGAAGCTGTTATTTAAGGGGCTAACGTATACATAACACTTGGTGTGTGTTTGTGTGAGGGAGAAAGAGGGAGAGAGAGTGCATGGCAGACTGTTTACCCTCTGTGCAGATGTGTGTATTTGTGTGTGGGATGTCTTTCTGAATGTGTGTTTCCTGAGTGGGTGTGTGTGTGTGTGTGTGGCTGAGTGTTTATTAACCTGTCTGTACAAATGTGTATGTTAGTCAGATTTTTACCAAATGAGTAAAACGAGGCCACTTAAACCCTCCAGGAAATAAGCCGAGCCTTCAGACTCACACGCTGCATACATGTTATTTTAAGCCCAAATTACACATCATCTGATATCCGTCCTAAATGGCTTTTCCAGCTTCACTGCTCCAAGTATTCTGAGGTAGAAGGACAGCAGTAAAAGGGGCCAACAGGTTTACCAGCGGTATGAAGAAAAGAAGGGGAAAAAGACAAGGCCAGCTCCACTAAGATGAGGGAAACCTGCCAAATCCCCAATTCCCTGAGAAGGAGAGGACAAGGCCCCGGCACTACAGCAATGCTAGGCTACATATCTCTTTTTCAAACATTTACACTCACAGCTTCAGTACTTCAGGGAAGTTGATCTTTCCAAATGTTCAAGACTCCATTTGATGAAGTGGTGGATGGTGAATGTTTTCAAGGCATCAAGTGTCAATTTAAGAGTTGTTCAGATAAATATCAAGTTTCTTTGAGGCACAGCTCTAATTGAGATTAAATACCTTTAATTTCAGTCATACAACAACATTTATGTCAATGACATGTTATTTATCATGTGATTTCAGCTCTTCTCGCTCATTATTTCATTAGCTGACTCCAAATCATCTGTGGAGAATACAGCTATGTTATTAGCATTAGCTAGCAACCAAATCATTTGCAGATGTAGCTAATAGCATAAGACATGAACAGAATCACAGCAAATTTTTTCTACGACATGAAGGGGGCTCATAATTTTCGGTTTTTACTTTTCAAAAATATTATTGCAATTGTATCGGCCTTAGTGTGAATGATAAGCTGGAAATAAATCTGATAAAAGTCAAGAACATAAAACCCTGATTGGGAAATTGCAAAAACAGAGCTAAAAGAGAGTGAATGTTGGACTTACATTCTCCAGGTGGCCACAAACATGACAATATGTCAATGTTGTGTTCACAACTTGTTTCGCCTGCTCACAACTGACCAAATAAAAAACTGAAACCTGAAAGTTCATTTTTGACCTTAGAAACAGTAGTTTGATAAAATTATTCAAGGAAAAGCTTGTACAAGCTCCGGAAATAGCAAGTAAGTATAACTTGAGTTCACATTAACATTAAGCCAGACAAGCCATATGTACAAAGAGTCGCTAATTCAATTTCTGCTACAGATTGAAAACATACACTTACAACTTAAATCTGTAACTTTGCTCACAATATTGTGCTCTCCAGTGACAAGAAAAAATCAGAATCATGTTTAAAATACTGAGAAGATTGTAGAGTTGATATGGGTATTTTAGAAACGTGTTTATTTAAATTATACACCTGAATAATAGACCATGGAAGTCTAATCCTGATGTTATGATGTAGATTTCCATGTGGTCAAATAAATATGTTGTTAATTCAAAAAGAGCTTTAAATTGTCCTAAAACAAATTCTACTTGTATAATTACATACTGCTCAATCAAGAACAGAGTTAATTTGTTTAAAATAACCTGTGGCACACATGGCTCAGCAGTTCGACGTGGAAAGGTGCAGTGTGTCACCTCTGTTTGCCACAGCTCACTCCTGAAGGCTCAACACTAATGGAACACTAATGGCTTTCAACATGACTACGTTTCCCACCTCGTCACTGTTTCTACCCTCAACAGCCTCCATGACAAGTTCCCTCGGAGGTGAAAGACGCTCATAAAACACAACCAACGACTCGGAGTTAACCCAACCCCCGAGGCTGTCGCCACAGCTCTTAATGAATCCTCAGGTCTGTGCAGGACCAGAGCCGGCCGAGTGAGCGTGTTTACCAGGGAGAAGACGTCATCGCTGCTGAAGAAAGAGCGTAATTATAAACATGCCACTGCTGTTTCCAGTGGCAGCAATTTAAGAGCAGGCCTCCTGTCGCTCCAGGGTCTTAATGACTCTGGGGGAACAAGTGGCAATTTAGAAGGGCTGGCACCCTCCAAATATAAACTACAGTATGGAGGGAATATGGAGGGTGTAGGAGACAAATGGTCAGACTTTGGCAGCTGGTTTCACCCCTTGTGAAAATAAAACACTAAATCAAGAATTGTCCGTGGGTTTTGCAAGTTATTCACCTAATTTACTTTATTTTGATGGAGAAATTTATTTTGATGGCAAAGTGGTTAAACCTGGTCGTTATTCTTTAAACTGTGATAGATGTTTAGAACAGACAGTTTGTGTAATAATTTTACTGTTCACCTTCATTTTGTCTCCCAAATAAGTTTGGCTAACCAGGTGTTTGTTTAAAACCTGCTTGAGTTTCCTGTCCTGTTTGACTTCTTTTTAGAGATGTTGCTGTGTTTCCAGATCAATCCAGATTAACAAGAGTGTTAGGCTATATAATATTACTTTCCTTTTATCTTATTAGCCCACCCTTCAACAAATGTTTGTGTAACAGGATGTTAGTTCTGGGAGATCTTCAGTACATATAAGTCTATTTTATATTTTAGACCACTTAGCTCTTATCTAGCAGCTTAGTGTGTGTGTGTGTGTGTGTGTGTGTGTGTGTGTGTGTGTGTGTGTGTGTGTGTGTGTGTTTGGTGTCAGGAGGTTGGTTAACAGACCTGGCTGTCATGATCCTGCCCAGCAGTAGACTGATTGGATGGGAGGGTTTTGTGTCACTGTTTGCACTGGTTAATGAGCGGAAGGAAGGTGAGCCAATACAATACACACACTCTGTCAACAGAGGGACACTGTCAAGGGTGTGTGTGTGTGTGTGTGTGTGTGTGTGTGTGTGTGTGTGTGTGACTGCTGTCAAGGGTGACTGCTTTAAGCCTCACATCCTACCTCAGGCTGATTAGTAGTTGGTCTTTAAGTAAACACACAGCTAACTGCGGAGGAATCTAACCTGTGGAAGGAAGGAAGGGAGGAATCCTCCATCCATCACTGACCAGGAGCAGCAAAATGGATGCACATGACCGAGAACTCAAATTTCCCCTGGTCATGGCCATAAAATTAAAGACTTCCACTCCATAATGAGACACTCAAAAGTTAAAAAACACATTAAACAAACTGCTGAGAAAGTAAACCTGAGTTTCTCCTTCAGTGTCTCCTGGTAAAAAAATTAAGTTTCATGGAAATATCAGCAGTTTGAAAAACATGTCAATCAGGTTTCTGACCAGAATGACGTTTCCAAAGTCTGGACCATCTATGCCAAGGAATCATTGCATATTTTTCCCAAAATGTATGCATAGATTTTTTCTGAACCTCTTCATATAGTTATTCATACACTGATTATTTATCTGGCCGGTGAGAACTCAGCAATGTTCTCTGCGAGATCAAGGATGGCGTCTAAAAGACTGCGTCCAAACTTAAGGAAAGTAAACATCTTCAGAAGTCAGGGGGGCCTCCACGTTTTATCTTGAAGTCATACATCAGATCTGATTACACTCAGGCTTCTTCTCCAATACACACATGAAGTTTTAAATCAATTAAATTACCCTGGGTACTGAGGCGACACTTTATTTAAATATTTATTTAATTGCCAGCTTCAGAAAGATATTCAGGAGGAGTTGTGGGGTTCAATGAAACTGGGTCAGGTTGGTTATTGGTGACTGCAGAATGCATTGGGAAAATCAAGACTTGTTTTGATGTGTTAAGAGAAGGTGACTCTATCTAAAGCACTGTCATTTGTACAGGAATACATTTGGCAAGTTTGAAATATACCTGCTAAAAATCTCTTGAGGCCTTAATTTCTATCTGTGGCTTGCATCTGGTTTTGAAGTGGTACAAAATTGGGCAACAAGCTGAATGAATCGGGGCCTCCAACAGTCTCTCAGCATAGCAAACTGCAATTAATACTTTTGACAATAATGCAACCACACTTCCTTCCATTAACTTCCAGCAGGTCAACTGTCATTATGGAAGGATTTGAGGATTTGTGGAATTTCTACCAGCCAGCAAACAACATTTAAGCAAAACACACACCTGCAGCATCATAACATTTAATGTCAGAAGCATCAGAAGAAGTTGCCAAGTGCAGCAGGTCAGACGACAAAATGTAATTAAAATTGCTGCTTTTTTAGAGAGTGGGCGTGCCAATGCTGGGAAATAGGACAGTGGCGTATCCTGACAAGTTGACATGCATCAATCCACAATGACATGCACCAAGAAATCACCAAAGTGGGTTTACTTAGAAAATCAGTGCAGCGGTTTGGACGAGCACCATGCAGCGCCAGTCTGTGCTGCCCTTAAAATCTCTCATGTTGGCTAACCAGTGTCTACTGAGTGTACCCAGTCCCGGTTTAAAATGAACGAAAACCATGCATTTCCTAAAACTTTGGAATAGTTAACCTCTTATATTATTATTGATTTCAATCGACATTTTCAAAAAACTACTCAAGACTCACTTGTATTTCCTGTCTTTTTTGATTTGATGTATTTGTTTTTGTATTTGTTTGTGCTGAACTGTTATAATTTCAACACTTTGTAACTTTTGTTTTCTAAAATGCTATTTAAATAAACCTTTACTTACTTACTTACTTACTTACTTACTTGCTTACTGCTCTGATTGTCTATCAGCAGTGGAGGCTGGATATATTTTGGGTTGTGTGTCCCCACAATGGCACAAGCTAACGTTAATCAACACAATGTTAATCAACTTTAGCAGATTATGTTAGAGGGAGGATAGTAGAGTTTGAGAGTATCACGAGGCTAAACTTCCCATGAGGAGGTTACACAGACAAACATTTCAGACTTTCACAGCACGCCTCAGTAACTCAGTAAGAAACCCCCTTCAGCTTTCTTTCTTTGGCGTCATGAACTTTTAAGAGCCCTGGGAGAATCTGGGGGGAAAGAGAGAGGTAAGAAGGGAGGTTAGATAGAGGAGTGGACAGCCTGGAGAATGCAGAAACTGACTTCTAAACAGATGCAGTAATTCCATTTCCACCCCTTTAAATTTGGAATGCAGGGGGCCAGCGCGTAACCCTAAACCCACCATCGCCGTTGCACACAGAAGGCGGGAGGCGTAGTCAACAGTTGCTAGCTGGGGCTGCCGAGTCTATCAGCCTTGTTAATCAATACGGGTTCCACTCTGATAGACAGCGATTGGTGTAACCGATGCTCAGTCTGCTATTCTGTTCGCCCTGGTGGGAGGAGGAGGCACCTGTTTCCTAGGACTTTCACCTGCGGTTCACAGCTCGGCTGGAGATGGCTGGCCCAGCATGAGGCATGTGGATCAGCCCCATAAAGTCCCTGCATGAACATGGGAATGTCTGAGGAGTCTCATTCCACCATGAGAAAAATGTTCCACTTGTTCTTACCAATTGATTGCCGATATGAAAGTAAATAAATACTGAGAATTGCTGACATTGTGAGCTATCTGGAATCCTAAAGCTGCACACAGCAAGATATTTATGTAAAAATCAACCAGCTCCACAAATGAGTATCTTGGACAATACATGTTTTTCCAAACTGAGTATATAGATTGTGGGAATACTGTGAACCCATTCTTTTGGTGCATGCAGACTAGCATAGCAGGTCCGCCAGCAATCAGTTTGTTTAGCTTTTACATAGCCTAAAAGAATTCAAATTCTCTTAAAAGTGAAGTCAAATGTCTGGGAGATAAACATAATGTAGATGTAGATGGTAGAATAACAGATGCGCTGGAGCTAGAAATAACTGCCAGAACACCTCCATGGAGAAGTATACACACATAGTGGTTACCATGTGGACTAGTTGTACAAAAATTTGGCTGGGTGATAATGGAGGCTTTCCAGAAGTTGACAGGATGCCAGTTCAATCTCTGACTACCAAAGCACCTGTGAGCACTGGAAAGCACACTTTTCAGTCTAAGCACTTAAAGCCCTATTATGCAAGAATTGGTATTTTTTGCGACTTGGCAGATTTGGAGTGCAATTCACTTCTACACCACTGTCGTAAATACAAATCGCGCCTTGACCATTCTCCCTATTACAAATTAGTGTACCATCAAAATGATTTTGAGGTTGTTATTTTAAGGAAAAATAGTTGCATAATGTTGATTTAAAATAGTTAACTGTAAGTACTAAAATAAGTTGTGTACTAAAGGGAGTTGAGGGATCAGTTGTGCGTTAAAGGATTTTTGTGTGGATTTTTCCTTCTCTGAACTGGGGGTTGTACAGAACATAGAGCCCTCTGAGTGTGTGATTTGGGGTTTTATAGATAAAACTAACTTGACTTGCCAGCTCACTCAGTACCCTTAAAATTATCTTTTCACAACCCAGCTGGGACCCCAAACTGAGCTAAAACAAGCATCCTTTAGCAAATATTGGAGTTCCTGGGCTAATTAGTTCTGATAAAACCTGTGCATTGGAAACATGCTGCCTGTCTGCCAAACTGTCTCAGCTCCATTTGAAGCTGATGAATCCAATAAGAAGTGTGAATGACTTTAATTAGTGCTATCACAATGCTGTATCTGCCCACGTTAGCTTATTTTCTTTAGGCTGGGCTCTGAAATTGTTTACACACATACACACACACACACACACACACACACACACACACACACACACATACACTGTCCTGTTTGTTAGGCCCAGTGGTGCATCGCAGTAATCGCCGTCCCAGCATGCTGTGAGTGAAACATTGGCACCAGCATTAAGACAAACAGCCCCCCCTCCCTTTAGACCAAGATGACCCCCTGCTGTGGGCTAACAAGACCACATTAACCTCCCTTACCACACACACACACACACACACACACACATTCTCCGTCTATTTCTCCTGCATGCAAATAGACATGCAGACATTCATAGTATTCACATACTGTCACAAATAATGCAAGGCAAGTTTATATGTATAGCACATTTCAACAACAAGGCAATTCAAAGTGCTTTAAATAAAACATAAAAGCTACATAGGGCAATATAAAAAAGCATTCAAATACAATTAAAAAGAGTTCAGATAAAACAGGAGAGTAAAAGTTACAGTGCAGTGTAAGAAATTAATCATTATTTGATTTAATAAAAGGCAGCGGCAAACAGAAAAGTCTTCGGCCTTGATATGAAAGAACTGAGAGTTGCAGCAGACCTGCAGTTTTCTGGGAGTTTGTTCCAGATATGTGGTGCATGAAACACTGCTTCTCCATGTTTAAGCATGTAGGCACATTTTGTCTCGTTCTTTCACACATGCATCCAACTCTGAGGCCACATGCACATTTTCACGCATTGTCGGATTCACAGAGGAGACAGGAAGTCATTCCCTTCATCGGAGGGTGAACGACAGACAGTATCAGACTAGTGCTCCCTTGTGGCATTCAGAACCATTTTACGATGAATGGCTGATACATAGGCTTTTCATAAACTTTGCAACAAAATGAACCATCAGGGTTTCAGCCAAAAGACTTACCATAAAGGATTAGAAATCTGTTTGTCCACCTGCTTTTACACAGTGGCTGAAAACATTTTTTTCCTCACTACACTTGGCGAGAATTCACTGAAAGAACTGGCTCTGGAGAAAATGAGAAAATAAAATCGAATAATCAAATAAGAATATGGACTATGGAATGTGGACTGATTGTGGAAGTATTTTACTGCATCTCTCTTTGTAAATGTCATAGAAATGTGAAATTTGGAATAATTTGACTTCTCTGACCTGGACGGACATTCCTTAAAAGATCTTTTATTTTATGATCAATCAGAACAACTGGAAGTGGGAAAGAGAAGATAGGAGGAACTTTTAAACTAAATATACTTATTTAAACAAAATAAAGTACTTGTGGGTATTTTTTCATAGTAAAGGTTTTAATTTCAAGTAAACTACAGAGACAAGATGCAGTATTTTGCATAACAAATTAAGAAACTAAATTAACGTTTATATCCAGATGACTTGCAGTGAGTAAGCAGAGATTCAGTGTTCTGAGTTGTTGTAGCGCAGTCAATTCAGTAGACTCATATAATCTATAAATACTTAAATGTTACTTTATACATTTTACTTTTAAGAATGCTCCTCTCACTGTCGAATTCATGTTGCATTTTTGAGCAAATGAGAATTATTAAGTCTAAGTAATGAAAGTGTTCATAATTATAATGTCTGAATATATTTTCTATAAGCAATATGGACAGAGAAAGAGTTGAGGTGATGTGGTGGTAGATAAATAGTTGGGTAAAGTATGACCTCCAACCACCAAGATGAACAAAAAACATGTACTTTCAGGACAGCATTACATTTTTACCTTAATCATATAATTTATTATGATGCATTCAAGCACTCCTGTATCCTGCTAGCCTAATAAGTTGGATAGGTTAGTTTACTCCCCACTGTCTGCATCCCTAATTACATTTCTTCCTAATGTCTCTATTGTATTATAACTCCCCCTCTCCTTGTTTGTAAAGGGCAGTGTGTGGGTATGTGTGTGTGTTGGGGGGGGGGGTGTTAAACAGAGACAAAGTGATTATAACCCTTCCTCCAGGGTGCACATTTTAAACAAACACCTATAGAAGGAACCCTTGATTGACTTGTTCTCCCTCCCCGCCCATGCAGGGGGAGTGTCCTCGCTCCTCCTGTATAAAAGCCAATGCACCCACCAGTAGTAAAGCACGCAGAGAGAGAGACACTGTGCTACACCGACACAAAGGGAGAGAGGAGACTTGCAGTATACTAGAGTGTGTGAAAGTAAAGCGTTTGTTATTGGGTAATACAGATACTTCAGACCATCACACGCGATCTGCGCTCTAGCATGAGTTTAGCAGCATCCCTGGATTAATCGGACTTGCAGCCTACTTGCAAAGCGCAAGTTCGCTGGCACTTTGTCGAGTACAAGCGCACAGAAAGCAACGATGGAGAGGAGCATCCCGGGATGGTGTGTGATGTTAACACTGGTCCTGCACGGAACGGGCTGCATGGCTGCCAAGGAGCTCCAGTGCCAGGAGATCTCCGTGCCTCTGTGCAAAGGCATCGGCTACAATTACACATACATGCCCAACCAGTTCAACCACGACACGCAGGACGAAGCCGGCCTGGAGGTGCACCAGTTTTGGCCGCTGGTGGAGATAAAGTGCTCCCCGGACTTGCGCTTCTTCCTCTGTAGCATGTATACGCCGATCTGCCTGGAGGACTACAAGAAGCCTCTACCGCCGTGCAGGAGCGTGTGTGAGCGGGCCAAAGCTGGCTGCGCTCCCCTCATGAGGCAGTACGGCTTCCCGTGGCCAGACCGGATGAGATGCGACCTGCTGCCCGAGCAAGGCAACCAGGACACGCTGTGCATGGATTACAACCGGAGCCAGACCACCACTGCTTCTCCCGTGGTGGCAAAGCCGACCAACCGGCCCCTGAAGCCCTACAACCCCAGGAAGAAGAGCGGCTACGGTCGCGGCATCCCCGGGAAACACAAACCAGCAGCGTCCCCGTGTGAGCCGGGATGCTTCTGCCGTGCGCCCATGGTGCCAGTGACCAGTGACGACCACCCGCTGCACAACCGCGTCAAGACAGGACAGATCCTGAACTGCGCCATGCCGTGCCACAATCCCTACTTCACACAGGAAGAGAGGACTTTTACCGCCTTCTGGATTGGCCTGTGGTCCGTTCTGTGTTTCATCTCCACTTTCGCAACTGTGGCGACTTTTTTAATCGACATGGAGAGGTTTAAGTACCCAGAGCGCCCCATCATATTCCTCTCCGCCTGCTACATGTTTGTGTCCATCGGATACATTGTCAGACTGATTGCCGGACATGAGGAAGTGGCCTGCAACATGGAAAACGGCGCTGAACACATCCACTATGAAACCACAGGTCCTGCGCTCTGCACCATCGTTTTCCTGCTCATTTACTTCTTCGGTATGGCCAGCTCGATCTGGTGGGTGATACTGTCCCTCACTTGGTTTCTCGCCGCAGGTATGAAGTGGGGGAACGAGGCCATCGCTAGTTACTCACAGTACTTTCATTTGGCCGCCTGGCTCATCCCCAGCATGAAATCCATCGCAGTTTTGGCCTTGAGCTCTGTGGACGGAGACTCCGTGGCTGGAATTTGCTACGTAGGCAACCAGAATTTGGATAACCTGCGAGGTTTTGTGTTGGCACCGCTGGTTATCTACCTGTTCATCGGCACCATGTTTCTGCTGGCCGGGTTCGTGTCGCTGTTCAGGATCAGGAGTGTTATCAAGCAAGGTGGCACCAAAACGGACAAACTGGAGAGGCTGATGATCCGGATAGGGGTTTTCACAGTTTTATACACCGTCCCAGCCACTGTCATAGTGGCGTGTTACTTTTACGAGCAGCACAACAGACAGACGTGGGAAATTACGCACAATTGTACGTGCATGACGGACCCCAACAGGCAAAGGCCGGACTATGCTGTGTTTATGTTGAAATACTTTATGTGCCTCCTTGTGGGCATCACTTCAGGAGCCTGGATCTGGTCCGGGAAAACCTTGGACTCCTGGAGGACTTTTTGCACGCGCTGCTGCTGGGGGAGTAAAGCCTCGGGCTCCATGTACAGTGACGTGAGCACAGGACTGACCTGGAGGTCCGGGACGGCCAGCTCTGTCTCCTGCCCCAAACAGATGCCACTGTCCCGGGTTTGAACAGGGGGATTCTCCGCTCAAATGCATCTTATGTCATTTGACACTAAAGACTGAAAACCAGCGCATATCAGCTCTTTGGGGGACAAAGTGACATAAAGACTGATTTTAAATGTTTTATTTGGTTAATTTGGTAAATTATTCAAGGTGAGTCACCAAACTGCCAGTTTAGATGAAACTGTCATGAGCACTCCCCTAATGTGAACTGTTTTTTTTTTTAAATTTGTGGTCATTTAGGATTCATTCTGCTTATAAAAGTTAGAAGATCAGTTTGGACGTATACTTATGGAAAGTGCTCCTTCCTTGCCTTATCCAAATGACGTTCATGGGTTTGAATGGAGGGGGGTGGGGAGGGGAGGGGAGGGGGTGACTAATTGTGTTGGGATTGTCCATCAGCGTGTTGTAATTAGCACATTAATGAGCGCCTAATGGCTTCTCTTTAAATAATGAGACTGTCAGCAGCAGAACAATGTACCTGGCACCGAAGAATGCAGAGTCTTATCGGAGCTTAATTGAATGCGCACAGCTGACAAGATCCCCCTTGTCGATAGGTTACATGGTATAGCTGAGGCACTTCTTCTTACTGTAAAGAACCGCTGTGTCTTAAACAGGAGATTTATAATGAGACTGCTCTGCTTGAAATTAGGCCATCGCTGGGCTGTTTTTCTCTACAAGATGGATTTACACGTACATTAATCAATGCCTTAATACTGTCTCATACGGGTTGCATTAGCGCGTAAAGTGTATTTATATAATTATTGGTGTACATGTATTGTACATTTGTATATGAAAATTTACGAGATTGTAAATATGTATAATTTCCACTTTGATAGAAGATTTTATTTTGAGAATAAAACAATTTTATTGAATTTTTTTCCCTCATGCGTCTTGGTCATTCTCGCCAACATTTTGTTGTGAGGTTGGACACTGTAAAATGTTTTAAATCTGTTGTAATGCATGCTTTAAAAACACAATGTGAATGGTGTGGACTGGTCCTCTGCCTGGTGTGGCGGAGCGCACAAGCTGATAAGATCTCAATATCTTTGTGCGTAATGTTATGACAGTGAGTTTTGCTTTATCAAACCTCCCCGATGTTGCAGATTGACATGCAGTGAGACGCGGGGACCAACATCGGCATGGCAATAGGGACACTACAGGTGGTCTTCTCAGTTTAATGCCCCCTGCGCTTTAGTCTTGTTATTAACTTTTGTCCTCTGTTAAACCCCTGATCCGGGCTTAATATTTCACGTTTTACTTGATCCTATTTTTCACGTTTAGAAGTCTGTTAACTCCACCTACTCTTTAAGTCTTCTTTTTTTCCTACAGGTGGGTCAGTGCTAGTCTAGGGAGATAATCTATCGTTTTTTCGGTGTTTATAAGCTTGTTACAAGAATTTTTAAAGAAACTTGTTAGTGAAGCAAAGAGGAAAGGGCCACCGGAAGCTACATTTTGTTCAAGAAAACCACTGAAACAAGTGGAAAAATTCATCTTACCACAGTGGTGGATTTTCCGCAACATTTTAGAGCAAATATCTGCTTCGTCATACATGGCAATAAGTGGACCGTACAGGTCACTCTTAATAAGGTGGATTCTTTCAAATGTAGAGATGCCTCAGGCTTATAATTAAGACGTCAGCGAACTGCAGGATGACACCCTCTGCGTAAATGTAATTACTGCCGCGCAGTGTGTGGTCCATTTAACGTGTGACACTCAATCTGTCAGTATCATCACTAAATTGGGGTTGAGGAAATGTTAAAAGTTTGTGCGTAATGGCTGCAAGTGGGGTCTATTCATGCCACTAACGTGAGAAAATACTGTATGTCTTCAAATGTTTTAAGACTGCATAGTATTTCTAAGTCATTCATAAACTCAAATGACATGACCGACGTGGGCACGCGCCAACGTGCATGCTGCCTGTTGCCGCTGCGTCTTACTTTGTCCAACTTTTAGCTTTCCTTTTTCTTCAAAACTTGAGTAAACTTTAGTGTAAGTGTAATTTAAACCACGCTCTTTAAAGAGTTTCCCCTCGTGGATCAATCAAGTATTTCTGATTTCTGATTCTGTTAACAAAACCTGATGTGCTCCAAACTCTGGGTGAAGAGAGACGGATGAAGTTGTATTATGCTGCCACCTTGTGGTCAAACGATTAAATACCGACAGCCACCAGTACGGCACTTTAAAACGTGAATTCAACACCTAAATATACATCTTTAAAGTATATTTAATGTAGCACTGAGTCTAAAAACTAAACTACTAAAACTAAAAATATTCAGTTTTACATTCAGAGTTACACATGATTGCATTTAAAAAATCCCCAAATTAAGTCTGAACCATTTGGAGCCAACTGGTGGGTAACTGGTGAGTTTAAGAGGTTAAAGACTTGATGCCAGTGAAGTTATCTACGTTTATCTTCCTGGCTTCAGCATTCAGACAATGAAACAACTGGACATTTCTGGACATTTCCAACACTAAGTGACTTGTTAAAATGGCCAATTTTTGGGTGTGCATACCCAATTTAATTGTGATGGAATACTATACAGAAGTAAACAAATCAGTTACTTCCTACAGAGGTCTAATTGTGCGAACTTTGACATATGTCAAATTTGTCTCCCTCAATAATTAGATTCATCAAATTAAGAGACAGCAGGTCCTGTTTGCTCTGTCTAATGAGAACAAATGGTTCTGCTACTGCTTGTTAACCATGTGACAAGTTAGCTTCCTCTTCCAGTGGTGCGTGTGCGTTTGTGTTGCGGCAGGGAGGTGGGCATGTTCCCTCAAGCCCAAAAGAAAAATATCAACAGAGGAAACTGAGAGGCCGTGACAGATCCATCTCCTTTTAACATAAACAAGGCGCTGACTTGCCGGTTCAGGAAGAGCTCATCACGAAGAGATCCTATTGGTGAAATTCAGATAACCCAACTCTTCTTCATCTGTTCCAATTAGGATGTTTATGAATGCCAGCTTTGTCTAATGATCTAATTAGTTGTCTGACTCTGACTGGTTCGGAATAAATCACGTTAAGATGTCTGAATGGCTTACATGGGCTGTTAAAGGTCACATAGCAGTGGGAGCTTATCATTTCAGAATGTATACAAAGCTGGCTGGACAACATTTTGCTTTCAATAACAGCTATTGTCATGTCATGGCTGATTTACAATGCAGTCTAAAACAAACATTTCTTCTAGGCCTAACAGTTAGGCCTAGAAGAAATGTTTGTTGTCAGTTAGGCCCTAACTGACATGCCTTGTGATGGACAGATGACCTCACTGCTTTCTGCCCCAAAGCATGCTGGGATCACCCACTATATGACTCTAAAAAGAAGCCAACGAAAATAATAATCACAGTAAGAGAAAATAGCGATTTGCTGTTTTCTTCAAGGCAGTGCTATAAGTGATTTTTTTGGCCATTTCAGGGCAGCGGAAATAAGCTGTACACACACAACACAGATATACTATCACTATCATATATCACTGATATGGCTAACATGTTAGCAAACAGTTATCTATTTACACTCCAGGCAAATATAAGTCCAAAATTCACTCTCATTTAGCTCTGGTTTTGGTCTCCACCAACTCCTGAGGAAAATATCTGGCTCTTTAGCTGCTAAATGCTCCACTATGTTTGCCAGCTAGTTGCTAACTTTGTCTGTCTGCTGTTTGCTGCTGGGCAGGAAGTGTACAGCGGGTTTATCAGAGCCTTTTTGCTGAAAGCAGCTGCCCGCTGTGGCTGAAAACAACGCAGATAAGCGCGGTGAGAGCGAACCTAAACAGTAATGTTGCAGGCCATAAAACTGAAACAAACAGTTAAAAGATTCATTGTCATCAAAAGAGGCTCCGTAGAGGGGAACTGCAGAGTCGGGGGTTCTCTGTGGGTTCATCGCTACAAGCGAAACACTTCACACACAAGTAGTCATGGGATCCATTGTTAATATAGAAATATTGATTGTAGCTGCTTTAATACAGGCTAAACATGAGCATAATAACATATGCATTTTTAAGAATGTTAGCTTACCAACATCCAACACAATCTTAACATGCATACAGTTAGCATGCTGATGGGCCGGCTATTAGTCTAGTTAAAGTTTTAGGTATCTTCTTGGGAACTGTTGGACATGTAGAAGTTTTGAGCTGATGAAAAGTCAGGAGATTGTCAAAGTCATTGAGATGTATGAGGTTTGTTCTGTATATATATTTCATATATTTTAAAAATTACAGACTCATTCACCACACATGCTTGTGTGAAAAGTCGTGCAGGGTGAAGGGTGTAGAGGTGAGAGGGAAAAGGTCATGTAAATATCTTCCCAGTTTTAACTTCTATTACATAACAGAAATCTTGCTCAAAATCTTGCTTTACATTTTTAACAGAAAGCCTGTGTTATGGACTGGGTGCATGGAGTTTGAAAAACTTGGGCATTTTCCAGGCAGGTAAGGTTTAAGGAAAAAATGCTATTGAGTTGCATTATGGGAAATGTAGCATCCAGTGTTTTTAGAGCTTCACTTATACTAGAGACTAAAAAGTGAGGATATCTCCACCTCTTCTGCTCCAATTTTGACCATTATATTTTAATCTGTCCTCCATCTTTATGAAAATGTCATACGAAGTCACTGAAGTACCCCTTTGATCGAATAGCTGAAACAGAGCTTTAATCTGCTCTGTGAGGTTTGATAATTGTACCAAGGTTATAAAATGTATTTAATTAGTGTTTAAAAATGGCACACACAAGACCTTTAGCTTTCTCCAAGGTACAGGCAAGGCAGATTTCAACCCAAGCAGCCTTTCAGTTTCAAATCATTTTTACGGCGGTTGGTATTTGCAGAAGTACATTCAAGAGCAGCATATTTTTTGTCAGCCACACTCCTTAAAGAACTAATCTGTGGACAAGAAGTCAAAGCAAAGACAAGACCTCGAAGCCTTTCAGCCTTCCTTTACACAAAACCAACACTCTTGGATCACTCTTTCTCTTTTCCCACCCCACAATCCCTCTATCATCAACATCAAAGGAAGACAGAATGGATTTTGTTTTCCAAGCCGTAGCCATCAGGGACAAACCCCACCCACCCATCCCCCCATTAATCTAAACTACAACCGCAGAGGTGAAGAGGATGCCGGGTAATCAATATTTTTGATGCCTCTGACATCTTCTCTGATGTGCTGTTGTGGTCAATGTTGAGTTTTCCCTCCTACTTCTCAATCTCCTCCATCTGTCACCCATGAGATCGGAGTGTGCTATTGCACCTGAGGCAGACGCAGGTTGACGCATTAACTTCAGTTGAGGAGGAGATCGATGGGGAGCAAGGGCGCCAACTCCTAATATTCTGCTCTGTATTGATGTCTGAACACAGCTGTACAACACAGAGCGCACATATGAGGCATTTTGTCTCTGAATGAGATATCTACCGGTTAAAGACATATTTTGAAGAAAACTCAAACACATGGCAGAACTTTTTAAATGTAAGCAATTTAAATTGTAAAATTCTAAACGTTTCTACAGACTGGATCCTTTCAGTTTTAAAAAACAGTAAATGATGAATTTCAGGTACTGCTCTGTCTTTTGGCAATACCTTAATAAAATTAACTTTCCATTTGTAAAATGATATACACTATTTCAAAAAACTGAATCATATAAACGACAGTTTATTCTCAAACATGTATATGAAATATTATATATTATCTTTTTAAAGCAGCACTGAAACTTGTTTCCAGAAATGTTTTTTCAACCAAGGATTTAAGGTGCTGTAGTTTTCCATTAGTATTATCAATTCTTATTTTTCAATTATTTTAAAAGCTATCAAAATGATTAACCTATTCCACCAGAATATTTGATGTGGTATGGAAAAAAAATGTTGATATTCTCACACTGCAAAGATTACTGTGACTTGGGTTATTTCTGTCCATATGTTGTTTGTCTACTGCAATAGTTACCTCTGCCCACTAATGGCAGTATATGCAACACTATCGTCAGGTTATATGATAAATGCAGGCAGATCTATCTATCTATCTATCTATCTATCTATATATATATATATATATATATATATATATATATATATATATATATATATATATATATATATATATATATATATATATATACAGCAACTGCCAAATACCTCCAACGAGTAAGGCAAGTCCTAAGAAGTCAGCTCAATGGCAAGAACAAGGCCCAGGCAATAAACAGCTCCGTCCTGCCAGTGATCAGATACCCTGCGGGAATAATAAGGTGGCCAAAGGAAGAGATACAGACCACAGACGTTAAGACAGGAAAGCTCCTCACCATGCATGGAGGGTTCCATCCCAAATCCAGCACCCTGAGACTGTACGCTAGCCGTAAGGAAGGCGGCCGTGGACTAGTGAGTGTGAGAGCCACTGTCCAGGATGAAACATCCAAGATCCACAAGTACATCAAAGATAAGGCCCCAACAGATGACGTGCTCAGTGAATGTCTCAGGCAATGGGGAACAGAGGAAGAGGTGCTGGAGGAGGGACCATCATGGGAGGACAAATCCCTACATGGGATGTGCCACCGGAACATAACTGAAGTGGCTGATATCAAGAAGTCCTACCAACGGCTAGAGCGGGCCGGACTGAAGGACAGCACAGAGGCATTCATCATGGCTGCACAGGAGCAGGCCCTGAGCACCAGAGCGATAGAGGCCCAGATCTACCACACCAGACAAGACCCAAGGTGTAGGCTGTGCAAAGAGGCCCCTGAGACAATCCAGCACATAACTGCAGGGTGTAAGATGCTGGCAGGGAAAGCATACATGGAGCGCCATAACCAAGTGGCTGGCATGTGCTGTACACTGTACACTGGCAAGTGGCAAGTGTACAGGAACATCTGCACGGAGTATGGACTGAAAACCCCAAGGTCAAAGTGGGAAACACCTCCAAAGGTGGTAGAGAATGACCGAGCCAAGATCCTGTGGGACTTCCAGATTCAGACTGACAGAATGGTAATGGCGAACCAGCCTGACATCGTGGTGGTGGACAAACAGCAGAGGAAAGCCGTTGTGGTGGACATGGCAATGCCAAGTGATGGCAACATCAGGAAAAAGGAACATGAGAAACTAAAGAAATACCAAGGGCTCAGAGAAGTGACCCCCAAACTGGAGGAGTGGCCACAGCAGATCCCTGGAAGAACACCAGACATCTCAGTCCAGAAAAGTGCAGTACTAGGAACAGCAAAGATACTGCGCAGAACCCTCAAGCTCCCAGGCCTCTGGTAGAGGACCCGAGACCACCCGCAGGGGGTGAAGGATGAAGTTCTTTTTTTTGTTTTTTTTTTATCTATATATACAGTATATATATATATACCTACTGTCCACATAATTTTGGCCATTTAGTGTCTCTTGATTCAGTTTTGGAAACTTTATTTTTTCAAACCTGTGAAAAAGTTCTATATAGAAACCTGTGTTTGGTGCAAGCAAAATGTTCCATATGATCTTATTATAGATCACACAGCAAAGTAGTGCCTTTAAAATGGTTGATATCATGGCTAGGATTTTGCCAAGGACACATAGCTAACAAAATTGTTTCTGTGTGTGTTTTGTGTGTGTGAGTGTTAGGTTGACAAGTTCAGCAACAACAGACACATACTGTCACTTTAGGGCCGCTGTTTTGTGTGGATATGGGTTGACGCATGTTTAGGGTCACCAGGTTTGCTTGTCCGACCTCTTGACCTCCACCAGCGACAGTACAATCCTTTCTCTGAGCACCCGACCGACCACCGGCCACCCTGCTAATGTTTCTGCATGTCTTAGCTGCCCCAAATACCACAGCAAAAGAAGAATGAGAAGGTTATGAGGCATGTGTTAGGGTCATGGCTACACTGGAATTAATGTGTCTCAAGGGTTGTGTTGTTGCATTCATTGTTATTATTTTGATCAGACAGGAGTGTCAGTTACTAACTGAAGTTAAAATTTGTATTCCAGTAACTATAACAATTACTTCAGCAGAGAGGTTTTTTGTACCTGGATGATGTTTTAGATGCTTAAAGAAGTAAAGAATAAAATAATAAACGCACATAGCTCACATTGATTGCAAAGTGGCCCTCATCAGTTCTGTTATGTTCTCTTGACTGAAACAAGTTCTTTCCTTTATAGTATGGCTCCTTTTCCTGTTCTGACTTTTTTAATCTTTGCACCCGAGACTCTTTTTGGAAAATATCCTGAATACAGGATTTTTTCAACTGTAAAGTCAAATGTGACTGTGGTCATAAATCACTTTCTGTATCATACCAAATGGTCAAATGGTAGGGACTTTGCTTGCATTCTGAGTTAAAGTTGTCATCCGAGCAGGCTTGGCTTAAGTCAGGTCATGGCTGGGTCGTCGAGCGGTCATGTGAGAGGTCAGAGGTCAGGTCAGTGTGTCTGTTATGGCTGCCAGCACTCAGTCATCCAGACAACAGCTGAGCGCTGCAACTACTGCTTCATCAAGGTCAGCCTGTGTGCTTCATTTCCTCATACAGAAACAGCGCAAGGTGTTAGACAAACATGCCTTGGATGGTACAAAATTAAAACAATGTGAATCAGTTGCATTTTACTGAACAATATATATCTGACCAATTCAGTCAATTTATTATTACAAAAAAATTGCATTCAGTAAGCACAGTCAGTTTTGTCACTTGAAAACAAGCATCCCCAAAAAAAAGTGAAGATTGAGACAAGTTAAATGATTTTTGATCCGTTGTTGAACGCGTGTAAAGTTTAGGACTGTCTTTTACTGTATGGGTGAACATTTTGCATTGTCACTTTCATGTTCAGTTACTTTCATGTCCTGTGAGCCCTTGAGCTGTTTGCATCATTTCAAAATTACAACATTGTGATAAACTAAACTACATTTTTTCAAAGCTACACTAATTTACTTTTTGGCCACTTTGGGACAGTGGAACACGCTGAAAATACTTAATTTGACTTACAATCCTCTCATAAGTTGCTATGGCGAATAGCAAACCATTGTCTATCTAGCAGACATGGTGCAACTTTATCATTCATTTGTCGTTTTTCTAGCCACCGGATGAATGTAGTCCAATATTCACTCTCCTCTTAGGTCTGTTTTGGTCTCCACTAACTCCTGAGAAAAAAATCTGTCTCTTTAGCTTGCTAATGCCAGATATTTGGCTTGCTAGCATACTATGTTGCTTAGCTTGCTAAAGCTATTAGCTTGCTAGCTTAGATGTTGCTGATTTTGTCTGTCTGCCATTTGGTGCTGGGCTGGTAGCAGCCAGCGGGTACAGTGGGTTTATGAGAGCTTAGTTTCTGAAAACAGCTGGATTGATGAGAGCAGAATTTTGTAAAACTAAAACAATGAGCTAAAAGTTTCTAAAAGGCTATATACATGTGGGTTTGTCACTATTAGCAACACTTTTCACATCATACATAGTCATTTTATTCATTGTTAATAAAAAAATTCATTAGTGCAGCATTTTCTAGCAAATCTTCCTTTATAATACAACAACTCTTTTTATGAATTCATGCTTAAAATAATAGTTAAAGCTAAATATCTGGGCCCTTTTTGTCCAATGACAGTAATAAATGGCCACCCAGTCAATTACACCCATGCCCTCTTGTCTTGAGATTCACTGCTATCAGACTGTTGGCCTGAGTTTGCCCCAGCTGGAGTGTACTGGCCTAGCTTTTTGACAGCCATGGGTGTTGGCAGCCTAGGGTTTGGTGGCGGTCCCCTGTCAGGGCAAGGGCACAGTGGAGGTTTCAAAGTGACAAAGTGAGTTGTTACTGGCGTGCTCATGGCAGTGGGTGACCGAGACATCTCCGCCTTAGCATCTTTGCTTTCTGGCCTCTTATCATTAGTGGATTTGACAGTTTTAATTATGGTTCCACCATTCATCTTTGTATGAAGAGGTTCACCATTTGGCACAACAGCAGCAGCATGTTTTTCATCTTTGAGACCATTCTTTGAGCTTCCACTCAGGCTGATTTTTCTGGTTAAAAGAACATCGCCGTCTTCAGTCATAGTTGTCGTTGTAAACATACTGCTTTGCTCTCCTTTACTCATCTCCTCCATAAAAATCTCCCTTTTCCTCCTCCATCTCACCATCGCCTTCATGGAGCTCACCAGGTCTACCAAACTCAGCAGAATGGACAAGGAGACAACACCCAGCATGAAGTTGAGCATTAAGGTCTTCTCAGTTGGTCTGGAGATGTAGCATTCCACCCCAGATGTGCAGGGAGCTTCGTAACAGAGGAAGCTCTTAGAGATGGACAAACCAAAGAGAAAAAACTGGCCTGCACCAAAAACCACTTCTATAAGGATCCGTAGAACTACCACCAGGAAGTAAGCGCAGTAGAAGCGTGGCACTTGCCATTCACGTGGGAGTTCATGAAGTGGAGCTTTATGCAAGGACAGTTCTCTTGAGGAGCTCGAGTTCTCAAGGGTGAAAGGTGACCCTCCTCGACTCCTGTAGCTGTAGAAACCTCCAGAAGAGGGATGTGACAAGACTTTATGCATGACGTAGGTTGCAAACAGCACATGGGGAAGACAGAGAAGAATAAGGTGGAAGAGCCAGAGACGGAAGACAGATACAGGAGCAAATACGTCAAAACACACATTAGAGCAGCCTGGCTGGATGGTGTTGCAGATAAATCTTTCCTGCTCGTCACTAAATAGGGTGAAGCCAGCCAGCAGGAGGACTAGCAGACGTAAAACCAGCATCAACATCCACCAGGTTTTGCCTGTAATGGAAAAGAGATCATCAAGTAATAATGACTGCTAGATTAAATTAAGATTAAACTTAAATGATCCCAGTTGGGTAATTATAGGTTATATCAAGGAAAAAAATAGGATTTAAATAAAATAATCAAATGTATCAAACATGACATAATGTTAATGATGAAACAGCATAAAAGCAAACAAGATGTACATAAAGAATGATTATTTACAAACACATCAAAATAAAATCTATTACAGACATAAAACATCAAGATCATTCTAAAATTACAAAGGCAAAAACACAAAATTCGAGACAGAGAGGGAGGAGAGAGACGAAATTCACTATACTACGATGTAGGAAGTATATAACTAAAGAAGAAAATCAGATCAAGGACAGAAATCCTACCTGCAGTCAAAATACATTGTTCTTAATGCGCTCTTTAATGCATCGACCTTAATCACTACTTGGATTAAGAATAGAACTTTTTTTTACTGATTTGTTTAATAAGTTCACAGCACTTCACATTTACTGTTTATTTGGCTTAACAGATGTGTAATTGCCATCATATACAAAATAAATACTGACATACTAACACAGCTTAATTGCTAATAGGCAATATTGTTACTGCAAAAGAAAAACGTACCCATAAAGGAGACATTGTGACTGATAGTGATGAAGAGTAGATCTGTTGCGCTCATCATCCTCGTTGTTCAGCACTAACCCTGATCCCGTAGAAAACAAACCTCTGAAGAAAAGCTTCTTTAAAACTGACAGATCCAAATCAGGGGGAAGTTCCTGAGCTGCTGTCCCCTTCAACACTGTTCCACGACCACAGTGCTGACCCTCACAGCTTGCCACTAAATACAGTCACCTCTATTGTTTTCTTACTGCTTCACACTCTCGTCTGCGGAGGCCAGGACCTGTGGGGAGAGCTATTCTTACCAGGCTGCCATCAAAGCATTGTTGGGATGTCGACGTACCAGTTAACGTTACCGGCAGCTGACAATCATATGTAGGAGAGCTTGTAATAGACAATCATAAACTTGGAATTGAGTCAATCTCTAAGTCACATTAAGGCAATAATCATATCACAAGACAATTGATGATTAATATTTTAGTAGACACTGGCATCAATGGCATCTGAATTTGAATGCCAGTGCTGTGAAACAAAATCCTCTTGTCACTGTGAAAAATGTAGAAAATCTGCAAATCACTTAAAAACACAGCATTATTATAGACAAGAGCATTTTCTTTTATTAAAAACATAAATCAACACATCCTTAAATAATTCACAATTAACCTGTCTGTTTTTTTTTTACTTTATACATTGTACAAAGTTAATTTGGAAAATAATTATATTTTAGTGATTTAGTTTTCAGACAAATGAGAAAAACACGTGAAAACCTGATCAGTTATTTGCCAGTAGCAATTAGACTGAAATCAAATGTATAATGGAAATACAAAAGAATGTATTTGTCAGCAGTTTCAACACTTCTAAAGACTTGGCTCAACAGTCAGCGTTTATCTTCATAAAATTAGCGTCATATTGAAAAGTTACAAGTGTGCTGAAATTATTTGAAAAAACATAATGAATGTGGGTTTCAAAGGCAATGAAAGTATACCTTTGTGGTGAATGAACACACCCTTAGTGGCTTATTACTATTCTTTTAATAATCTGGACCATTCTGAATTTTGGGACACACACCATGGCTTTTTTCCATGGACACCTTTTCTTAAGGACAGATCAACAGGACACATTGGTGTTGTTGGTGACACAAAAGAGATAGCAGATCACTGGAAAATCATACTTGTGACAATTGGGGTTACAGCTTTTTTATTTATGATTTTCCAAATGTACTGTAGATGTAATGTATTGTTATGTAGCTCTATAATACTGAATAAATAAAAACAAAGCAGTGCTGTGTGGCCTCCTTGTCAGACCAGTACACCCAACTGTTGGCTGTGATTATTGTTTTGGTTTGAGGCTGAAGTTTGTGTTTTACAGTAACAGTATATTTTGGTGCTAAATATACTGACCCATTGAATCACCACAACCTGAAATGAGTTTTCTGCTATGCTCAAATGTCCAGTAGATGTCAGCAGAGAGGTCTGCTTACTCTACTCAAAGCTTCAATGGGGCTTCTAAAAATTAAACTGCAAACACATCTTGACCAAGTCACGTTGAGATGTAACCAAAATCTGATGAATACTGAATCAGAACCTCGAGAAAACATGCTCTGGTCTATATTGCATGTTATACAGTCTAAAGAAATGTGGTAGTAATTGTTTGATTATGCCCATTATTATGTCCCCAAAACAGGAATGTATCCGTGATATCTGTGGGAATGTTGTCACAATTGTTTATAAATTCTAGCTCCTTCCATCTGCAATTTGTTTGTCACTTGTCATAATTAATGGGATAAGCAAATGAGGAGGATCACAATAAATCAAAAGATGAAATGGACTACCTGAGTATTGAGAGGTACGCTAGAAATACTGTAAACCTTGAATATAAAGATTTCCAAAGGAGAAAATTTGCTGACACTTTTATTATTCTAAGACCTGTCAAAGGAAATAAATAACCGGTAGAAATTCCAGTGCTACGCTACTGTTTTTGAAACTCTGCAGGTGCTATGGGTTCAGACAGCTGCAACTATTCACATAAGTTCACATAATCAAGTAAAATAAATAATATGCTTCATTGTGAAGTTGCAGGGCCATCTCAAAGGCAGGTTATGTCAAATCTTTCAATTTAGCCATACACAGAGTAGTCTGGACAAAACCGGAAAACTGAACAGAGTGCCGACATTAAGACAACTTCACAATGCCGTGTCCTAAGAAGTCTTCACGGTTGTCTTGTCCAGGACTTTTTGGGTTCGTCCAAAGCTAGATTTTTCTCCACAGATGATATAACAACCTGGAACTCCCTTCTCTCTTTCATGAACAGAATAGTTGAGGCACTGTGAAGGCATTAGGTTAAGTTAGAAACCCCCCTGGCATTCACCTCACCTCCAGAAACTACGGACGTGGCTTCACTTTCTTCCCTCCAGTTTGAAGGTGTGAGGTCCAGATGTTGATTTCAGGTTTCACTCTCTGTTCCATGTGTTGGTATTATCTGGGTATCCAAACTGAAGTTTTTGGACCATGCTGGTCTGTTTCCACTAATGTGTGTTTTTAGAGTTTTCTCATCCAGCCAGTGTCTGCAGCCTGATGCCAGTGTTCAGTACATGGCAGATTAATAGTGGTTAGGAGAGGATTGCAGGAACCCATCTGATCCCACACAGATTGTCCATGCTGGCCGAGCGCTTCCTTGCAGCTCTCCGTACGTCCTTGTACTTGTCATCACATAGCCTGGAAATAGCCTGAAGAGAGGACATGGAAAGGGTTTTCATGAAGGAACTGAAATTCTATTTTCAGTATCCACAGTATTTTTCTATGATGCGTAATTATTGAAAGAAGTCACACTCTTTAAAGAAATGTTTTCCCCTGACACCACTGAGCCCTTTTAAAGATATATAAATATCTTTAAAATGATTTTGGCGGCACATATTTGTGTTGGTAGAAACATTTAGCCCCTTTTTGACTAATAGTTTCAGAAAGGAAAGCACCACAGAACGGAAATTCAAGAACTAAATCAGGCACTGAGTCATTTGCATTTGCATTTTTTTTTTTGCATTTACATCACATCTGAAGATCGGCAAAGATTGCTAAACCATTAAAAAACATTTCAGATGAAATTTTCGCACCTAACGAAACAGCAACACAGAGTTATCATGTTTTCTTTGCAGTTTACTCTTGCACATCTGTGATGGTGAGATTGATGTTGCAAAGGGAGACTGAAAACCGTACAAGCACAGCATGCCTGTCTCCAAAGTAGCAATGATCTGCTCAGTGTTCTGTGGTTATTTGTTCTGCTTTAGACTGTAACCATATTGTATCAATTAAAAAATAATGCTTAAAGTTCTGTAGTAAGAAAGAGCAGCATGCATTGCTTTCTACTAGTGTCTTATTTGATACTACCACTGGGGGTGCAGCATACACATACTGGTTTTAAATTTTATTGGCAATTAACTGAATAAGAGGAAAAGGAAAGGAAAAGCAACATAAAGACATAAAGAGAGAGAAAAGGCTGTGTGAATGGACAGCTGAATGGAAGCGTCTCACCTCTAGTTTTTGGGCCTTTTCTCTGCTGAGCGGTTCCAGGGGGAAGCTGAGATTGTTGGACTCTGAAAGCGATCGCAGGTCAAAGTAATACTTGGCGTAGACACTGGACGGCACGTTGATGTTGAACTGCAGCAGCTCCAGAAACTGCCGCTCCAACTCATTCCTGTTAGAGAAGAATGAGCTGGAGGTTCATACATGAAAGATTTAACTGCTGGCTTTCTGGAATAATCATTCCAGAAATTAATTAATCAGTCTTTTTACATGTACAATAGGTAAAATATATACAGAATATCAATACAAGTCCATGCCTTTTATCCAGCTTTTTTCCCCCTGACGATGTGTCTTCATGACCAGTCCTGGTAACTGGAAGGTTTTAATGCAAAGTCAAAGTAATTAACTCACTACCTACCAAAAAATGGCAAAAAACAAAGAAAAGAAGAATGCTCACTCACTATATCAGTGAGTCCCTTTTTGAATCACATTCATGCAGCTGCATACTGCAAGCAGTCTGCTGTTGGCCACTCGAAGGGTCAACAATAGCTGGGCAGGGTGATTTGCATTTCCTTCACACATATTTTAACGTATCCAGGGATTAATACCAGTGACTTGCTGTTTAAAATCCAGTGTTTTTAGTCTTCTGTCCCTATGATGATGAAATTTTGAATGTAAAGCCAAATCTACCAGAAACCTATTTTGAGGGATTCGTCTTCCTCGTCCTTTTTGTCCCAGTTCTGAGCTAATCCCAAACCTAATCCTAATATGATTCTTAATTCTCAACCAAAGTCCTAAACATAAAAGCAATCCCTTTTCCGAACGTGAAATAAACTCACATGTCCTCCACAGTGATATCCTTGAGGATCTGGCAGTAGTCAATGTTCCAGACGGCCTGGTCATCCCAAACCTTGGAGGCCAGCAGGATAGCACCCAGAACGATCCTCTTCCAGTTACCTGGACAGATATCAATCTCTGCATAGGTCAGGAGCCTCTCCAGGTAGACCTGCACAACAACAGGGATAAAGGAGACATCACTGAAAACTGGGCATGAAAGTAAGGCAATGATTTAAAGTGTTGAAAAAAGACAAAAGCTGTGAACACAATAGTTACAAGCCTGGATCCTTTACCATCATGACCCAATAAGTTCTCAAAATGGTGGATGATCTAATCTAACTTACTCATGCTCCACTCAGTGGTGTCAGGAGGTATACATTCTGACATCCTACACTCATCACTGGTCTCTGAGACTCACCGACACACACAGACGACATGGTATTTTGGATGCACCGTCTCATCACCAATTTACACACATCCCTGGCTTGTCTAAACACATCAGGGTGCAATTTCCCCTGTGGCCTAAACAGAAACTGTGTGTGTTTGTGTGGGCACAGTTTAAGGCAGGTCGCACCTTACCTTCGTGGGAAAGCTTTCTGAAGAAACTTGGCAATACTCTGTTTTTCCATAAGACAAACCACCCAGGATGTACATTTGGGTATGAGTGTTTTATGTTATGGTCCACAAAAATATTAGGACGATGGAGGAGGTTAAAAAATCTTACCAGTGTGACGATGGCACACTCAGAAGTGAGCTGAGCGGCACTGAACAACATCCTGACAAACCGGTAGATCTGCTTCTGCTCTGGGTCATGTTGGTCATAGTCCAGCGGCACGTCGGATTTCTGAAAGGAGGGAGGGGAGGGAAGAAGGGATGGAAGAAAGAGGTGAAGAGAGGAGGGGAAGAAATGGGTGTAAAGAAGGAAGGAAAGAGGTAGGGTCAAGGAAAGGACATAAATGAGGAGATTTAAAAGAACAATGAATACACTGACACATAACAAAAAAAAACTAAATGAAAAAAACTAACAAGTTAAATGGAGGCAAATTTAACAGATGTGCAAAATAAAGATAATTGTGCAAAATATGAAAAAGCCAATGAAGTCTTACTGAAAGAGGATGAAGCTTCTCATCAAATATATCTAGCAGCATTCCTCCATTGGTGTCCCTGGCATGAGAAAAAAACAGTTACATGGTTGAGTCCACATCTATTGTTCTGTGCAAGCAATCCAAATTCTAGATTGCAGTCAGTAAAGTGTACAAAAAACAGAAAAAAACCCCAAAGAAAATCTATGCAGAATATCCCTCAGTACATCAGTGTCTGCATTTACGTTTGGGGATTTCCAGAGAATACTGTTTGCACTGTAAGTATTGAAAATGACTGCGAATCCCCACCTGTTTTTTATATGGTAGTATATCGCCAGTGCTACGCTGTAAAGGGAAGAAATAATACATGTGTTAATATGTTTAAATATAACAGATCTGTAGATAATAAATAATATATATCTTCCTATGGGATAGATTTATCATATTCTTACCATTTGATGGTGTATTTGAGGTTGGGCTGGCTGACTGTGTTATCGTCTAGGAAGATGGTGGAGCAGGAGCTGTATTTCCGCCTTGACGTTCCATGCTACAAACACACACACACACACACACACACACACAGCGCACAAACACACACACAGTGACTGTTATTAAGGTGAACATGTTTTTGTCTGACCCACATGAAGCATGCCAGGGTGTCACGCACAGAGGGAATGAGAATCACCAACATGCAACCAAAGAATGTGCCAGTTTTCAGCTTCCTTTGTATACAGCATTTAGTTCATTCAAAATAACACAAAGGCCAGCTGAGTTTGACTGAAGGCAATGAATCACTGGTAAATTTGAGGTGTCGTAGGCTATTTAAATAAGTAGTAACAAGATTGTGAAGTAACATAATTTAGATTTTTGGAGAGAAATAGAAACAGTTGCACACTTACATTACTGATGAAGAGGCTTTTTTGTTTTTCCCGCACTACAGAAAGAAAGACAGGTTTGTCGATAAATTTCATTTCTTGTGCACTGACAGCAGCAAAAAGACAAATACAGAACCCAGCAGTTATCAACCAGCAACACACACTTGTTATCACAAGAAGCAAAACACACCAAAGAGTTAACACACTTTACTATGTTAATTTTAACACAGGACAATAGCTGTTTGCAAGTTAGAAAGCAGAAAGATAGAGCTTCAATAAACAGAAGAAAAGGTGCTGTTATACCACTAGAGGGAGACAAAGTCACACTCAGGATAACTCACCATTCCTGTAGGGCATCTCTGAAAAAAGAGGAACCAAAAACCTTATTCTATTTGCAGCAGAGTCACAGATTCTCATAGTGACAACAGCAGAATACTTTTCAAATGTGCTGTATTTCAGCAGTAGTCATACATACAAAATTCAGATGCCTAAAATTCTAATCGAGAAAACATACAGTAAGCATTAGCATTGTCACCACCACTCTGATAACTGTTACATATTCAAATATGGTTGTATTTCTGTGTCTGCCCCCCTTGCTTGTGAAATGAAGTAAAGCAGCTGTTCTCAACCTGGAGGTCAGAGCCCCCCAAGTGATCACAAGATAATCAAGAGATGATACCAAGAGAGGAAAGAAGATAAAAACATCTCTGCTACACAAGACCAAAACAAACCCCCCAAAAAACACTTGCAAACTCTATTTACTCATATTTAGCACCCTTTTGTCAAGAAATGCAGCTGGAAGTGCTTTAATATGATGAGAAAACGTGTGTGTGTTGTTTTTGATCCACAATGGAGCTCAGTGGCACAAAGACATGTCAGGCTGTGACTACACAGACAATATTTGCTAGTAGGATTAATTTACTGCAGGATTGGTCTCTTCAGGGGATTTGTTGATAAAAATAAAAAGGCTAGAATAACGTCAGCGTTACCCTTTAAAGCCACGAGGAAGAGGGAGGCTGGATCACCAAAATGCGCCTTTTTTCCCCAAGACAAGACTAAATATTGCAAATGACAAGCAATGATGATCATTGCTTTTCATCTGATAGAACATGTAATGCTCATTCATTTATCCCTCACATGTCAGACATAAGTTTATTCCCTCTTTGCTTGTTTGCAGCTGGCCGAATATTCATCACATGGCACATACAAATTATCTGCATGAAGAAGTCCATAAGCCCATGCAGAAAAAAATCAATATTAAATATGATGCAGTATAGCATCTAATATCTGTGTGATGCTAAGGATTAAATTTAACAGGAAAGAGCATTTATCAGACGCAGCTTTTATCTACTTCAACATCCCAAAGCCTGTATTGTCTTGCTGTTTGTTCCCCAGGCATCTAAGAGAAACAATGATCTCATGCTGTGGTGTTTATGGCTCTAAGAAACATGTTAATATTTCCTCTCTCACAGTATGACTGAACCCCACACAGGATGCTGAAGCTCTCAGTTAGATGCCTCTGGGCAACGGCATAAATTAGCAGACATCGGCTAGCCACAAAGAAACTGCTCTGAGATCAGAACTCCTACATTCAGTATTTCTCCATGGAAAATCCCAGACTTTTGTTTTTCCAGAGCCTCGTTATCTTGATTGTATTTCATGATCATGTTAAATGTGTTCAGTGTAATACATGTATGTCAAACTAAGGGAAATGTGTCTTACTCAGATAGACTAACATGGTGACACTGATGAATTTAAATCTAGTTTGCACTAAGAGACCATTTTAAAAGTGATAGATCAGTCAAATCCTATGAAACAGAGTTACTCACCATCGTTCTGGGATTTGCTGAGGAATATGGTGCTGGCCCGCGGATGGTCCGATGGATTGTACTCCATATTCAACTCTGTCAAAACAGAAAGCATGTGTGTTACTTTGTGAAATGGCAACAATGATCAGAGACACACTACTGCAGTCATCTTTAATGTTCCTTCAATGCAAGTATAGCAACATACATTGTTTTCTGTATTAGAGGGCAGTAATGTACTTTTTACTGCCTCATCATTGCACCGAATGACCATGTTAAGTCTGGAGATGTTTGATAGGATTGTCGATCAATACCACTGACTCAGCAATTCCCTTACCTTCAAGATTTCAAAACATACCTTCTGGCTCGTAAATGATTTGCAACAAAACTGCTGCATCAGATACTTGCATAAAAGATGACGTGCTCTCAAACATTTTTTGCCACACTAGCCGCAGGACTCTGGGGGTGGCAATGTTGGCCGGTCAGTCAGTAAGTCGGTCCAACACTTTGCTCCAGGCTGGAATATTTCCACACAAATTGGATGGATTGCCACAAAATTTGGTACAGACAACAAAAATCCCCAGAACGTGACTCATGATTTATGACCAAATACCTGCAAAACTAATGACATTCCCATCAGCCTCAGCTTTGTGTTTAGTGCAAATTAGCACATGTTAGCATGCTAACACACTAAACTCACCTGCTGACATACCTGCTAAACATCAGCAGGTTAGCATTATTATTGTGATCATTTCAGCATGATGACATTACCATTTAGCTCAAAGCACAGCTTTGCCTAGGTACAGCTTCATAAATGATGCTTACTCTGTGTTTAAACTTTAAACAAGCTCTTAAAATGTTTTAGAATCACATGCTTTCTCTGTAAAGATGTGTTTCCCTTTGTAGGGCTGTATGCGTCTTTATTATTCCTCTGCACTCACAAACACATCCAGGCATGATTCATATTCCCATCCGAAGCTAATCTGGACTGCATCATAGCCTGAGGGCATGAGCCACTGACGCGTCTGTGTGTGCACATCTTATAAAACAGGGAAGCACTCAAAATATGTGCCCTCATCATACCATCTCAAAATGCTTTGTTGCCTTATCTATGTAGATAACAGCAGCTACTTTGACAGACTATGGTGGTTAATATCAACTGAAAAACTACTTTCTCTCCTCAGTGAGTGGCCTTTTTCACAGCCAGCACTCCTATAAAACAAAACATGCTAGTGTTCAAAAATTTTATGTACTCTAACTGTGTGAAGATCTTGCTGAAAAGCAGCATAATTATCAACGACAGGAGAGCAGCCTTAGTATTTTGCACTCATAGCCTGAACTTTTCGAAAATTAAATCCAGTAGTGCTCTCCATCGAGTGAGACACTTTCAAAGCGGTTGCTTTTGGTGAAATCCGCATTTAAAAATTCCCGGCATGCAGTCCGCACTGCCAAACAGACTCCTACGATGTGACTGTAACCCAGATTAAGGAGAGAGCAGCGCGGCCGATCATCTGCCTCAGTGACAGCAGCTGCTGTGGGACAACTGACTGTTGGGGAATTAAAAGAAGAACATCACTGCTGTTAGCTAACAGAAGTGTGCTAACAATCCTGTTCACATAAATGTACTGTCTTTCAAACAGGCTTCTCTTTCTAACCACCGGACCACTCTGCAGGCTCTATTCAGCTGAATCTTCCCATGTTGCATAGCAACAACATGTTCCATGACTTTTAGACCTCACAAACACAACACTCATTTTAGTCATGATTAGTCTTTTAACTTCCTGAGTGTGTCTGACAGAAACATAAAACATAAAACATGTTTCTGCTGTCAGACAGGTTATTAATGGACATATTGATCCAATACTGTGCTTACATGGCACAGTGGATAGAGTGATGGATGAATTCCTGCACAGGGGGCTGCGGGAATGTTGGATGTAATGGGTGTGAGTGTGTACACTGGTACATATTTGAAAATTGTCAACACTTGTTAAGAACGACTAGAATAATAGCTCACATTAATATATTTCTACATGTGTAAATGTGTATGCTTGTATGTGGATTGGAATTATAGGAGCTATAGAGACTTATATAGAGAGAATGTGTGTGTGCACTTGTTTAATATTAGGAAGTTGGCCCTATGAGACCATGAGTGAGACAACTCTGAAGACACCTGTCTTATCAGAGGCAACCCCTTGACAAACCTGCTGGTGATGAATTGATTGACGGTCATTGTTGGCAAAGGATTATAAAAGACTCAGTCCTCAATCTGAGGGACTGGTGCACATTGAAGAAGGCATAGCTGAAACATCTGTGCATTTTACTCCACTGAAAAATACTTTGTGTACTTGCTAAACTCATTTGAACCCAAATGCCACTTAGTCCCCCAGCTGGACCTGAACACACTTACCCCACATCTGATTAGTTCTGGCTCAAGGCCTCAGCAGCCCACCAGGCTGAATGGACTGAGCTTGGATTAGACTTGTGTCGGTTTAGCACCTTATGCAACAGTAGTTAGGAGTATTGCTGCGTCCAGCCGATTTCAACACGTTCGCATATTTGAGCTTAAACAGTAAATGAGCTGGTGTTCAGTGTGTGAGATTACTGGCCCTGTGGGGTTGTTATAGACATAAAGGATTTCAAATTGACTGACCAATAAAGCATTCTGGTCTAATATTTTAAATCATATATACTATTCATTCATACATGTTATCATGGAACTCCTTCACAAAATCTTAATGCAACTTAGAGATATTGATTACAGAAATCAGCAATCTCGTGGATTTGTTTTATACACTGTGGTCACATATTTTACAATTTATCTTTGCACTATACAGCTACAGATGTTTCTATGGTTACAAACATGCTGAATATACGTTTTAGTGTCTATACAGATTAAGTTTGTAAAAATAATATTGAGCCATTTCTTGTTTTTGATAGATTGTATTTGGTAAGTAAGCATGTGATAATGCAAAAAGAGTTGGCAAAAAATAAACCACTTCTTGTCAGAGTTTTCAATCAACAACCATTTTTGATAAACCCGATTGATAAAAGCATTTTGAATAAATCTGATAGGACCTGACCTAGGCCTACCTACAGGAAATCCCAGAGTGCACAGCAGCTGGTGTCGAGTGCTGATATGTGATATTCACCACCTCAAGTAAACTTTAACGAAGGCTCGCGGTCAGCATCTGCACAGTGAAAAAGGAGAAGCTCAGCTAACCTATCAGCTGGCAAGCCAACCTGTCTGCCTTACTGCTCTTACATAATGAATTAACAACAGGCGCACCCTGCTCTTAACGGCCCAATTCATAATTGCACTATAGTGTTGCTAATATTGTATTTATTTGTTTCTTTTTTTAAATGTCCTGTAACCCTTTTTAATATTCTTTGTACATAAACTGAATGATGATCAAATGGATCCTGAGCATTTTTTCCCCGCTGTACATTTGTATCCATGTTTTGCTTAAGTACACTATGGCAGGCAATACACAGGGCTGCTGATGGACAAGTGATAGATTTTACAGTATTGTATGTGGTTTGGATTCTGTGTCTGCTTCTTTCAAGCATCTTGCTGCGACAGTGTCTCTATCCATAAATGTGTCCGTCTCAGCGGCACGGTGCTGCTATCGGTTACCACAATCTGTTTTGTGTTGCGGATACATCAGTCCTATTTTCCCCCAATTCTGACCATCAAAATGTCTTTCAGGGTTTTGTTAGATTATGACATTTCTCAAGTTCCCTACACGAGTAAATCTGTCATCATAAACTTTAAACAATGCTTTGGATTTTTCTACTGAATCTGCCTCTTTTAGCTCATTCTTTTGGTCCAAACGCATATAGTCTATATGTAGACTATATAACATAGACCGTATGGTTTAGTCTCACAGCTTGGGGCTACCTAACCAAAATCACCAAAATGGCAGAGAGGCTAAGTAAATGGCTAGTTGGTGAAGAAAATGTGAATTAAAATTTAGTTATGCTTCTTTTTTGTATTGTAATTATTAGGCAATCATTACCAATATGAATGTGAACCCAGTGTTATTGTTGGTGTCTGTGATAGCATGAATCCTGATTTGCTCCCATGCAGTCACTGAACATGTTCACCATTCAGTTATGCATCTTTGATCCTGATAATGATAAACAACAGTATATAACAAGTGCATGATATTTCTTTTCTCATGTTGGTTGACTTCTGATACGTTATCCTGATTACAACATCATTAAAAGTCTGGTTAGATGGCATTGGTTGTTGTAGCTATACAGGATTCAGACAATTTATGTATTGAATATTGCAATTTGAATACATTTAGGGCAGTGAGAGATTAATAAATTAAATAATAATTAATTGTTCAGCCCTACTGCTAGTGTTGCACATTTGTTCCATCTTCATTATCATGTCACCCATCAAACAACAGGAGGATGTTATCCTAACCCCCCTTATACTGTTTCAACACACACACAACTACACACATGCGCGTGCACACAATGACCATAGGCCTTGAGTGGTAATGGACCCAGCTCAATCCCATATTCCTGGGAGAGAGGGGAGAGTTCCCTGAGAAAGCATTGATTACTTTTTCTTCTACTACATTGACCATTTCTGCCAATAGTTCTACTAATAATGAAAGTAATGTACAGTAACGATTAGGGGTGTAATATAGCATATATAATGATATATTGTATATATTACAATGCAGAAATGTGACAATATGCATTGTGGAGCTGATTATCAAAAATCTGCTTTATTTTAAATTTTATTTAAAGATTCTATTATTTGCATTTAGCACTAGCAGTTTTACGGCAACATGTCATGCCAATGCGAAAAATTTGGATTTTTGTATGGTCACAGTTTTTCATTCCAACTTTGTAAAACATAGTGTGAGCATAGCCACCTGCGAACCATGACTGTATGGGAACTAGGCATTACACACCTAGTAATGATAATGGTTTGATCACATTGCATCCCACTAGACCCTGAAGACTCCTTTCTAATCCTGAAGCAAACATAATCAATGGATTGATCAGCTACATTGTACCAAGTATTCTATCTCCCTGCTGGGAAAGTCTTCATTATACCAAGTGTACCACTGATCGATTATGTCTAATAGCAAAAGCAGGGTTGCTGAGAGATTCATCAAGGAAGTAGTATGCTCAGTGACAGCCTAATGCATGAAAATCAAGGACCAAATTGTTGCAAAGTGAAACTTTCTTCCCTATGATTACGTGTACTGAACTATTAGGCGTTCAGCCAGCATTTGACCCTGGTTGGGAGGATGGTCATAAGGCCAGGTCAGATGATGCTTATTCGGCTTTGTCAGTCTGAAAGTGGATTTGGTTTTGATGGTTTTTTGTAATCAGAACTGACAGTCTCCTGTAAGATCTAGTCCTTATTAATGTAAATCAGATTGTCTTTTAAGTATTTTCTGCCTCGACAGCTCAAAGCCAACGTGCCTTTCTGAAGTGCTGATTAGTGAGATGAGGTGGTCTTGGTGTGGACCGGGGAGTAAATTACTTTCTGATTACTAGTCAATAAATCAAACAAGGACCCTCTCCTGTGAATACCCTGACCCTGAAAGGAATAATTCATCACCATTCTGGTTTCTGGCCATCGATTCTGGGTGTTTTACACTATATTTCCAACTCTAACCTTTAATAGAGCAGTTTCCTCTTCGTCACCATGGTAAGATGAGCAAGTCATCTGCCCCTGGTGAAACACATGGCTGCTGCTGTAAAAATAGTAATGGGGCCTGATGTGGCTTCTACAGTGGAAAGAATTGGCTGTATTGTGCTACTTCAGCAAAACTGTGTTATATTACTTTATTCCCCCTGGACCAAACGTTCAAATTGATATCATGGCCAAGAAACCACACTGCTGGAACAGCAATGGGATTAGTTTTTTGTTTTTGTTTTTTTAAGTTAATTTGAGGCCAATTATTTCGGTAACACATATGTTTGTTTTTCACCTGACCCAATCACTTCTTATGGTTTCATCATATTCATCTTCATCTTTCTATAATTCCCCTGCACGCTAATTGCAATGCAGTACTAACTTCTCCAGTCATTTCAAACCATGCCATTCCTCACCTGCTCCACCGCCTGTGTGTTTTCCGCACTAACCCATCACCTGATCAGTCACCTGTCTACACACCTGCTCCCTATTAGACATCAGTGCAAGTACATATTCTCCCCCAGCCAACATTCACGCCTTTGCCTGATTGTCAATGTTGCCTATAGTTGCTGTAGTTTGCCAGTCTTTGGCTTGTCCAGTAGTTTAAACATCTGCCTGTGTTTGACCACTGCCTGCCTTCGCCACTTTTAATTTATTTGCAGATTCTGCCTAAAAACCTGTTGACTGAGTAAAGACTGTTATATTCTCTACTGCCTTGCCTGTTAAGTCTGCCTGTTTTCTGAAACCACTGTCTTTCCTGGGCCTCTGGACTACAGCAATTTCAAGGTTTTTAACAGCAATCTGTACGAACCTTACTACAATTACTGCAACAGAATAGATCCCAGACATTACAAGTCACAGCCAACACAGTACACGACCCTATGTGAATTGATTGATAGAGTTTGACAGTGGGTGAAAGGTAAAGGCAAGATAAGGTGCAATTATCTGAGATTTCAGCTACAGGGTGACTTTAGATTAGTATAATTTCAAACAGAGGCATTGTAAAAAGTATGAGCAACCAACAAAGGTTGTGAGAAAACAAAGTGAGAACACAGGGGTGGACAACTACGAATTATCGGTTTTACATTTCCAGTGTTTGCTGCACAGCCCTACCACTCTTGATCCATTATGCAAAGATCAAAGATAAGCTCTGTGACTGTAGATATCACACTATTACTTCTCAAGTGCACTCAACCCAATGAAGAGAGGAATAAACAAAGGCTTAAGCTAAAAAATAAGATATCCATTATTTGGAAATCACAGTACATGGTAAAACAATGTTAGAACAAATGTTGCAGCATTTTAAAGGACTTTAAATAACAACAGCCTATAGCTGACAAAATTATACCCCACTGAAAGCCTAGAACCTCAGCATTACAGTTTATTACATGATATATTTACTGATAAACTAAATGAGCTATTTAGGTCCAGCCAGCTGTATCAGCTTTCAGCACACACAGGTATTAACTCTAAAATAACATTTACGTTTGACATTTACCAACTCTCAATGCAGTCTACATTACCAAGTAACTATCACAACACAAGGTTCACCATACACTGCACCTAAATATAAGAGCATCAGCTGACGCATGATGCCTCATAGAAACAACAGTCATCTTAAGAGAGAAACACAGTGGGCTTTGTCAACGAAAGGCAGATCATATGATCTCTCTCTCGCTCGCTCTCTCTCTCTCTCTCTCTCTCTCTCTCTCTCTCTCTCCATCCGTCCATCCATCTATCTATGTTCCACATCAAGGGTGGGTAGTCAGTTGCGCTGATGTCCACAGCGTGCTGTGTATGTCAGCTTGTCGACACTTAAATTTACATTTCAGAGTTTCCAACAGCTCTACCTCAGTTTTACCGTCTGTGTTCACCCACAGGAAAACATAGTGGAAATGTGCAATTATCCTGGACCAGTTCGTCATAGTATAATAATTATGACATACTGTATTTTTGAAACAACAACAAGGACTCATTTATGCAATTACAGCGCAATTAGTAATTCTTTGACCATATAAATGAAAGTCAAGACAACCAGTAAAACAATACTATATACAGTACATTGCTGTGTTTCTTATACTTCTAAAATAAGAAATAACATATTCTTCATGTTCCAAAATAAAAGAAAATTTCTAAACAATAAAACCCACCCTTGCTCAAACCTCAGGGGTTTTGCTGCTACAGCCGTACGGTCTGGTATGACTACTAGCTTTTGTTGGCTACTGTTTGCAAATGTGAATGAACTTTCCCACTCAATATTAGCAAACTTTAGATAGCTATTGCGGTGTAACTGACATGACTGAGTCAGTTCCCTGGCTTGAAAATTCTTCTATAGTTTTCTACTGTTACACACCATTTTCTGCACGTACCATTATTCTGTCAGCAGTGGCCACTGTTCAGCAGAAGTTACATTCACTCGCTTTAACTGAATATAATTAGTGACATTACTGATATAAACAAAATCTCTCAAGTTATTAATGTTTTGCTGATGTGATGCAGTAAAACATTAACAGCTTAAGTTTAGTTGCTGTCTGGTGTGAGTCCATGTACTAAAAGACTTATATCAGTTTCTAACCTTGAGTTTAGAATTGTGGTGGTGGTGTTTACATTTGGATCTCAGACTGTGTCTTTAAAATAAACTGATTGCAGAGGAAAACTGACTTTCTGAATTCATTTGAGTGCACTCCAATAGAGAGCACCTGCCCCTGCCCCAATATTTGTAAAACAGAATGCTATAAGATCTTCACCGAGGCACTTAACCCCCAATAGCGCCATATGATGATTATACATGCTGAAAATCTCTCTCCAAAATAACTGCACCTCTTAATGAAAATATGAGAGCCATGCAAATCAGCAAAAACCTTCATTCTCCCAAACTAAGCTCTTTTCTGAAACTCTATCCAGCGGTTTAGCTCTGGATAGGCTTCAAGGCCCCAGGTCGGTGAAATGATGGTGTTATGTAGGGAAGTGATTATCTGTTCTTAAAAACAGAGGGTGCTGGGAGGTCATTTTAGGACTCCAAGACTAAAATCCCCCAAGTGACATAATAGCCCACACTGAGAGAGACACAACTGTCTGCTGTCAAGGCACGACGGGAAAACATCTGTCAAGGTACAGTATGGTGATGTTTTAGTCAAACTGACTGAGGGCAATAACTAACTGACATAAAGGGTAATATTGCAGTTATAGTTTCCTTCCATAAATAACTAATTCCACTACCACACAACACTCAATTTACTCCCTGAGGTCATTGAAGGTTTATCTCAATTAATCAACTTCTTGGTTCAATCAGTTTTGGTTAATATGTCTGTTGGAATTATGAATTAGTTAAATCATCAATCATGTACCAAAACGTTTGGAATGCACCTTTCTGATGACATTTCCAGGCAAGAAAAACAACTATTTTGTGACAGCTTGTCCAAACAAGAAATAATAATTCCCTAATACTAATAATAATACTAATAATACTAAGCAGCTTGTAAGACTCTGATCAAACCCGAGGCAGTACTTTCAGTAGGCTACCGTACTTTACTAGCACTACAGCAAGGATACGCTATCTCGGTTCCAGACCACTTAAATCATCTCCCTCTCCATTGTTTTGTTTTTTGTTTGTTTGTTTTTTCAGCAACTCAAATAAATTTGGTTACGTGCTATTAATGTATTTTTGTTTTGTCCGGGAAAAACAGCCAATCAAAGCTTTTAAGAAGGGGGACATCATCTTCCTGGGCTAGAGCCAGAGAAATAGAACCAGAAAAATGTCCAAAGAAACTGCGAGGTTGGATGAGATCAACACAGTTGTACAGGTTGTTTGTAAGTCAACTTAGAGAAATAACAACTCAACAATTCACTTCAACTGCCCCAACTGCCCAACGTTCTCATCTCTCACCATCCTCTGGAGGTAGGTTTTAATCTTTAACTAAGGAAAATGCTAGGTTAGATCATAGCTGCATTGTTCTCTTGGCAAATGAGTTAATTAATGGTGGTTAGCAAGCAAACAATAGGCTAGTTTACTCAGTAAAAATAAAAACCTATGTAAGTAGACCAGAATTTTCAAGTTCTCTAGCAATTTCCTGGTAGGTAGCTAATGTTAGCTTAGCAATACTACTGGCGAATGTGAGACATTAATATGTCCAGAATTACTTGGGTTTTTTTGGGGGGGTTTAATAGCAAACATTTGAACCAGTGCCATTATCTTGCTGTCTTTACAGTTTGTTTAATGTTGTAAATGGTTAGCTAAGTTAGCTATTATAATGCGGTTGTATTTGCTACTAAAAAGTGCCAGCCAAACATATGTTTGCTAGGTTAGCTTGCTTTTTGAAATGTCGACTTCGGTTGTGCTCAAACTAGTAAAATGATATATGTCAATTTTTATACTTTATACTGATATTATATTTAAACATTATATACATTTAAATTGATCCTGCTATCATTTACTTTTTGGAAATGTTTATGAGTTAGCTAATTTCATTTTTTATAAAATAAAGCAAAGGTTTTCTTGAACTTCATTTACATGTAGTGAACAATATCATGTTGTACAAATGTTGTATAAATTAAGAAAATGTCATGAAAAGGTCTGGTTTCTGTTAGTTAATTAGTTTAACATTGTTTCAATACTGTACATCAAAATAAACTAACATTCCATCCTTGGCATCCTTTGAGATAATGGGTGAATCAGTGTTGATTCATTGTCATGATTGAAAATGTGACATTTATTCAACATTAAACATATCGAGTGCTTTCAGTTTGGTTTCAATGTCAGGCATCAATGTAGTTTTAATACTTTTGCCTGACAATACTTCACTGTTGATTCAAACATATTTTGTCATCTGGGTTGTCATGTAATCAATTTGATCAACAGAAAATTAATGAACAGCAGTTTTCATAATCAATTAATCGTTTCAGTCATTAATCAAGCAAACATGCCAAACATTTGCTGGTTCCAGCTTTGCAAATGTGAGTATTTGCTGCTTTGCTCTGTTTTATGTCATTGTAAACTCAATGTGTTTGTTTTTGGACTGTTGTTCAGAAAGAACACACAATCTGAAGAGGTCGCCTAGGGCTCTGGGAAAGTGTTTGCATTTGTCACGATTTAATGATATTTTAAAAACTTAACACAGTAAACAAATTGAAAAATAACCCCCTGTGTGTTCGCGTAGGGACCTACTCGTGCCATGCTTTGGCCATAGCAGTGGTCGAACTCTCTGTGGACAAAATTGGCACTAAATGGGTTGAATGCAGAGCACCCATTCCAGGTATGTGCAAAATTGGGGCTAAAGTGGGCTAAAAATCTAATTGTACTGCATCACAGTGCACTCCAGCATACGTTTTACTAACGTTTTAATGCACAATAGCCAGCCCATTAAATTAGGAACAGATGATGTCTTAGAAAGCAGCACGTCACGCTCTAAATTGAGGCGTTATTTCTTGGCAATCATCTGTCCCTGGTGGCTTCTCCTATCTGCTCTGACACAGGCTCACAGCTGCCTCTCTGGGCTTTTCTTTGGGGGGTGAAGAGTTTTACTGATGGTGCGGATCGTAATGAAGCCCACTAATCTCCATCGTACTGTCTGTGAACTCATAATAGAGCCAACACATTAGACACGCTCCGGTTTCAATCACCGCACCACTGAGACAGCCGGCGTCTCAGCACGAGTCGTCTTTATCCCCTTCAAAAAGTGCTGGTCGACTGTCAGTCATCTGTCTTTGAATCTTCTTCACGTCACCTTTTCTACTCTGTTAGGAGAGCATCTGGCTCCACACTCCAACGATCCAAAACACTTATTAGAAAAACATTTCCACTTTGCTATGCTATGTTGCCAATGATGACACCAGCCCCGCCAGGGATACTGGAGCCTTAAGAACAATATAACCGCCCACTGTAATACAAAGCACTCCAGTTAATAGCAATCACAAATGGCATACACTCCTCAAGTTTACAAGAGGAAATGACATCACTTATCAATAAAAAGTAGGTCTTCCACCATGCTGACAGTGCAATTAAAAGGCATCCACTCAGTTTGGCAATAGATAGTGAAGAGGCTATGACAGCAAACTTTTCTCGCTGCCTTCAATTGTGGACATTCGGAACAGGTACAAACACTTTTGCTTTTAGATGTAGTCAAACAAAACGTTGTACGACCTAGTTCGTGTCAAGCACACTGAACCCTTAAAAGAATAAAAATCTAATATGCTCGGTTTGAACGTGGAATGGTGCAGAATAGTAGACTAGTTGATCATTAGCTGACTATCTGACTAAGGGGACTTTTCTGGGGGGGGTTTGTTCATTTTTTAATCTATGCCATCATGCTGTCACATAAAACATGCACTAATACTGGGATTTCTTTACAGTAACTACAGCAGAGCAAATAGATCAGAAGATGTTTTACATTTCTCTTTACCCAAGAGAAGTATTTATAAGTCTGTCCACAGTGCAGCTTTATTTATATACCAGCGCTTCTTAAGACAGACTAGTGACCTGATTGGCAGACCTTAAAGAAAATGAATACTTACACTGCATAACTGGTGTGATACCATCCAACTCCTTAATGCCAGGAACAACCATATATTTCAGGCTACTATAGATGTTATCTAGTGTTATTAGCAGCCTAAACCCTCAGGACCTAAGCCCTAAGACAAAATGAGTGGATATATTGATACGGTTACAAAACACAGTTTGTGTCCAATAATTATTGGCCTGATATATAGGCAGACTTTCTGATTGTGTATTATGCAAAATAAAATTTCAAATCATGCTGTCCTGTGAAAGAGTCTGTACAATTTCTGGGGGAAAAAAGGGTCTTATACAGTTTCTGAGAAAATCCATTTATATGTAATGGTTGGCTGCTGGCTGAAAATAGGCAACCCATTTAGTAGACACTTTCCAGTGTGAATGGGTCAATTGTAATGCATATTAGCATGTGTCAGTGGAGGGGGCTGCGTTCCATAGTTGCAGTTTCTTTCATGCACAGGCTGAAAACAAAGACCAGCACAAAGGAGTCTGCCCTCATGAACAGGATGTTGTCTGCAGCTCCATATCTCTCTGCAAGGACCCATGGGAGTGAAAATGCACACATGACTCTTCCGTGTGCCTGACTGTACTGATGGCTGATATAATGTATTTCTGCCAGTCACTCAACATTACAGGGAGGTGAGATCACAGAAGAGGTCAAGAGTGATCATCCAAGATTAAAAAATGACTGTAATGTCTTATTTTGAAGGCTATAGTAGCCCTATTAGGAATTATATTTTCTGCCCCTAGTATATAGTGTCAGCAGGCTACAATATGCTGACTAGATATGTTTAATATCCCATATCCCAACAGTGTATCTGGTATTTAATATTGAGTTTAAGTTTACTTTTTTTAGTTTTACTTTTTTAGTTTGTGTTTTTGTTTTATTTTATGCTGCTCTTATGATAGTGCTGGAATTATTTGTCCTCTGGATTTTAAAAGCTTCAGTGCTCATTTCATGTTTAGATTAGTTAAAGACAATTTCCGCAATTGTGTTGTAGGCTATTTCATTCTATTATTATTTACACTATATGTTATTTATAAATCATACAGCATCACTAGCAATCCCTATAGCATTTCTGTGGTGTTTCCTTTTGTCTGCTACAAATTTTGACTCTCTGTGGCTCAATTATGTTATAGTTATTGCGTTTTATGATATTGTATAGTTTTCATCTCCTATAGAAAAAGTAGATTCCTCCTGTAAGCACTGCACGCCATTCCAAAATCAGTTTCAGGATTACATAACTTTATCACTGGGTTTGCTTTTCTTATTGTCAAATGTCATGGAAGCCTAAACACTGAGCATTGTTACCGTCGACGTTCTCCCGGTCGCTGATGTGCTGCAGGTTGCATCCCGTCTCCTCCCTGCTCAGCTCCGACTCCTGGTGGTACGACTCCAGCCTGGAGTGGGCATTTCTGCGGAGCTTGGGGCTGGCAGACACGCAGCAAGAGGTCGTGCTCCCCATCTTTTCCCTTTATCGACCCTGGGGTAGGGGGTGTTAACAATCCTTTCCGCTGAAACAAGAGCTTGAAACGATGGGTCACCAACCCCACCGAGGCGAGCCGGTCACCATAGATCACCAGAACGCATAGGGTGAATCCGTATAGCGGCGCTCATGGATCCTGTCAACCGTCGGTGTCCACGGAGAGGCTGTCAAAGAGGACAGACAGGCCTATGTCACTTCCACCGGTAGTAGCCGATGTATGTAACGGGCCGACCTGCCATCGCTATCCCAGGCATCGTAAAACAGGACGCGTCCCGCTCCGGGCAGAGATGAGAGGCGACGGGCGCACGGCGGTGTGCGGGTCGGTGTTGTGGCTGGCTGGCAGGGCGATAGACCGATAGGGAGGGCTGCAAATCCCGGGGAAAGGTTCCGGTTCAAGTGGGTGGTTACAAACGAGAGAGCAGAAAACACAGAGGAGGGGTGTCAGAGCTGATTTAATGATTTATTGCTGATAAGGATCTATTTTTGTTTTTTAATGCTGATAATACAGTCAAGATAATATAGACTATTCGTCCACGTCTATCTATTCTGTCACCTGATGGGTTAACGGTTTGGCAACTTAGGCCTACATTTTTCCCCATGTCAACTAGGCCTAAGTGAATAAACTTGTGTAGTGCATTGCAATCGAATTTAAATCTGTATTTGCTGAAAAACGATGGTGTGTGTGTGTGTGTGTGTACTTGTACTTGCTACACCTTTTTTACCTGCAGAGTGAGGACATTTTGGCCGGTCCTCACAACTTCAAAGGGCTGTTTGAAGGTTAAGATTTGGTTTTAAGGGTTAGGGTAAGGGGCTAGGGAATGCATTATGTCAATGACGGTCCTCACAAAGATGTACAAAAGTACAAGGATGTGTGTGTGTGTGTATGTGTTCCTTTTAAGAATCAAATGGCCTCACAGGGACAGAAAGATAATAAGCAGTCCAACAATATTAAAGGGTAGCTTACTTCTATCCCTAGGGCCCCTATATTATACTCAGGATTGGTTGTCAGGGTTTTATAGAGTTAATAAATTATGTATTGGGGAAGGTTGTCAAAAAGGTGTGATAACATTTTTTAAAAAGTGCCTCAAAAGATGCTGTAGGTGGGAAATAAATGTTATTGGTCAACTTTCAGTGGGTGGGGTCTCAGAGGACATCAAGTTGGCAAAGTTGCATAACTTACATAACGTACTTATTTTAACCCAAACCATGATCTTTTCCTAAGCCTAAGTATGTTTTTTTTTTTTTTTTTGCCTAAACCTAACCAAACGTTGTGACAGTTTCACAACGTTAACCACGTGTTTAACGTAACGTATGCTTGCAGCCCGTCCTCACCTTACAACCCGTCCTTTGGTAGGGGCGCAAATTTAGGAAACGCTCCTGTGGGTCGTATTAGAGGGGAGGAACAAACGACTTATGTGGTCTTATGGGTTGGAGGACTTGTTGCACCTAGCTCACTTAGACAGTTGTATTATTGTGGCCCAAAGCTGCAAAACACAAAAACATCTTAGGAGGTAGTAAGAGGTCAAACTTCTGGGGTCTAAGCGTCCACACAAAATAATCCCAAAATGAACTGTATTTGAGTTAAAGCCCAACAAATTCGTATTGTTTCTTCTAGTTTGCTTACTTTATATTATTATTTCCATGGCATAGCTTTCTGAAGCACTGGGTCACACTGAATCATCTGTGCTGAAAACAACACAATGAGAAAAATGTTTCAAAGTGTTTGATACCGTTAAAATAGTGGCATCTGCTGGCCAACCCAGTAATGCATGTGTATGGATTTATTAAATGCAAGACCCTGTGATGGAAGAGAGTCAAAATACAGTATAAATGTCATGTCTTGATATTGTGTTGAGTAAAAGTTATATTATAAAAACTGTCCACTGAAACTGATTTTATGTCTCTCATTTTAAATATTGTAGCATATTGTCAAGCAAGTCAAAATCAGTGTGACATGTCCCCAAGACATGTGTGATATAAGCCAAGCCTCATAATACAATTTCTTTTTACCAACACGTCCACAAAGACATGAATCTGCAACACATTCTTTGCACCTGTATAGTATATCCACCAGGGGGCAGATCAGATCAGGGCCAAAACATCCATGGCTAACAGTGTAGTATCTTGTTTGAAAAGTTCCAATTTTGCAAAACATAAATATAACTAAACATGGTGACATCTGAGAATGTTACAATAGTGTTAATCTTAAGATCACAGCAGAAAAATCAGCAGCTGTGACAAGCTCTATTAGTTTTGCTTCAAAACTTTCCTCCATTGTTGTTGCCATTCGTTCGGAGTCTGCAGCTAACCTTACTTCTCATCCTGAAATACTGCCCCCACCATTCAGGTGCTTCCTGTGGACTCAGTGCTTATTTCTGAGGATGCACACACTTGAACACTTCAAAGGAATGCGGGACACGTGGGGTAGCTGTTATGCACATGCAAATGCACACTTATGAGCAAGTACATCAGCACTCTAAAGTGGTTAAGTATGCTTCAAATAAATTAGGTTGTGTGACGTAGTTCAACATGCAATGCGCCATCTTATCACGTCCATATGCAAAAGTGCGTATACTTATTCCAAATGGCCTCAATTGTCAAAGCCTCCTCCTGGCTGCATGTCACCGCCTTCCTGAATTCTGTGACTGTCTGTGTAGTCTGAGGCAATGAATCATGCAAATAAGGATCACGACAAACTCTTGGACAGCCTCTCTTCGGAGGCAATTATGGTGTTGTACAGAGTGACAACAGAGAAAAGTTCAAACCCTGCCTTACTTTTACACCTCCACACACCTGGCCAAGCAAAAGTAGGTGTGATTGTCAAGTTATACAGTATGTTGTTGTTGTTGTTGTTGCCCCCAGATTCCGCCAGTGGAAAGGGGGTTCCAGGCACACTTCATTTGAAGCACAATGAGGCCTTATTCATGGTGGTCATGTGATTGCTAGCATGTTGAAGTGAGACATCAATACATCTTTTAGCAATAGGCTACTTCTGCTTCGAAAGTAGTCTGCTTGAAGTGTTAGTGGAATGTTTATGCTGTGCATGAAGAACAACTAAAACGGCTGCTACTGAGATAACAAATGAAAAAGTTTTTTGTCAACATGAACAAAACAGTTGCCTGAACATGTCCTAAGATTACCATATTTACACACAGTCAATGAGAGTAAATCATTTTTTTTATTAAAGCTGAACATTCAGTAGGAGTTCTCTAAGGCAGTAAGGAAAGTTATATTTTTTAAGCTAAAACAACTAACCATTTTAAAGTGTATAAGTTATTGTTTTGTTTCTTTACAGAATTTGAGCTTTCTGTTGCAGTAGTGTGTGTTGAACAGCAGAGGTCCTCCTTGACTGCCACAGTAAAGCGCTGTTTATATTGTCAAGGTAGTAGGCTTCATGTTACTGCTTACAGGCGGTTAGTCTCTAGGTGGAAATTTCCACTCCAGCCACACAGGACCAAAGGCCATGAAGATGTTTGAAAGGCAACAAAATGAAATATTAAAGAGCCTCCCACTCTGCAATTTGTCAGTTCTAGTTTGTTTTTAACATAAGCAGAGGGGAAATATAGTAAATGCAGTGGATTTAGAGGTTGAATAAATACTTTTGAAAATGAAATTGTGCAGTTTTGAACAGCAATTGACTAATCCAAAAAATAAATCTTATTATTATGTATTTGGAATGTCAATGATCCCAGTAAAGTTAAAAGAGCCCAGCTGACTGATACTTGACTCATACAAATTGAACTGTGGACAAAATATTTAATCAAATCATTTCAAATGTCAGCTGAAACTAAGAATTTATGTAACATTTGAATGTTGAAGAGGTAAGACTGATGCTTCAGTGTTGGGGAATGGCAAGGTTTTCTGTTCATAGCAGCTTCAAGGTTTCCCTCAGAGGCATTTTTCTCCCTTTCAACAACCTATTCACCACGGTGTGTGTGTTTGTTTGTGTGTGTGTGTGTGTGTGTGTGGACATGTATTACTCGTGTTGTGGGGACATAAATCTGTTTACACAGTCACATTATGAGGACATCGCCTTCCTTTTGGGTCCCCATAACGTATATCATTCAATCTTAGGGTGAAGACTTGGTTTAAGGTAATGGTAATGTTAGATTTGGGGACATTTCACCCCAAAATAAAGAATACATATGTTTCCTCTTGCCTGTAGCGCTATTTATCCATCTAGATTGTTTTGGTTTGAGTTGCCGAGTTTTGGAGATATCAGCCGTAGAGATGTCTGCATTTTTTGAATATAATGGAACTATATGGCACTCGGCTTGTGGTGCTCAAAGAGGCAAAAAGATACACTGGAAAAACTCAACAGCAACGTCTCTTTCTACCTTGTTGTGAGCAGTTTCATGTAGGAACTATCGGGAGAAAGAAAATAGTTCCTACATGAAACTGCTCACAACAAATCTGTGTGATGGAGGTATCACCTGTGCAATTAAATTACAGTGAGCTCCAATGAGGGAATATGGCAAAGAAGTTACAAAAGACACTTCAACATGCTTCCAGAATATTAGATTCAGTTGTGATTACTGAGTATCCAGGGCAGACATACTGCACTGCTGCCTCAGGCAACACATGACTGCACAGCTAGATAGGAACAGATAAAGGTATGCAGTAGCAACATTGTAGACTTTAGCGTTGACATTAGTGTTTGTATATTGTGGCTGTGGCCTTATTTCTATGAGGTCATCCACCTTTTTGTTTCACAAAAGCTTTGATATAAGAAGCACTGTGTGAGAGAGTGGCAGAATGAATAAAGTGATAACAAAGTGAAACAAGAAGTCAGATATCTACATACTATGTTCCTGTACAGACTGCTGCAATAATGTTATGGCTGTCTTGACTGATAACGTTTCTCTGTGAAGGTGTTGTCAAAGACTAATTTCCACCTCGGTGTATTCTATTGTCATTTTTTTAATCACCCTAAATCACTTACTGAGGCTTCAATACAGGAGAACATTCGATCCTATCAAAATAAAATAGTTGATTTATTCAAAAGAAGAGTGAAAGACAAATCTAAACAGAACCTTCCAACATACAAAACACACTGTGTCCTCTTTTTTTCATTTTCATTTCCTTTGATACGACACGTTGAAGTTATTTGAGTTACAGTATTTAAGTACCTCTTGCTACCAGAGTCAGCACTGTGCAAATGTGTTGTGTGCACCCTTAACTGCACGTACATGAAAAGCTGGCTTGAATCCTGAAGAGAAGGTAGTTGTGTGAGTATTGGGGGAGCAATAAGCCACGATCCATATCACATTTAAATATTTTATTAGATAAACAAAAATAGTTTTGGTTTTACAATTCAAACAGGGAAGTACACTGAGAAGAGAAAACCTGGTAAAAGATGCAGCCATTTGAAACGGCAAAAAACATGCAGAGAAATTCATCTCAGTTGATATCGAAGAAAACCTGAATTTTATTATCACCTGCCTTTTTTGTAGAATTGAACAGAATGGGCATTCCTCTGTGAATACAAACCATGATGGGTCATTGGGTTGGTAAACAACATGACTGCCACAGGATGAATCATAATGTTGTCATTGAACTAAACGGTAATTAAATACCTAACTGTTACTTAAAGAGCTTTGGCAGCCATGGTCATGGTCTGTTACATTAAGAAGTGCTCTTTCTATCATTTTCTCCTAACAATAAAATCTATTCAGTGGAACAGACTCAACAACTACAGAAACAGAAACAGAAGCAAGCAAGCAGTATTCAAAATCACCAGAAACATTAACACAAGATGACATATCATCATTAAAATAAAATGTCTTTACATTAAAAAAAAAGAGAAAAGAAATTGGCATCACCCTTTAAACAGAGCATTTTAATATCTAGCCATAATCAAATACAGTTTTATACCACAATGGATATCCATCATTTGAAAAACAAAACTGAGCTTGCATGACAGTAAAGCACAACAGTTATTCTTTGAGCTATGAGTCATCTTAAGATGAAATTTGGGTTTTTCAGGATAGAGTAAACAATTACATTTTTAACATGTTTAACAACTAGTTAATAGATTACATTTGCTTTGTAGAATATATAAACTTGTGGAGTGAAATTATTCAAATACATGTAATAGAATATAAATTCTGATAATATCAACACTGACACTTTGGTACTTTCTGTGCTTTGACTAAAGAGCAGTTGTGCTCTGTCATTTCAAATACAATCAGTTCACTTTAGTTATGAAAAATAAATTCTTTTGGACTTGGATAATGCCCCTCTACATTGGCTTGAACTATATTTTCAAGTTCTGTGCATAAACTGACAAACATAAGAAGATTTTCACCTTGAATTCTTCGAGTTCACTCGTGTTTCTTGAAAAACCTTTTTGACCAAATCAAGAACTTCTATTCAAACTGAAAACAAGTTGCTGAAATCCAGGAAATCACTTCAATGACAAAATTCAGGAAGGTAGTTCTCCCTAATTGTGTTTTCACATGAAAGAATGCAAGAACGGCAGCGTAAATGACACAGATGACATTATCGGGTAAACACGGTTGAGTTTCCTCGTTGCAGCTGGTGGTGGATCTGCGTAGCTTTGTGTGGACCTCGTCCGACCTCCGAGAAACTTGCTGGTAGCGAGACCTGGCTGACCCGCCAAGGTTTTTTCGTCATCTCTGTACTTGAGCGGTACATTTTCAGGAAGCACCTGTATTTCCTCTTCCTGTTCCTCTTCTTCAGCTGTCTCTCATTGGCTGGCTTCGCCTGTGCACAAAAGCAACAGCAAGCATAGTGTGTACGACACTTGAGTCTTCACATGCAAAGAGCACAAGATAAGAACAAGAGCAAAACCGGCAAGCTCAAGCTGTTCGAATTCCCCGGGACACTTCTGAATTCAGCGTACACCAGGCCTGAGTGAGCAGAGAAACAAAGATGGTCAAAGCAGTTTTTGTTCCGAGTTTTTTCTGTTTCTGTTTTGCTGTAGCAGTTTGTAAACGGCACTGTCTACAGCCCGTGACCACAAGCAGCCGCTACTACTCGGCTTTGTGGCAGTAAATGTCTTTTAGTGCTTTCAGCTCTTCAATCAGGGTCTTGTTTTGGTTTTCCAACACAGCCACGCGGTTTTCCAGACATTTGACGTACTCTTTCTTTTTCCTGCGGCACTCACGAGCTGCCTCCCTGCAGAGGAAAGAGGGGGAAAATGTGTTTGAGTTGCTTGATGAAAATATAATTTAGGTTCCAGACAAAATGCAAGCCATGCACAGTCCAAGAGAGCAGATGTTTTTAAGGCTGTCGAGCTCAGGTTTCATTAGTAACTGCTTCCACATGTATGTCCATATTTACCTGCTGCAGCATTTCCCTATCCATTATGAACAATCAAGAAGCACATTTGCAGGCATATAAAAGCAGTACGCTGCAGCTTTGACCTTTGCACTACTAGTGACTTGTCGCTTTGGCAACCAAAAAAGTGTGAAAGTTTCCAATTCCCACGTTGAGTTTTTTCATGTCCGGGCATGAATTCGGAAAAAGATTTAAAACATGGTTGGAAATGATAACTTGTTGTTTTATAATATCTTTTAAACCTATTTAGCAATAGCACAACCATTTTTCATCTGAAAATGAGATTTATCATTTGGAGAAATATGCTCATACTACAGGACTGCAGGATAGAAAATAAGACTCAAACATGTAAGGCCACATTACATATACATATTCACTTTCTCTATGATCCCTTTAAGAATGAACCAGGGTTATATTGTTTACATCTTGTTTAAGAACATATAGAGTCAGTAGTGGCAGATATCTCAACATCGATGTCCAGAAACCTAAAGACCCTACAGCTCCATCACCATCTCTTGCTACTGGCACCAGCTCCTACCTGTTTTTCATCAGTCGGACCTCCCTTTTGCGGGTGATCTCTTCAGAGTGCTGTGATGAGGGGCTCTGCATGGTGCCTGGGGATGCAGCCATCACGATGCTCTGAGCCAGGGCCGAGTTGGGCGAACGCAGCTGGTAGGCTGGTATGTCTCCTGTGGCAGCTGTGGGGGAAGACGGACAAAAGCATTAGGACTCCAAGTCCTGTAATGTTTTTGTTGTTAATTTTCTTGCCTTTATTTGTCTTTTATAACAAAAATGTGATCCATGAAAGGAAGATCTATTCAATCACACAGACTGTTTCTTCACTTTTACCCCTTAAAAGTACAGTAAACATGTACATATTTCAGCAGAGGATCATAAACAGCAACTTCAGCCAAAAGCACTTATCCGCTCTCCTTCCTTCCTTAAAAGATGAATTTCCTCTGACCATGACTGTCCTAAATGACCTGCTGCACATACTGCACTGCTGCCTCAGGCAACACATGACTGCACAGCTAGATAGGAACAGATAAAGGTATGCAGTAGCAACATTGTAGACTTTAGCGTTGACATTAGTGTTTGTATATTGTGGCTGTGGCCTTATTTCTATGAGGTCATCCACCTTTTTGTTTCACAAAAGCTTTGATATAAGAAGCACTGTGTGAGAGAGTGGCAGAATGAATAAAGTGATAACAAAGTGAAACAAGAAGTCAGATATCTACATACTATGTTCCTGTACAGACTGCTGCAATAATGATATGGCTGTCTTGACTGATAATGTTGTTTCTCTGTGAAGGTGTTGTCAAAGACTAATTTCCACCTCGGTGTATTCTATTATAATTTTTTTAATCACCCTAAATCACTTACTTAGCATTAGGACTCCAAGTCCTGTAATGTTTTTGTTGTTAATTTTCTTGCCTTTATTTGTCTTTTATAACAAAAATGTGATCCATGAAAGGAAGATCTATTCAATCACACAGACTGTTTCTTCACATTTACCCCTTAAAAGTACAGTAAACATGTACATATTTCAGCAGAGGATCATAAACAGCAACTTCAGCCAAAAGCACTTATCCGCTCTCCTTCCTTCCTTAAAAGATGAATTTCCTTGTTGAAAACAAATGTAATGTTTTATTGTCTTTTTTGTTCTATTTGTGTCTCTGCCAGTGATGATTATTATGCAGGTGCACAACACAAAGGAGCAGAGTAGTTGATTATTTTGTACCTTATCCAGCTTGTTACAGGACAGCAATAAAGAGCTTTGTAAAAATGTTTGTAATTCAGAAGTCATTTAGATGCTGGCTCAAAAACAAAATGAAACAAATAAAACAAAAAACCCAGAGACTCCAAACTTCTCTTTTAAAATACAAGGTCATTTTCCCCCTAAAACAGTGCAAAATGAGTTATCAGACCAAGCTAATCTAAATGCAGTTTTGTTATGATTTCGGATGGTGAAGCATGGACATACTCTGAACTTGATAAGCAAAATTGTGTTATCTTTGACATCCCTTAAACATATGAAAACTGATGTTGTGTTTACAACAATGTGAACCACTGTGTGCTACTGATAACTGGTAGTTTATTGTACTTTTCAGTAAAGGTAATAATGATTCTGGAAAAAGCAGCAACAAGCAGCTTACTGGATGTGGTTCATGTGCTGTTTGTGTTGAGTCATCAATTAGATGACTCAACTGTTAACTGCTCTGCCTGCTGTCTCTCACCATTTCAGTTTCTCTTTTTCACTTTGTTCCTGAGAAGTTACTATCTTCACCCCCTCTCTCCTGTCCACACACATGCGCATGCACACACACACACACACACACACGCGCATTCAAAAAGGCACACAGCAGGTGTACACACATACACAAAACACACACACACTGAGCATCTCTCTTTCTCTCTCATTGTGATAACAGAGTGATTCGGGCTGTGCTGACGTCAGTGTGTGCGTCTCACTCGCCTGTTTTGCATTCTCTCTTCCCTGCCTGGCCTCTGTTCCAGGAAACTGGAGTGACGTCAAACCAACGACGATCTTATCCCCCACCCCCCACCCCACCCCCACCCCCCTGCCACCCGCCTCTTTACGTCTTACCATACCCTGCCTTTCTGCCTGACAACCACTGGAGTGGTTCAGAGAGCAGGCTTTGTGTATGTGTGTGTGTTTATGTGTGTGTGTGTGTGTGTGTGTGTAACAGCAGGCTACACACTGACAGGAACAGAGTTGAGCAAACTAACCAAACGCTTGTTGACCTGTTAGGGCTGTTTTCTCCCTTCTTTTTTTTTCACAACACAACCTTGAACTGTCATAGTGCTTTTCCTGTTTTGAAATGGGAGGGTCCAACCTGTGGCACAGTTCCTCCTCAATTTCACAATACATGAAGTAATAATAATTTCAAAGTAATTCAAATTTCATAAATATTTCTTTGTGAGAAAAATATTTGTTCTTACAGATGGATGAGAGAGGCTTGCTCTTGCAGGTGGAAAAATGATCCCCAAACACCACAAAAAACATGTTCTTTTCACTTTGCAGGTGTAACTTCAGATATATTTAAAACCCCCTATTGAAAAACATAGTTGACAACATATAAAATACATGCATAAATACCACACTAAAAGGCAGCAAGAGTAAGAGACAAGATGCAGACTTCACATAACACGTAAAAATAACATTAAAAATATGTATAAGAGAAACTCTACCTGACTCAGTCTCATCCCCAGTCACAGCCATCTCTTGGTTCCAATAATCCAGCACCACGGTAGCAAAACACCTCAGCACAAAATCACTCTTCTACGCTTATTCCTTCTTGCTTTACTAGAACCTCTCTTTCTCCTTCTCCCTTATCCCTCTCAGCTCGCTCTGAATCGGAGCGGTCACTCGTCAACTTTGCAGCCCTATTACAATTACAGGCATTGACATCACAATGACATCACTCCTGCCCGCTGAAGTCAGTAAAACACCCTGGATTACAGTTCCTCCCATCCTCCCTCCCCCCCACGGATCAGACGCTGAAGTAGAGACACACAATGTGAGCTGGGCAGGCAGGCAGGGAGGAAGGGAGGGAGGGAGGGAAGGAGGGGGAGCTGGGGGTAGTGGTGTTGTATTTTTAGCACTAGTGACGCAACTAGAGAGACGCTCAACAAACAAGAGGATATTGTGTCCCAAGTGGCTGCCGTGCAAACTGTTGAGCACCCTGATTGGAGTTATTATGTGTGTGTTTGTGTCTTAAAAGACGGGAGGTGGGATGACAGAGAGAATAAAGATAATTGAGGTTTTACATTATTAGTTTAAAAGTAATCACAACATGTCCACTACTCATGTTGCTGAAATCCACAGCATAACAGCCTGTGAAAAAGATATACAAGATATATTTGCTGTTTTAAACACATAGTTGCCTGAAAATCCTCTGCCACACAGGAAGTGATGCTTTTTACATTTCCGCTAACAGCAAGAGCGGTTTCTTCGGAATAAGTAGGCAAATAACTCGGTAGTTAGTGTGGTGAGTGAGATCTGCCATAAAATAATTCCACCTACAGAAACCCTAACATAAGAGCTAATGTGGTAAAGGTCATTAAGAGTTTTTTGGATGTGCATGCTTTTTTTTTCTCTATTGGCTATCAATAAAACTCAGGTGACTCCCCAGGGAAAATTCCAGGTTTTTACTATATTCACTTTAGACTGAAGAATACTGAAGATTGCTATCAGCAGTCTTCCGTCCATGTTTTAATGCATGTTTCCTGCATTCCAAGCAACCAGTACTTTTCATACATCTTGTTACCATGCAAAAGAAAGAAAACTTGCATAGTACTGAAACTTGCTTGAGTAGTGCAATCATAGCGCACATGTTTGCATGTACATATGCATTGATTGTGATTTGGCAGTATGCTACAGGAAAACTCCATTCATAAGCTGTTTTGATGGAAACTCAGACCCGTAAGAGAAACAAGCAAACAGAGAAAAAGATGATGGGGATTTGGCCGCTTCTCCTTAACCAACGTGGAAAGTTAAAACTGTAACTGTTTTATATATCTAATTAGCTTCAGTGTTGGCATAGTACTGTGTTCATAATGTAAACAGATGCTGAGCACATACTGCTTCTTTAAAATTGCTCTTACTATAATTAAAGCTTCACTGCCTAGTCTTTCTGGTCTCTCAGATAGACCAACTTCCATTCTGCTCAAACATTTCTTTGTTCCCACCCATTTCTGAGATCTGCCAGTTAAAGGATGGGCGTATACAACATGAGAGCAAGAGCAGACAAGCCCATTCGCAGATGATCACAAAATATCAGAAGAAAAAAAAAACAGAGGGCTTTTTATTTTGTTGAGTGAAAGCAAACTGACATTCACTTTCATGTACAAATGGCAGAGCAAGGAATTCTTTTGGACCCAGAAATGCTTTGCGGTTTAATCTGTCTGGACCTACCGAAGGATCCAGTGACTATTCCTTGTGGGCACAGCTACTGAATGAGCTGTATTTAAAAGCCTCTGGGATGAAGAGGCTGAAAACAGATGAAAACAAAGGCCCGTCCTGGTGAAAAACACCATATCTGCTGATTTAGTTGAGGAGCTGAAGAAGACTGGACTCCAAGCTGATCACTCCTATGCTGGACCGGAAGATATGGCCGGTGATGTCTGCGCTGGGAGAAAGCTGAAAGCTCTTAAGTCCTGTCTGATGTGTAAGGCTTCTTACTGTGAGCAACATCTCCAGCCTCACTATGAATCCCCTACATTTGGAAAACACAAGCTTGTCAACCTTACCAAGAAGAGAGAACATTTGCTCTTGTCATGACAAGGTGAAGAGGGTTTTCTCTGCTGATAAAGCAGTAGATGACAGTGAGAAGATCTTTACTGCGCTAATTAGTATGATTGAGAAACAATGTTATGATGTGCAGAAGCAGATCACATCTGAGCAGAAAACTGAAGTGAGTTGGGCCACAGAGCTTCAGAAAAAACACACTGGATCCAAACACAGTACACACACATTTGTTGTTATCAGAGGGGAACAGGAAGGCAACACTGGTGAAAAAAACCTCAACTTTATCAGTGGCACCCAGACACATTTCTAGAAAGGTGGCAGGTCTTTAGCAATGAGGGTCTGACTGGACATTGTTACTGGTAGGTGGAGAGAAGTGGGGTGGAAGTTTTAATAGCAGTCGCATATAAGGATATTAGCATAACAGGGACTTTTGATGCATGTGCATTTGTAAACAACTGCAAGTCTTGGGGATTAGCTTCTTACACAAACGGTTATCATTCAAACACAGCAACATCAAAACTCCCGTCTCAGGCCCTCGATCCTCCAAAGTCAGAGTGTACCTGGATTACAGGGCAGGTATTCTGTCCTTCTACTGCATCTCCAAAACCATGACTCTCCTCCACAGAGTCCAGACCACATTCACACAGCCTCTCTATGCCAGATTTAGGCTTCCAAATACTAAAAGAGATACAGTTAAGTTGTGCTCAATTAGGACGTGGTTATAAAAGAGCACAATTCTTCAAAACTATTAATACCTTATTGTGCAACAATGAGGAAGTGTGAGTAGAAAGACCAACCCAAGTTTACATTTGATTTCATCTCTACATTCTTTTGAAATAATGTGACAAGTGGGAAATTTCTTTTCCTTTTCAACGCATTTGTTTTTGTTGTTTTTCTAGACAAAGAGTGCAGGGGGAAAATGTAATACAATACAAAAAGAGACAAGGCAAACTGTCAGCTGCTCAGGGTTTACTTCTGGATTTACGTCATTGATATTGTACATTTATTTGTTCACATTTTATGTGTATATTGTAATTCCAGTATTTTATTATATTTTGGTTCTGCTATTTCAGAATTCAGCGAGTGCAAATTATATTTCATTTCAAAAAGGTGTTTGTGTTTATGTTGTGCATTTTATACTTTTTGGGATTAAGGTGACACTTATCCAGACTCAGTTCAGAGGCTATATGTCACTATAAACCAAGAAAGTCTCAGCAAGAAGGCTTAATTGTTAGAGAAATCATTGCAAAACCAAAAACGCACAGATTGAAACCCTATCTGTTCCTCTACACAGTGGTCTGTGGCTAAATGGAAATTATGTAAACTGGCTACTGAAGTGAATTTTTTTTTTCTTTTTGAGCTTCATACTAGCCATATTGCCCTTGAAATGCTGCCCTGTAATCATATAGTCTAATAGGCGGCCCACTAGTCCATAACTGTTTCGCAGTCCTCACATGCACTCTGATGGTGCTGATGGTAATAAATGAGCACATGTATGAGTCATTGGTATGTAAGCCCTGCCTCCATTTTTTTCTGTTGTGTGTACAGAATAGATTCACAACAGAAAATAGTGTGTAATAGGGGGTCCTTGTTAGCACTTTTTAGAGTGAAGTATTTCTAAATATTGAAATAATGTGTCATGTTCATTTTTAAGATTTTCACACATTTAAGTACTTTGTCATATTAAAATCACTAATCATACTGACACTTATTTGCAGCTGAGAGTGAATTTCAAATGTTTTTCAGCCCTGCTGGTAATGTACTGGGCCCCAGGACAAACTGCGTGCTAGGGCTCTTAACAACCAGGGTTGTGGGTGTACCCTGTACATTTTCTTTCGCAGTTTTTTCTAGATCTTAATCTCATGATTTCAATTGGGGATTATCATGTTAAATATGATTTACACAGATTGTCATTTTAGCCTCAGTTTATGTCACTGTGGAGATGAATGTTATTCTTAATGCTGCCAGATGGATAATGCCAATACCTGAGGAGTTTGTCTATGCATTTCAGCAGTGTATATAGCAGCGCTTCCACGCATTTTTCTGCAATTTCTAAACCTAAGAGGACCTGGAAATTACCATCTTCTTTTGCCACACCATTCCAAATTTTCTAGACACATACACATTATATTTCACCAAAATCAGTTGAACCCTACCTTGGATGAGCACCTGTCCTCCCTGAATGTAGAATTGCTGTGGGGATTCTTCGGGTTGCGCTGCACACTGCACGAATGTGGCTCCAGGCTGCAGGGTGGGAGAGCTGGCCACTGTCAGAGTCTGGGCCCCCTGAAGGGCTTCAGCTCCAGGGCTGGTCAACTGGATGGCTCTTCCCTGAGTGATCGCAACTGTGTGGGGTTAAAGCTCAGTTATAACTAGGCTGCAGTCTAAATGAAATGGATTATCAAAATGGGAGTTTTGTTATGTCAGGTATCTAAAAGTTTCATTCATGTTTCTCATAGAAAATGTGAGGTGACTGGTAGTTGGAGCACTTGTAAGTCTTAAACAGAAATGAAACCCTCATGGTTGAATCTTTAGTGAAAACAATGAGAAACTGTGTTGGAAAAAAAAATCTAGTATATTTATAAAAAGTCAGCATTATAAGTTGTTTATATTATGAGAGAAGTCAACCACAACTCCCAAGGAGCATTGCGGCAAGTGGGCACTGTTGTATTTTAAGCCATGTATCACACTTAACTGATAGAAAACGTGATTTATCTGAAAAAAGTTGAATATTCATAACAAACGGGTTTATAGTATTGTTAGATTATCCAGGAGTCTCCTGTCTATTGAACATTTAATGTGAAAAAATGTAAATTTACAAGGGGGGAAAATACGTCCAAAACCCACAGGTCCCTCCACTTTGCTACGCTATACAGGAAATAAAATATTTACGTCGACACAATGAACTGACGTTGAGGCTGGTTCAAGTTCAGCTAATATCCCTGTTCATGTGTGTACTGACTATATTGTCCTGAGCTGGTCTGGTAGATGGAGGTGGGCACTGATGCTGAGGCTGGACTGGAGACCGGCACCTCCTCCTCTGTCTTCTCTTCGTCGATTTTAGGAACTGCCGGCGAATCCGATGAAAGCTCATTGAGTATTTTTCTACGGGAGAAAAGAATTCCACAAAGTGATTCCACACAGAGTTCAACATTATCAGACTTTACACTTTACACACCATATGCTGTTTATCATGCTCTTGTCCTCTCACCGATAAGATGGACGCCTGGAGAGAATCTCCCGTCTTTTCCGGGTGTCTGTGGCTGACTCGTCATCCTCCAGCTCTGCTACAGTGGCAATCTGTAGAAAACAAACCGTATTTAAAAGTGGTGAGTAATCAGCCATATTGTTTTTATTTTATTTTGCCAACATCTTTGGTGTTAAATGTTATTACTGAGGGGCTGTTGCTTTCTATACACAGAATTTTGTAAGTAAACTGGGATGTGTTTGATACAACTAATGAAGGAGAAAGAGAAGGATGACATCGAAGAAGGACTTTGAGCGGCGTTTTATTTTGAGCCTTAATCTTTTCAACCCATCACAGGTCTCAACAGAATCTTTACCGAGTTCTATATACTGGGTAATTATTTGTGAATGTGTGAGTTAATGCCCTCCTTTCTCCAAGCATAATTTCATTGTAGCATGAACAAACAGGTTCACATTTTGTCACCCAAATCATACTGTTGGAATAATAATAAACATAGATTTGACCTGGTTATGTGTCATCAATCAGTAAGCTATTATGACTCACACTGGTGCGTAATGGTTGTGTGATACCAGCTCAAAGGCTGCTTTGGCACTGTGAGGATAATGTCTGCACCACACAAAGGACAAGTCTGACTAATGCCAGGTTAAACAGAGGTGTGTCCATGTCCATTTATTGATAATTACGGGAGTGAAAGTTAGGCCCGCACTTTTTAGGTTTATGCTTTCAAAGCAGAGGTTTATAAAAGTAGCACAATGGACTACATTTGTCATATTTCTGCTGCTGTGCACACAGTTTTTAGTCTTCAATCTACACAGTGCGTCAAGTATCTGGCTCCAGATGTTTAAAGAAGCAAATATAAAACTTTAATTAAACTGGCTCAATCAGAATTGTGCTTTCAGAAACAGTGACACAGGATATTAATTTCTATGTCAATGTAATTATTTCTATGAAAGTTCAGCCAATACAGTCGAACTTGTTATTGATGAAACTCACTGATAGTACAGAGTACTTTGAAATCAGTTACTGTGGTTAACATCTGCTGTTTCACTGTGCAGTCACAGATTTGATCTCTTTCCTGACCAATTTCCTTGTAAAGATAATTTTCATAAAATTACAAAGTAACCTGTGCTTTGCAAATCAAGCTGCACGTGTTAGAAAATCTGCTGCCAGATGTTAACTGATAAAATCTGAGGGGAGTATTATTTCATTTCCCATCCACAAACGGTTTTGTTCGAGTGCTGAAAATACTTAAACATATGCAGGTCTAAACTACATCCTTCAGTGAAACAATCACATTATGACTTTGGGCCAGCGTCACACAGCTTCACCCCACAGGTCAGTGACTGATGTGTCTACAGTTTGTGGAGCTGTCCTCCTGCCCAGACACAACAACATCTCCTGAATGTGAAGGTTAGACTGATGAGCTTAAACCTCAGCTCCTGCCGCTCACATCAATCCTATTAACAGATGCACTGCATTAGACCACAAGCACTCCAGAGTACCTCCTACACATGGCACCTAAATCCTCATTCACTAATACACTAACATCACAACCTGTAAATTATTCTACAACACATACTGTGGACAGTTTTTCCTGCTCCATTTTTGTTTTCTATTATTATTATAATGGTGATACCAGAGCTATAGACTTGGGACTTATATTTGACTTAAGTCAGCAAAATGAGGACTCGACATTTCACGTGTACTTTTGCTTTTTGCTTTTTGAGACTTGCTCTGACAGACTTGAGACTTAACTTGGATCTGTCTTGAATGACTTGAGACTTGTCTTGAATGACTTGAGACTTGTCTTGAATGACTTGAGACTTCACTTGAGACTTGTTTGACAGACTTGAGACTTCACTTGGAGTTGTCTTGTATGACTTGAGACTTCACTTGGACTTGATTTCAATTACTTGAGACTTGACTGGAAACTTGCACAGATAGATTTGACTTCAAGTCATCTTGAATGACTTGAGACTTGACTTGAGGATTGTCTTGAATGACTTGAGACTTGACTTGAGGATTGTCTTGAATGACTTGAGACTGGACTTGAGGATTGTCTTGAATGACTTGAGACTTGTCTTGAATGACTTGAGACTTGACTTGAGACTTGCCCCGGCACAATAAAGACTTGCCTTGAAGTTGTCTTGAATGACTTGAGACTTCACTTGAGACTTGTTTGACAGACTTGAGACTTCACTTGGAGTTGTCTTATATGACTTGAGACTTGACTTGGACTTGATTTTTAATGACTTGAGACTTGACTGGAAACTTGCACAGATAGATTTGACTTCAAGTCATCTTGATTGACTTGAGACTGGACTTGAGGATTGTCTTGAATGACTTGAGACTTGACTTGAGACTTGCCCCGGCACAATAAAGACTTGCCTTGGAGTTGTCTTGAATGACTTGAGACTTCACTTGAGACTTGTTTGACAGACTTGAGACTTCACTTGGAGTTGTCTTATATGACTTGAGACTTGACTTGGACTTGATTTTTAATGACTTGAGACTTGACTGGAAACTTGCACAGATAGATTTGACTTCAAGTCATCTTGATTGACATGAGACTGGACTTGAGGATTGTCTTGAATGACTTGAGGCTTGACTTGAGACTTGCCCTGGCACAATAAAGACTTGCCTTGGAGTTGTCTTGAATGACTTGAGACTCGCTCAGACTGGAGACTTGGCTTAGACTTGAATCAAAAGACTTGATACTCAACTCAGACAGATCTGACTTGAATTGATTTGGAAGACTTGAGAAATGACCTGGACTTGTCTTCAATGACTTGAGACTTGACTTGATGCTTGCTCTGACAGATTTGACCTGGTCTTGAATGATTTGAAACTTAACCTGGACTTGTCTTGTATGACTTGAGACTTGCTCTGACAGACTGGGGATTTGGCACTGACTTGACTTGAGACTTGACTTAAAACTTGCTCTGACATAATTGAGATTTGATTTGGATTTGACTTGAATGACATGAGAACTGACTTGGACTTGTCTCGAATGACTTGAGAATTGACTTGGACACCAAAGGACTTAAAAACAGATCTTGCTGATACAGATATATTTATACAGCCTGTAGTCGAAATGTGGTGCTAATATTCAGTATCTTACAGACAAACCTGTTCTCCATTTTAGAAAAAGAAGCTGAAGCTTAATAAGACTACAAATCATGGCAGAGGCCATCACATGCTCTCACCTGGACAGTCTGGACTTGTGGTGACTGTATAACAGAGGTCTGTGGGGCCTGGATGACCCCTTGGACTTGCACCGTTTGACCATCAGACAGCTGGACAACAGTCACACCAGGAGAGTCTGCTGCCACCAACACCTGCGGGTACAAATAAAGACATTCCACAAAATCCACAGATGTAAAAAGGACTTGTAAGTAAAAACATTGCGTGTGGTGTAATAGAACAGAAAGTAATCTTCAGTCAACATCTTGACTGGAATGTCTAAACATCGGCTAAACAAACATCTCATGCTGAACAAGTGGAACACTTGCCCATGAACAAGTGTTAACACTGATGCCCTGCTGTACCTGTCTGTCAGTTTAAATCGCTGAACACTTTAGAACAAGGTGTGTGTGTGTGTGTGTGTGTGTGTGTGTGTGTGTGTGTGTGTGTGTGTGTGTACCTGAGAAGGGGCTGCATGAGATGGACTGGCTTCACTGTGGTTCTCCTCTCCATCTGTCACTGAGTCGTTTAAACTGCTGTCCAGCTGAGGCGAGACTGAGGTATCCATAGTCAGTCACCTAGACAGACAGACAGACAGGCAGACAGACAGGCAGACAGACAGGCAGACAGGCAGACAGACAATTAATACTACTACTACAGAGGCTGACAAAGGCCTTGCTTATATTTTCTTCTCCAGTACCATTATCAGAGATCACAAACAAATAATTGTCTTTTCATGTGATACCAAACTTCCCAGGACTAGTTAAACACAGTATTTGCCTTTTGTTAAACAGGATATTGCTTCATGGAACTCGCCCACCTTTGATTACGAGGATTTTCCAGACCATAGCTACATGATAAACCTTTAAATACCTACAATAAACTTGGATTTTCTCTATTTCTGAGCTGCTAAACCTCAGAGTATCTATTGATGTCTTTTTTTAATGGAGAGATTGTCACATTGAAGGTTTAAATGCTGCTTCCAACACGCCAAGAATGAAACTCCGGCGAAACACGTGTGAATCACTTTTTTAAACTCTTCTTTAAACTGAGCCTGAAACATTATTTAAAAAGACAAAACTAATGCAGGTAAATGAAAAGCTCTCCATGAAAATGTTTTTAGACTGACACGTTTATGCCAGTCCAAACAGCCAAACACAATGAACACACTTCAAATTCAGTATCCTTTTATTTGTACCGTAGACTCCATGTTTTGATTTATCTGCCGGTTTTCTTGTGAGTCAAAATGATCTGTCTGAAGATCTCTGTTGGCAGTGACTGTTTATCCTGCCTATGTTTTTCATAATATCCATTTCTCATACTCCCTATGTGTGGCAGCCATCAGGTAGAGCTGATCAGATAAACTCCAGGCACATTTCTCAGCCAGTGTCACAGTTACCAGCCAGAAGGTAGATTGTAGTTCTAACATTTACAACATTTTCACATCAGGGACCCTCACGTACAACCACAGGGCCCCTGTTTGATAAAGATGCGCTCCGAGCAATATCTCAAGTTAATGTTGTCTACTATCTGCTATTGAAAGAGTGAAACATCTGTTTAGAAAGTGTTCTCATAATGCAAATATGAATTCAAAGAGATTACAATTAAATTAAAGCATGATTCAAGAACTGTAATTAGGCCCCAATTTGTAGAAGAATTTCTGCAAAGGTGTCAAAGGTGCACTCATTCTCAACTTCTCAAAATGTAAAACCCCAACTTGTAAACGCAATTCCCGCTTCTTTTTTTTTTAGTGGTGTCTTTCAAATAACAAAGTACTAGTGCACTTTCAATTATCAAGTTCAACAAATGACTCAAAGAATTTCATGAAGGCAAATGTGACTTCCCTTTTTAGTAATACAAAGTGAAAATTAGGCTGTACTGTAACTTCCCCAATATGTTTCATGTTTACACTTTTATTTTGAAGGGTATATCCTTATATTAACACAACTTAGAAATAAAGAACATACATATCGAAGAGGAATTTGGCACAAAAATGGAAGCATTGATATTTTTCAGATATTTTACATTTTTGGTATATTTTATTTTGAACAGACACCTTTCGCTCAACTTCCGACATCCATCTAACTCCGTCAAACTTGACGTACCTCTGTAAACTTAAGCAGAAATGAACTGCTGCCAGCAATGCCGACTGAGAACATTTTTTTTTTCACTCCATGTTGATCGGCTCATCAGCGTGGTCGTAAAGCAAAGTTTTAATGAAAAGTTTCGCACCGCAGACGTGTTTGCACATTGTGCCTCGACTCAGCCCGTCTGGCGCACAGCAAAAATGTGACAGCTTTGCAGCGACTTACCGAAGTTTTACGTAGTCTGACTCGTCACTAATTACAGTATGGGTGGACGGCCTGTGCCTTCGCTCACGTAGTTTCACGTCAGCGCTGATGATGCTGTGCCGAAAATGTCGACCGACGAGTCACTTTAACGTCGAAGAGTGTCTAGGTGGAGCGAGAGGATTCACTCACTCCTACCTACTTCCGCGTTCGCTGTGGACGACCAGAGGCCAACATCTTCTTCTGAGGAATTTTAGACGGTCTATAAATAATAGGTTTACTGCTCCACAGCACAAAAGATTGCAGTATATGGAAATTGTATTGAAATGTAGGCCTTTTCTGCCCTGGTAGCTACTCTGTTTTGGACCAAACCGCATTGATTATATAGTCAATGAATAGACCTAAATAAAGTTCAACTCAACTGCAAAATGTGTGCTTATCAGTAAAAACGACGGATATTTCAGTTTGCTGTAGGAGGAGAAAATATTAAATATAGTATAATATAGTAATGTTATTATATTAATGTATTATATAGGCCTATATACACTTGTGTATTTTATAGCTAATACAGGTATTAAAATGTATTAATTTCATGATTCAAGATTGTGTTAATATACATAAGATGATAGATTAAACTAGCAATTTTCATATACATTTTGGACATGTTTCCGTGTTTTACTGTGATCAGCCATATCTACACAGACCAGAGTAATGTTGCCATCTACTGGCTGGAAAAAGCAAAAACACTTATATGGCAGACGTGCAACAGGATCAATTCATCCTAACGTTCAGGCCAATATTACATTTTATTTTAAGCATTTTTTTAAACAGGAACAATGATAAGTGTGTAAAAGTAGAACAAGCCTAAATATCTGTCTCACTCACACTGGCAGCAGTAAGCATTAAAGAGTGCGAAGTTCATAACTAACACCAGACCCCAATCGGAAAATACAGTACTTTCCAATTCCACAAGCATATTTATGTGCCATAAACAATGAAAGAGTCCTGGATCTTTGCTCCTGGAGAATGCTTGATATCCCTGAACACTACACGGCAGCGTGATTTTTATCCTTAAGAAGACAATACAAGAAAAAAAAAATATAATTAGAACGTTTCTATATTAAAAGAGCTTGCAAAAGTAGAATTGGTGAGGGAGGTTTAAAGCTTCCAAAAGCATAAATTAACCACATAGTTTAAGGACTGAAAAACAAAGAATATAACAAAATTTCAAAATAGATCCAAGGTGACTATGTTATGATGACAAAAAAAAACCTTAATTGACTGAACTACATTACAAACTTCTATGTATTCCAAATGTTTTTCTAATGTCTAATGTCTAAAGCTTTCTATGTATTTCACTCTGATATAAAGGTGTGTACAGTACTGTGGGAGTACTGTAGAATCTGTTCTGTACTCTCTGAATTCCTTTATTTAGATCTGACTCTGGCTGACCCCAGAGCCACCATCTGTCCTCTTGCGTGCCAGGAGATGTCGTACTGTTCAAACACTACGCCTGCTGTTATCAAAGAGCCCTGCGCTGCATGGCCAAGTACCTCCCTTAATCTCTAACAGTGTGACGAAAAAGCACCTAATTCAGCGATAACCAGAACTTAATGAGGTGTTTTCGAGTGCTGTGTTTGTGGATAGTGCAAGAGTGTAATATGCGTAGGTTGCAGTAGGGATATTTTGTAAATTATGAATGGATCAAATTTAAATCCCCACACTGCCTCCTATTTTGGAGGCAAAAATGTTCCTCCAAGTGTACATTCTTTAAAAAAAGAAAGCTCATCCAACAACGTAATAAAGAAAAAACTAGTAATGTATAACTTTTCATGTTGTTTCCCATTTCTCCTTGTATTCTCATTCTCATGTCCTGCAGTATCTTACGCATCATTTACTTTCAGAATGCTGAACATTCTTGTTGCATATTCTCATACAACCTTTTCTTGTTGCATTTTTTTTGTACTCTTTGGTACATTTTTGCCATTCATCATTTTGTACAACTCTGTGTCGCATTCCTCTAAATAATGGAGCTATACTGTATCAGTTATTCTGGCCCATGTCCCCTTTGCACCACTGCTTACCCTCCTCCCTGCTCCATCCTCTCTCCTCCCTCCTCCCTCCTCCCTCCTCCCTCCTCCCTGCTCCATCCTCCATCCTCCCTCCTCCCTCCTCCCTGCTCCATCCTCCATCCTCCATCCTCTCTCCTCCCTCCTCCCTCCTCCCTCCTCCTTCATCTCCTTGGCCTGCCCTGCGGTCGGAGGATGGAGGCTCCAGATGGTCGAGTACCAGCAGCAGAAGGGGGATCCTCGGGGGGGCACAAAGGCCTGACAGCAGGGAGTCAAATGTGACCGGGGCCAGACAGCTCTTTAGCACAAAATTAGCCTGGGATGAACGCATAACACAGTTACATGCTGATAATACCATCAAAGAGGTATTTGGGTGTCCGTTGTGGCCGTTGCAGCTTAACTGGCCTAATTTGTAAAATTTCACAGTCCTTTCAGGCAAGTTAAGGTTAAACATTTCTCAGAGGTCAAGCTGCTATAACATTTTTTCTATACTCATTACCAACATAAAATCATAGAAGCATGAGTTAATACTAATGTTATGGGTCAGCTAAAGATAATTCCACACAAAACAGCTGATCTGACTGCTGCATTTCTTGCAGTATGACTGAAGTAGATTTCTAGGTGGACTCTTATTTGGGGAAAATTAAAAAAAAAAGCTAATACATAATAGGTATTATTACATACACACACCATAATTAAACTGTTTATGATTCAACTGACCAAAACACAGTTATAAATTAAATATTGTCTACTCTTTGAGAGAAGGTCATGCAAAAAGAGGTTTGAAAATACTGCCCACGAGGTTGGAATGAGTGAAAGTGTCCACTGTGCACCACAAGAGGTCACTACTGATTCAAATACGACACTTTGTCAAACACAAATGTCATATCTGACAGGTGGATATTTTTTATTTACATGTTAGTTGTTTAGCTGGTGCCCTAAATTAATCCAGAGTGAGTGTTTAGGACTTATGAAACCAGTGCTGCGAGATTACTGACAGTTCTCTCTGTGCTCAGGGAGCTCAGCAGATTTGTTCAAATATAACATTGCCTGCAACTCCATTTGGACTTTGTGCTACTCACATGTTCATCTTCTTTCTAGTTTTTTTTGTTGTTGTTGCTTTTGTATGGGTAAAATGGGGGTTTATTATATTTTCCAAAGTGGTTTCCTGATCACTATGAGGAGTCATTCATCGGATCTCTTATAACAGAAACACAGGAAGCAAAAGTGATGATTACACAAATACTATAATAATGTAAGACAAGATGTAAGTGCCTATTCGTGGGTTTATTCAGGACTGCACACACTCTGTGATGATATGTAAGACATTTACTGTGAGTAAGAGTTATGAATTTTTATGGGGATTCTGTTGTGTTGAAACATATTTGCACTTTTCATTTGCACATTTCAGTTTTACTGATTGCAATCAGCTGGCAAAGCTGGAATTTATTAGCTGTTGTTTCCTGACACCTGTCTGCTCCTGATGATGGTTTCAAAGTAAACCCGACAGTTTGAAAATGCAAATATGCTTCTGTCCTTTTTTGGGAGTAACTCTGTTCTCATATGTCCCTAATATTACTGGATCTCATAGTTACTGTTGTATTGCATATTTAAATTGACAAGAAAAATATGTATGGGGGCCTGAATGTAACACATTACGGGTACTGGGCAACATTCTGGTCAACTAAGCATATGAAACAGTCCCAAATGGGTAACATATGATCCAAATCACTTGCATTCAACTTAAATATAATCATATTAAAAATTGTGTCCAAATAACACGCTTGGTTGCTCTTGAGGTATATAATGACTTTTGTTCCAAATACTTTATATCTGGTGAGCGTTAAAAGTTCATTCCTGACCTAAGAAACAGTAGTTTGACAGAAAAACAGAGTATATTGAACTCAAGGTCCACTTACTAGCTTTTTCTTGAACTTTAACCACATCTCATGGTCTTCCAAAGTGGATGTAGTTTGCATATATCATACAGTTTGCAGTTGAGATGCAGCTGAAAGCTTTGGAAAAAGCCAGTAAGTGGCTTTTTTTGTGTGTTTTTTCTTACAAAAAAAAGATTCTTGAAAAATTGTATTCAATATTACTATGAAAACAATAAAATAGATTAATACATTTTAGCTTGCACAAATTAATAATTTTGCATTTGGTGTCACTTCAGGAGGTGGATTTCTTATCTTGAAGTAAAACATTTAATAAATCGCATCTCGACTGTAACTAGCTCTGTGCCAGAACATCTGCTAAATGTAAATGTAAAGTCTGTTGCAAGGCTACAACACCTACAACAGTCCCCGTTCACTAAAAATAGCCCATTTATTATTTTTCAAACTACCAGTGTGATTGCATATTTCCTCTATGTTACCTTTTGTGAAAACCACCACGAGCAAGTGCTCATATTCTCTAAAGTTGAGGCTGTGTACTCCATTGTGACAGCTGTGGAGGCTGCGGTTGCTGGCCTGTGAGCGCTCCAGCTGTGTTAAGAGTTAAAATAGTCTCACAGCTGCATGCTGGCACTACACGGTGGAGCAATCCAATTTAACCAGTGCTCATATAAACCACACACACACACTTGCTTGAAATTCAGTGGCTCTCCTCTCTTTTCAGGTGCTCACTAAACTTTGTGTTGCAGCCATTCTTGGCCTTATGGGCACTATAACCTACAATCTTCAATGAGGAGGCAGAGCAGGGATATCTCACTGCTGTCTTTTTTGTTAATCTTTAATTATGAAAATCGTACCTTTTCTAAAATTGTAATTGGATGGAACCAAATGTGAAAACTGACATAGAACTTCTCTTTTGTGGGAAAGCAGGCGCAAAATGAAAAATGATCTACTGGCTCAGGTGGATGTTTTTAACATTGGTCCCTTTGGTGCGGACGTGTTCAGCAGTACAAGTCCATGTGGTCCGTGTGCTGGAGCAGCTGTTCGTAAAAGCTCCCCAGATGGATTTGGACTGCTTTTCATTTGGGGGTTTGGTTCAGTTTCAGACCTGGGTGGAACGATGGACTGAAATAGGAAAGTAGCAGGTGCACAAGAAGCCCTGTGGCTTTTAACAAGTGATGATGGTATCATTAAGTGCAGTAATAAAAATATAGATATCATTGCTTAGCAAAAAGAAATGTAGGCCTATCACTGGGACTGAAAGACTTGAATTACTTATAAAGTCATTCCCTGTTAGCAATCCTAATCTCTGCCTAACCCTAACCTTAAAACCTAACCTTAAATCTGAACTCCCTAACATAAAACAAATCCAGGAACAAAATGAGACAGAGACAAATGTCTTCACCTCAGGGGATTTTTACTCAACTTTCTATTCTTGTGAGGACACATTTATAGGCTGCAGTAGCTTTAATCTGCATTGTTTTCAATCAGTGTATTGATTTTTAATATTATTTAACCACAGCTGTCCTCTGTGTGAGTGCAACATTGCTTCCCTGCGCGCCAAACATTACCTATCCGGACCACAGCGGGGGGACAGACTGCAGCTGTGGCCTTCCCTGCTCCTCTGATGCCTTCAGGTTCCACTCGTAAACTCCAGCTTCAAAATCGTTTTTCTTAGTAAGGAAAAGATATTTAATTCTCGCTATTGGTTTCAAAGTTATGCCTTTCTTTGACGTTCCACTTGCGTAGGGATATATATTTTTGCCTTGTTCAATAAGCAGAAAGGTTTTGTTGAGAGAGACTTTATTTTATTCCTTATCAAGGTTGACATGTTGTTTGATGTGACTATGACAACAATCCAAGGTGTGGGAAGGAAATGCAGTGGCAGCTTCAGTCACTTTTTTTATGAGCTCTAAAGTATTTACTCACAACAATGTGAAACGTAAGCATAATACAGAACTGGCTGGGTAGGCAGAGCTACTTAATGCTGCAGCAACACGCTAGAGGACAACACACTGCACATCTGTCATGTAACCTAATGAATGTGTCCATTCATTTATATCCTAAAGTAGCTGTTAATTTATCTAGGCTTCATTGCATCTTCTGTGGCCATGTGATTCAACTCTTAGCTAGACACTTGCTGCAGCTGTTCTCTCTTTAGCACTAAGGGATGATGTTTCCTATATAGACTACACAGATCGAGACAACTAAAATAAATTGAGATTAGAGATACAGCCATTAATCATTTACACATTCACAGTTGGAAAATATAGGCTAATAATAAATTACGCTCTCTGTCCCTTAAATGCCACACCTCTGTTGATGAAGCACCATTCCTGCTTTCCATTTTTACATCCCATATCATATATCAGAATCAGAAATACTTTATTATACTATATACATGATATTTTACATATCATATAATAGTGATACTACTATTAAACACGTTTATATATATTTTTGGATTTCTCCTGGTCATACTGACAAAAACAACTAGCTCATATTTGAAATATTTTAGGACTCTTCTTGCCTTTTATCATTCATGCTGGACGTTCATCTTCGGCTTCGGCAACATTCCCTAACGCTCCTGAATGCAACACATGACCGAGCATTAGCTCAGCGGAGAGGGGAAGAGGCAGGGATTGGGATCGAGAGAGAGAGAAGCTAAACAGGTGGTCTGAAAACACACAGAAAACAATGTCGCCCGGCGGGGAGAGGCGGAAAGACCTTTAGTCCTCGCTTTTATAAAGGCATAGTGGGGCAACTGCGGAGCCGAACAAACAAAAACCCATGCTCTTTTTTTATTTTCACACGGACTTCTCCTCCTGCTCTTCTCGGTTTTACTCCGAATCTGGGCAAGATCTCGGATACTAAACCATGAAAGTCACGGTGTGTTTTGGCAGGACCCGGGTGGTGGTGCCGTGCGGGGATGGAAATATTAAAGTCCACACACTCATCCAGCAGGCTGTCATGAGATATAAGAAGGCTATCGCCAAGGTAAGGCGGCTACTTTGTTTTCTTGCGGCTTTTGTTTTCCTGGAAACAATGTTGCTACGTCCGGGGGGCTCTGCAGGCGCACTCAATATGGCGCAAACTTGAAACAAATGCAGTGAAGATGGAAAGGAGTGCGTGTTTCTGCTGTCTTGTGCTCGGTTTGCGCCGTTTGTCCAGTTAATGAGCACACATACGCTGCATGCGCGTGCTGTTCGCCGTGTGTTGCTTTCAAAGAAAGGCGCACCGCCATTGTGGTTCTTGTGTTTGTAAACCCACAAAACTTCCTCTGGGATTCTAACTGTGGCTCTGAACAAAGTGGTCCGTGGTTTGTTGCAGCGTAGAAGCAGAACATAGGAGTTTCCAGCACATTCGTGCACAAACACACGTTTGTAGACTCAGTAACCCAGTTGTAAGATCTCGGCTCATGCCTGTGAAAGTTGCCAGCAGAGATTAGCCAACCAACGTTAGCAAGTTAGCCAGCAGGCTGCAAAAGTGGGACTGCAGCCTGAGGCGTTTAGGCTTCAGTGCAGAGCGATGTAATTAGCAACAGGAAAGTCCTTAGTGTACACTCTGTTTCAAGGTGTCTATCATAAACACACTTCAAAAGTTCCTTATCGTTCTACTCGTAATGAGCTCATTATGGTGGCAGGGAGGGTTAGCTGGAGTATGCAAGTAAAGACAGATGATGAGAGTTCAGGTTAATCAACGATGCTTCAAATGCAAGAGGAGGAAGAGCAAGAACGCATTCCATTTCGATAGGCTATGTTGCATTATAGTCTTGGACTAAATGCAGAATTTTAAAGAAGAGAAGAAGCTGCCTTCAGCTGCATGGCTTGTCTGAGCAGGGACCAGGCCCTGCAGGATCGGGAGGGAAACTGCAGTGCCAAGCTCCAGCTGACCGGTGGAGGCATGGACCTGACACATAAATCTTGGAGATAAAAGTGAACCTAAGAAAACTTGTAGCATGATGTTGTTGTAGCAGCAGATAACCTCTGAACTAGCTCTGTGCTTTCTGTGCAAGGTTATCTGGCTAGCTCAGGTAAGATGAGACTGAGGGTGCAGAATAACTATAAAAACATGTTCTTTTCTCACATTATGTTTATTCCACCAAATTTCAATGAAACCCACTCATTTTTGGCATAAACGCCACGATAACTTTTGCTCAAATTCATTCAAAAGTGCAAATCCTATGTGTTTATTGTTCAGCTTTGTTTAAGGTACAAATATTTTACAGCAGCTACTCAAGTTTAATGAATAATTAACGCTTTTCCCTGCCATGTGCTAACTTTAAAGCAGTCTCTTTTTTGTAATGATGGTGATCTAGAAGTCATACTGTATCCTCCTCTCTGAATAATTGAGCGTGAGCAGACAGAGGAGTGCAGGAGAAGCTCTCTGCGTAGTTGAGAGGCAGGTAAAGAACCCTGCTGAGCTACTCTCTCCACCTTGCTTGAATATAGAAGATACTAACTCTTCTTTGACTTCCTGCAAATTGGGATTTTATTGTTCTAGACTTTTGTTTGTCCACAGATTTAGAAAAAAAGTGTCTGGAGAGTGTAGCTTTCTGCGAAAAAGTCAAGTAACATACAGTAGCTACTGTAAAATGGTTTCATAACTTGGGACATTATTATCATTGTCACTTTCATTTTCCCTTGAAATAATTGAATGCCAGGGATAGTGCTTGAGTTGAAATGCCCAATAAAAATCTAAATGATTGTAAAACAGACTGCGACAGGAATTGTATGATCCTGTGTGTATAAGAGATAATGTTACCCAAGATGATCACTGCTGTCATTGAACAAGCATGAAGTCACTCATCATGTCTGTCCACTTCAAAGTGACTGTGTGTGTAACAGAGCATTTCACTTTGACTTACCATGTGGATGTGAAGTTTTAAACATGCTGCAGAACGGAGGAGCATGCAAGAGAAATATAATTATATCTCATACCCATAGGACAATTAGATATATTCCATCTTAAAAAAGTGACCGACTCTCACAAATTGGCAAATTTCAGAGATATTAACTTGTGTATGATGTGACAAAAAAAACATATAAACAATAAATATGTTGGGTTACATTATATTTCATATCATGATAGTTATACTTAGATATTAAATTTTCTGGGAATTCAATTAAACTGTTTATAGATCAGATATCAGGTGGGTATTAGCAAAATCAGGGTACATTTATACAGTGCTTTTACCCATTCACGCTCACACACCGATGGCACGCAGGGGTGCAATTTGGGGTGCCTCCTGCCCAAGGACACCTCGACATGTGGACAGGAGGAGGAGCCAACCATGTGATCAGTGGACAGCTCGCTCTACCGCCTGAGCCACAGCTGCACTACACGATACTGACAACGTCAAAGATTGTGATATTTTAAAAAACAAATACCTTGATCAGTAAGTAACAATAGAATGTCAAGATCGCTGGGTGCTTTAGGAAATAACTTGCGATGTGAATTTGATGACCAGATAAGTATTGATCTAGTTTTAGTTAAATAAGCTCTGTAAGCTCAATTGTGTCACTTACCTGTAACGCAGTCATAAAGATTTGGAAAAGACAACATTTAAGATGTATTTCAATATTACAATAACCAAATTCTGGACAATATTTAATAGCCAGCAGTTATACATAGGGTTTGGTGAAATAACTCTTTGTAGTGACCAGTTGAAGTATTGCATCTGGCTAGAAGCTCATGTAATGGTAGTATCTGTTTTTGAGGTTATTATCACAATTTAGGCATTTTCATGTCTCATGTGTAGCGAGTGTCTCAAAGTCTTTCGGTCACAGATGTTGTGTTGAAGGTCGCAGCTTTTTTGGTCAGCCCCCCTCAATAAGAGGCCCAAATTTAGGTTGTTTTTTCTGCTTTAGTGTTTGTAAGGACCTTCTTGTAACTTCCCCTGTCATTAGAGAGGAATGCTTCCTGCAGAAAAGAAAAAAACAGTCCACTTCTGAGGGCCTTAAGCCATCTCATAACTTAGGAATTAGAAAGATGAGGACACTATGATGAGTGTTCAGACACTGTTTGTACAACTCTCACACAGAAATCTCACTGGACTTGAGAGAGGGGACAGTTTTATCAGCTTTGAATATCTTGAAGTAAAACAGTGTCAGATTATCCTCCACTCCTCTTTTTCCTTCCACAGATCATAGGGTAGATTCTCGCTAATGTTAGCTCATTTAACTAAGTGTGGCAAGCGTCTAAAATGACACCCTTGACTGGAAAACCGTCTTGTGGTTTTATGCTCCAAACCCTCAAGTGACATAAGCATTGGCATGTCAGAAGAACCATAAGATTTGCCTCTTTTGGACTGTTCCTAACGCCGGGAAGCCTCCAGGGTGATATCTGGTGTCTGGGTTGTTGTGTCCACACCAGCACACAGCAGATTTCCATTCATAGCTTCACACTGATGGAGTTTCCTCCGGTGGAGTCTAGGCTATTGTCTACATACTTGACTGTTGAGGCAGACAGATTTAACATGACTTTGACCTGTTGCAGACAATAGGAGCAGGTGTCTGCTGTTGGTCTGGTTAAACAAGTGTTTTTTTTTTTTTTTGGAAAGCTTCAGTTGAAAATTGGGCTATGTTGTGCTTAACTAATCCATGTTAATTTTCATTATTGACTTTGAATATTTTTCCATAATTTGGTTGTTTTAATATAAAAAAGTCAAATATTGTGAAGAATGCCCGTCACTAGCCCGAGACGGCGTCTTCAAATTGCCGTTTTATTTTTCTGACCAACAGTCCAAAATCCAAAAGTATTCAGTTTACAATTCCATAAAACAAAGGAAATGATTAGAATCTCACATTCAAGAAGCTGAAACCAGCAAACTCGGGCATTTTTTATTGATTAATTACATAAAATTATATGACAATCATCTAATCATGCTCATCAGGCTTAACGTCAGTGCTAACTTTTGTTATCCACAATGTTTTTTTACGTAGGAAACCAGTGGTAAATGATAACAATTTTTAGTTGGTGTCATGTATACATATTTCATATGTTAGATATTGAGATGAGGTTACATTCAAGGGCAGATGTCCAGGGAAAATGTGTTTAGATCATGTGTCAAACTTGAAATTTCACAGGGCCGGGAGATAACTCGCACAGCATGTAGGACTGCTTAACTGCTGCTGTTGCGGTCATACAGATTAACATGTATGCCACCAGAAATGTGCCACATCTTCAAAGGAAAAGCTCCCACTTTTGAAGTTGGCCCTATTTTCTTCAAAAGAGCGACGTAACTGGATGCATGAAAGGGACATTAAAACTCTATGATAATGAGGAAGGAGCAAAGTGTCAGGGCCAAAGGGTGTAGAGCGTTCACACTGACAGAATTAGAGGTCTGCTTTACTAAGGCTGTTTTCACACAGGGCATGTTTGTCTGAGTCCAATCCCCTGTCTGAGTTTGTCTGCCTTTTTGGTTTACTTTCGCAATTGTTTGTCATCGTTCCAATCTGTGGTTTGTGTAAAGTGCATCTCTTTATCACTGTTGCCAAGAAACGATATTGGCACCCATTTTGACATATGCACGCTAAGTGGAGAACAATATACAGGTGGGAGGAGCCTTGAGCAGAACTTGAGTGCAACAATTTTTATGGGCTGCAGCGAAATTTAAAAACAACCTCGCCTTGAGCTTGCACGTTTTTCTCTGCTTGTACATCAGTGAAGCTTCTTCGCTCTCCTGTTTTCTTGTTAACAATGCAAGCATGGCACTAATGGTGTTATCATGAGGGGTTTTCCAAAGCATTTACCTGGTTTCACACAGTTGGTCTATTATACAATCTAAACAGTAGTCGTATTATTCCACGCATGGGGTGTGGTCATACCAGGCATATTTGGAGCACTTCATTCCAACTCAGAAATGTTTATTTGTACCTCTAGCTAGTTTAGAGCAGTATTGTTTAAGTTTAGATGATTTCAGTGAAAGCAAGGTCAAAGGTTAGTTTTGGTATGATTTTTAGTTATTTCTCATTTCCATTATGATTAGAGTTTTAAAAAAAAACTTAAAATGTAATTGCATCGTTAGTGTAGGTTCAGTAGAACCTACCTCTTGTCAGGTCGTAAGCCCGAGTAATTTTACAGTTCATCGGTTTGATCCTCATGTCACCAGGCTGTACCAGCCAGGGGGTCCCACTTCCAAAATGGACACAGTGCAGGATTACAAGCTTCACTGATGATCGCCGGGCCACTGACTCTGCCCTTGACCAAACCCATGACCTGGCACAGCATTTCATTTCCTAAACGATTCAGTTAAAGACACTGGAATGAGAAGAAAATTAACCATGTGGGGCTTCCTGTGTGAAATTGTAGAAAAATGTCGCGACCCCAATGGCTTCATATATGCTTTAAAAAGAAATACATGAAGATTCAAAGTGCTCGTCCGACTTCTAAAACCTTCGTAAATAACATTTATCTTGAAAATTGTGTCCAAGAAGTTACATAAAATTACTGACATTACATAAAGAGAACAGGAAAGATGACTGCAGTCAGTAAGTAAGTATATCATCTTTTTTTCCTTAGGACATGCGACGTTCTGCACGATTTGTTTTTGTCTTTCAGCTATTTGATGAAGCTGGCATTACTGCGTTTCCCACAATGCTGCTTTGCTGTGCATTTTGGATGACTGTCATCCTTGTTTGACATCATGATGTTGATGTGATAATAAAAAGACACCACTTTCAGAGAGAGAGAGAGAGAGAGAGAGAGACTGTAGAGTTCTCAGGTGGTGGGAAGAACAGTGCTCTCCTTTTTGAAGTTCATTTACATTTTAGAAGTTGAGCTCATTCTGTTCTGTCATTCAGAACAGTTTACAGTAAGAGTAACAGTTGAATATGATGACATTCCTTGAATTGTCAGTAATCAGAGAAAGCTGTGTTGAGGAGTGCAATGATCAACGCATCAGCACCCTGACAGGAGATTAAACAATATTTCTGCAAAGAAATAGAATGTTATTGAAAACATGCCAGGAAATGTTTTATATTGTTGAATTTAATGTCTGCTACAAGGTGTTTCATGGGGCGTTTTATAGATACAATGTCCTTGAGACTTGGACTCAAGTTAGGCTTAAGTCACGGAAATGAGGACTTCAGACATTGCTTTCTTTTAAGGAGTCAGTATTCTTCACAAGAGTGCTTTTAGGATTGTCGAACAGTCATTTCCATGTCGGAATTTGGGGAGGAGGTTGCAACAAATTTTGACTGTCCAAAAGTGTGTGGTGTTATCCCCATTTGTATGATTCCTCACGTCTCGTAGACTTGACTCCCTAAATACTTTACTTGTTTTAAGACTTGAAAGCGAAAACATTCTGAAGTTCTGACTCGGTAAACTCCTGGAACAATTTTAAGAAATTACTATGACAGTGACAGGCAAGACGTGCATGGCCATATACTTTGAATATTTATTTATTAGGCCTTTGCATTGAAACTTTCTTTTTAACTTGACTGACAGATACAAATTACTTGTATGTGTAAATCTACTTGCCAATAAAGCTGATTCTGACAGCTTTGAAAGGAAATGAAGCTTAAGACTTGACTTGAACTTGTCTTGATTTATTTGAGATTTGCTTGGACTTTCCCAAGAAGATTATTAGCTGTATATAAAAACACTAAATGCACTGATAACTGACACATCTGTTGTGTGGAAAATAAGGCTAATCCCAAACTATCCACACAGATGCTTTTGTAAATCATCCCTTGATTGAAAAAGAGCGCGAGATAAAACTGTAAAGGTTGTTTTTAATGTGACACGTGGCAAACTGAACTCTTGACCGTGATGGGGGAAGGGGGCTGTCCAACAAAACCACAGTTAATGAGAGTCCAGATCATAAGGCTTAATGACACTATGAGTTTATGTGGTTTACAGAGTGCTGTGAAAACAGATTACTTGAACTCTGGCATGGATCCAGTCAGCTGAGCATTGGCATCCCAACCATGTGCACCAAAGCCAGCTACGTATGGTGCTGCATCCCCCAGCGGGCCCTGCAGACAAAGTAAGTCAGAGGCTGACTGACAGCTGCCTAATTTGGGTGATCTTCAAAAATTATCACCAGCACTTGAAGCTCTTTTGATGAGTGCCTGCATCACAGGGTGGTGTTTTGAGGTCAACCCCCCCCCGGTTCAGCTGTAGACTTTCTTCCATAAACAGAGGAAGCTCCTGAATGTAAACTGGTGCAGGGGGAAAAAAGGATCAGGAAGCTCATAGAAAAGTTTTGATATCTGCTCTGCTCTGGACCCCATCATTTATTTATGAAAGCGATTCTTAGTGTGTATTCCCAGAAGGGTGTTTGTGGAAAACCAAGGTTGGATGCTGAGAGAGGTTCTGTGTTTTCAGGAGAATACAGTCATGTAGAAGCCAGCCACAAGCGTGAGTTTAAAAGAAGATTTAATGACTTGAATGTTAAATGTGACTCTTGTTGAAGTAGGGGTACACTATTTTCAAAATAAACTGTGTTCAGCTTTTGAAACATGTGACACCATAAAACATCTGGCATAAAATGCAAACTCACCAGTCCATGTTATTGATATTATTAGCAATTTGAGTGATTGCTTACAGAACAGTGTCATTACTTGTGTTGAGAACACTGCGTTGTATTCATCTCTGTGCATTTTTTCAAACTCTGTTTGGTGAGCTCAGGTTGAATTTACTCAGGAGTTTTGTGGTTAGAGCCACAGCAACATTTAGTCTCAACTGATAGTTATACTAAGCTGGCCAGGCATAAATGGGTAGTCATCAACTTTCTCCCATAATAAACATGGAGGTTACAAAGCCCAGACATTGTCTCCTAGTGTCTGGTCAAAGGAACAATGTCCTCTTTGGACTCTTAGTCTTCTGGGCATTTTATGCCAGCAGTACAAGTATGGAAAAAGTTTTACCTTTCATTTGCCTTTTCTAGTGTAAAAACTTGAGTGTATTAGGGAACAAATCTGTCTGACACTCTTTTGTGCTGAACCACATTGACTATGCTTCATAGTGCTGCCAGGCTGGCCTAGCAAACACAGACCATCTGGGAATACTCAGAACTCAAATCCGTTACTTAAATATAGCCGCAAGCAGCAATTCCGGGGTTCAAGCCAACACAGGCCGTTAGAAGTTTAAAGATTTTGATCTGGACCTGGTCAAATGTGGCCTAGATGTGAAAAAAGAAGTGAAATCTCACAAATAGAATGAAGAAAACGAACAATTTCTGATTCACAGTCTGGTTTGTGTTATGCCACACACATTTCTTGTGGACATATCCTGGAAGTTTTGTGATGATTGGACAAACAATGCCTGCCCAGTCTGATTTGTTATGTCACGCCCAGTTTGCATTTGTAGTGCCTCCTAATGGTCGATTTTGAATGAAATTTTCAGCTCATGTTTCAGGTACTTATGTGGACATATCCTGTAAGTTTTGTGATGATTGTCCCAACAATTATTGACTGTGTTGTATTTAAGTGCTGAGTCAGGCCCCTTTTGTGGGTCAATAATAATAAATAAGATATCAACAAGCTTAATACAACTTTTGATAAGCTTCGTACAGTGATGATCCACTGAAAATTTGGTAGCAATCGGACCAACAGTTTAGGACAAGATGTCAAAAATGTGTTTTTCAAAAATTTCTAAATGGTGGAAAATCTAGTTAGGCGGACTTTAGTGGAGGATTTTTTGTAGCGCACATTGAGCTGGACTTGTGTGAGACATTTCAAGTCATTCGGACTTACGGTGTGAGGGGCGTGGCATGTTCAAAATCGCATTTTTAGGCCTTAATTACAGTGCCACCATGTGGCTGATTGGGCTCATATTTTTGTGGAAGCACATGAACATCATTTCCAGTTATTTGGTTTGGTAGTTTCGTGTTTCTAGCTCATTCCAGCTCACTGCAATTTGAGCCGAAGAAGAAGAGCACAAACACAATAGAGTTTCAGCCCCTTTGGGACAAGTCTATTAATCAGCTATTCATTTCAATTCTACTTAAAAATAGCAATATAAGAATGCTCCATATACTGAAGTAAAAAAGGACAATATTTCCCTCTGAAAGTAGCTTAAACTGAAAATACTCCTCAAAAGTATGTCAGAATTGTACTCAAAGGATTTTGGTTTATTACAATTGTATCATTCTGAGATTTGGTAACATGGCACCAGGTAAAAAGGAAGTCAGATTGGCCAAGAAACACGAGCCGTAATATAATCAGACAGCTTGTAAACAAACCCCTGGGTTAGCCAATTTTATTTGGAAGAGAAAATGAAGGCAAACAGTACAATTATTACTAGAACTTGGTAGCGATGTCGCTATGTTCCCAGATCTTAGGATTTTTTGGGTTATCATTATTGATAGGAACTATGGTCAAAACTACAAAAAAGTACAGCACTTGAATAAATGTACTTTGTTAGTAGTACTTATTTGCTTAGTTAGAAAAGGTCACAAGGTTTATGTTCTACAATATCCAGTATGCGGCCATAAAATGACCAAACACCCTGTTGAGGAGTCTTTGAGCAAATCACTGACTGCCCCATCTGCCCTCCCCCCATCTGCTCATTTAGTGTGAGTTGCTTTAGACCAGGGTATCAGCTAAATGTAAAATGAATGTGCACTTGTTTTCAGCAAGCAGACTGGCCTTGTTCACAGGCCTGAGTGTCCCTTGTCCACCCAGCGGACAGACACTGACTGAAATGTCAAGGACTCTGTGTGTGGAGCGCTGAGCACAGGGAAAGGATTGTCTCTGAGGAATGTCAGGACACTGAACAAACAGTAGCATAGCTCAGATATACTGTATCCCTCAGTGCAGCCTGATACAGCCTGGAGACTTGATTGAGTCTGAGGACTTATTCTTACCAAACTGTTATTCTCTTCCTTTTCTGCAACAGTGGCCTATATATTGTATTTCTGCTCTTGCTTTTTAGCCTCATTGTTTAGATGCTGGTTTATTATTTTCTTCCTCCTGCCTCTGAAATTCCTGCGAGATTCTTCTTGCCAGTCGTAAAATTTCATTTTATTTTCCCCCTCATAAGAGAGCCTGTTGTTCTCGCCAAGCTGTTAATAGCCAGCAGCTAAACGAGAAACCTGGTGGTTTAGTGATGCAAAGAAACAAAGTGCAAAGCTCAAACCACCAAGCATGTTTTCCATGGAAACCCAAATGCATTTCAAAGGGATGGGGGTCCTGCCATAGCATAGTCCAAATTTTTTGAAATGTGGTGAATACTCTGAGAAAAGTATGAGGTTTAGCTTGGACACGGAAAAACCACATGCTGTTCAGAGGATGAAGAGACTACATTAGCATAGCCCAAATGATTTATAAGTGTAGATTAATGATGTCCCTTGAAATTGAATTCAGTACTTAGGCTGATGAGGCTTTGTCTGCTAAATATAGGACAGGCCAAGCGAGAGCTCTGCCTTTGACAGATAGATGATTATTGGCCTTTGGGCAGAGCAGAGGCATGAAGGCCTTGAACTTCATCCTTCTGCTGTGTGATGTCTCTTCTAGCTGTCTGCTGGGGTGTCTTGGTTGCTCCTGGTGTAGTTCAGGAGGCAAATGGCTGAGTTGGGAGGGTTGTCACCTGATGTAGCTCACAGACTCTAGCCCATCAGCTAGAAAATTACATTTTCTGGTTTCAGCTATCAAATTTCAGAATTTGCTGCTTTTCTATTATTATTATTATTATTATTCTTATTGTCATTGTAAATTGAAAACGTTGGAAGTTTGGACTGTTGGTTGGACTAGACAGGCAAAAATCTGATAGATTGATAGGTGACTACTTTGTTTGGAATGTCATATTTTAAACCCAACACGACAGCACACTTAACATTAATTCCACACTCCCATTGCTTCAGAAAGTTATTTTTGTTTTAATTAGGGCTGGGCGGTTTGGCCGAAAATGTTATCATGGGAAAAAAATGCACATATCAGTCTGATAAATGTCAAATCATTATTTCTTTCAAGTTTTAAAGGCTGATTTTTGCTCCTGAGTGAAAGTTGAAGAAACTAGATGGTTAATGGTGTTTTTAAACAGGGGCCGCCGAGGGGGCTCATCCGTAGAGGAGAGACAGGTGAACTCCTCAAGTTGACTACAACTCGTTACGTTATATAATGCTGAAATTCAACTGTGGGGTTCTGTCGGGAGATGCAGTGACTTAAACCAACGGTGAGTAAGAAAAATATAAATAAGTATAAATAATATGTAACTATGATTAGAGGAAAAGTCCGCTAGCCGCTAGGCTAATTTATGCAGTGTAAAATGCCGTAGGCTTAAGCTAATAATGGTGACTAGCAAATTATAGTAGTTATCAACCGCCCGCTGTCATCTTGTTCCAGCTGAACTAAACAACATGCCACAGCCTAGCTGAGAGTGAGATGAGCTTTTAGGGAGGGGCGAAAATTGCACCGCTCTGAAAGAAAGGGGATGCCCTGGATTTATAACACAAGACAAAATGAGATAGATCATTGGGAAACGAAATGCAGCACAATATTCGTTTTATCTTGATTATCTTGTTTTCATAATGGTTGGAAGCCAACACTTTGGCTTCCCTGTAAAATATAATGAAGTTGGAAGAAGGGTGGTGGACAAAACAGTTATGGTGTGTAGCCATATGACAAGAGAAAGTATGCTCAACAACAACTTCTCACCACGGCATTTAAGCAGCTCTTCGGGGCAGAGTCAGACCGGGCTAAAGTTATTACCAAATCTATTGGGATGTTTATCGCTGCAGACATGAGGCCATGCTAAAAATATGGTTAAAGTGCTCGAGCCACACTACGTAATCTCCTTGCGCACCCACTTCAGTATGAAGATCGTGCCAGATCTGCCGAACAGGAAAAGATCAAAATTATCGACAAATTATTCAAGGCATCCTCTGTTGCCCTCACCACAGACAGGTGGCTGTGACTGTGACTGCTCACTACACCACAGCGAAGTGGGAGATGCAAAGTCTGATGCTGTAGACAAGCCCCCTCTGAGAGTCACACGGGCACAAATCTTAAGATTTTAAGACCATGGGCAAAAGTACAATAAATCAAAAGCAAAGTTATATATATTTTTTTTATGCTGATCTGAAAAATGATTTTATCCATGACTTAAAACCGTGACACGATCCAAACCCTGAGTTTTGTGTTCCGTTGCACCTCTACTTCTGAAGTTGAGCCAGTTTGTGACATCTGTGAAATTGAATTTGGATCATTTGGATGTGGCTAAACCATGACTGACATGTGTTAACTAGCTTTTTGCATAAATATTGGTCATGATAGTGAAGGAATACCAACACAGATCTACACAGTTTTTTTGTATTATTTAATTTGATGAGTAAAGATGACTCTTGCTTTAGCTCTAATTTTAATCCTGAAATGGCATAGCCAGTTAAACATGTTGATATCTGCCCACTGGGTCTGAATGACAGGCCGATTTCCCTTAGTTTATGATAGATGAAAGAGAGGCTTTCATTCATTGTCGCCTCCACGATTCCAAGCCTTCCTTCTCTTCTGGGTGTGTTTTAGACATGGCTGGTCTGCACTTGTCAGAATGCAGCCTGCACAGTTATTTAATATTCACCGTTTACACACAGAGGCTGTGAAATAATCAGAAAATCAGGGATTCACAGTGTGTTCCTGAACCTCATTGTGCAGTAATTTTAAGAGAATAGGATTTTTATCTTGGCATTGTGATTTTTATGAGAAAATGGTAACATATTACAGATTCCTGATCGCAGTGCATTTTAAAGAAGAATGGACCACTATTACAAAGTTGAAGGCCGTAGCCAGGGTGTGTTTCTGTGGGCCGATGTAGGTACCAGATTTGCTCGGGGCCTCCCTGATTACGGGACAAAAACACACAACTTTTATAACTTTATTCACTGATTTTGGTGAAACTGGATCATATTTTATCGAGATTCTAGATGGACAGATAGCTTTAAAGTAACCGCTAACTGCTGCTGCAATTAGCGAGTTAGCTCAGTTAGCCATGCAGCGAGCAGCCCCATTAGCTAACTCGCTAACTGCAGCAGCAGTTAGTGGTTACTTTGGCAACAAGTAAAGCCATCTGTCCATCAAGAAACTACCTAACTCTCCTTCAAAACCGAAAAAGCACTTTCTTTGAGACGTACTGAACAACCTCCAAAAACTTGAAGAATAGTCTTGTGCAGAGTAGTCTCGCATAGCTAGACCTATCTCCGCACTTCTTTTAAGCGTTGTGCCAGCGTTGGAGAAAGCGCTAGCAGAGCAGTCGCATAACTGAGACAGACTGAGCGGTTGGATGGGCGCGTCCCTGTACTTCGTGGGCGTGCTGTGCCTGCAGCAGATCATGAGTAGAGCTGCAATGATTAGTCGATTAATTGATTAGTTGTCAACTATTAAATGAATTTCCAACTATTTTGATAATCGATTAAGCGTTTTGAGTCATTTAAAGAAAAAATGTCCAAATTCTCTGATGCAGCTTCTCACATGTGAATATTTTCTCATTTCTTTAGTCCTGTATGACATTAAACTAAATATCTTTGGGTTTTGAACAAAACAAGACATTTGAAGGTGTCATCTTTGGCAGCTGTATCTTCGGTGCAACAAAACTGCAATTGTATGTTTGAGAAACTATGTAAAATAGAACAAATACAGACTTTATTTAAATGCGTTTCTGGTTTTCTTCTGTGTTTTTATATATATATATATATACACACAAATTAATAAACATCAGTTCATGCCAAATTAGAGTTCTACACATGGTACTGGCAAAATTGCATTACAAACACAAGTATACTGCTAGTTTGTTGCTGTTTCAAAAGATTAAATTCAATATTAAAATTTGAATTTCATGCGTCTACTAAATGTGCTTTGGAAGAATAAAGTCTATTTTGCAAGAGAGTGGTAGAGTGGAACCAGTCAGACAGCTGAAAACAGTCAACGGTGTCAAACACTCACCCACATCATGAACCGGTTTCCACTTGACCTGGCCAATACAAGGAGCCAAAATCAAGCTCTTCTGGCTATGCAGCTGCTAATATAGACACCAAACCAAAGTCTAGGTAAATGTTGAATTGCAACTTTTTAAATAATGCATAGTATTTAGTCTATCACATTGCTTGATGTTTTTTCTTGTCTGCTTTAGCACTTTGATTTCAAGTTAGGCTATTAAACTAATAAAACAACAATTTCTTATTTTGAGTTTAAGTGAAGTTGGTTGTTGCTGAAGGAGGACACTTCAGCCCAGATGGAATAGATTGAGTAGTTGGTGGCAGCGGAAGAGAGCTTTCCTTTTCCTGTCCCTCATCATCAGTATGCAGGGAGTCAGTGGTGAGAGAGTGCATTGACTGGACCAGCTGGGCTGTCAGAGGGACCAGAATAATTTAAATGTGTCTGGTAGGTAAACTGAACTCCGATTTGAATAAAGGTTAAAAAAATATCTGACCACCTGATTTAGCTGCATAGCAGAAGAGAGCTTACTTTATTGCCAACAGATGGAAGTTAGAGTGCAGGAAAGAACAGTACACATAAAATCCCACAGGGGACTGAGGTTAATGATCACTGATGTAGTCTAACGAAAGTGGAGGTGACTTTACCTTACAATTTAGGAAACACGTGATTTAATTAACTTTAAAGCACAATAAACTTTCAGGAATTGTTTTGGAGACAGTAGAGCAGAGACATTGTGACATCAAGGAACCAGTGTTCTTGCTGTCTATATACTCAACTAGCTTTGTTCAGACACTCGGCACCAGCAGGGGAGTAGATGAAAGAGACAGCCATAACTTGGTGAAACCAGAAATATTATATACCAAAACAAGGGGCAGAACAACAGTGGTGCTGTGGTGAAAGAACATCTGAGGAAATAGTGTATGAAGGTTTAGCAGCCGTTTAATTAGAACTTGGCCCAAGGGAAAAACTAAAAGAAGTAAAAAGATCTGAAAACACGGAGATGTAAAAAAAGCAAGGGAAACAAAACACAAGCAAAGTTAGGATATTTTGGACCAATAGCAAATAATCGCACAGTAGGTGCTATTGTGGGAAGACTGCAGAGCCTGAAGCCAACACAGGGTTTAGATAGTTGTTGTTTTTGGCAAATGTAATGTTTTGTCTGTAAGAATATGCTGAAGTTTCTTTCTGCAACAAGGATCCTGTATTGCTTGCTTCACAGAATGTCACAGTAGACTGAAGGACATGACAAAAAAGAACAATAAGACCTTGCAAACGAATGGAAATTGTAAGATTTGCTCTTGATCTAACATTAAAGATTCTCCCCTGCACGTGTGCACTAATGCTCCAGAAATATTTGCTTTTGAGCATCGTTGCATAAAAAAAATATGAAGTTGCAGGTATGAAGCAGCATGGAAAATGTTGGTGTGTGAAAGTGTTGGTGCTTGTATGTGCATCCTCTTCAGTTTTGTTCTGTATGAATGAGTTAAACTTGAAGAAATCGCCTTTTGTAATAAACAGTGATGGATTCTGAATGGGACTTGAATACAGCTTATCACAGTGGTGACAGTCGAAGCAGAAAAGGGCCTTTGCTGGATAAAAAGCTTACTGTGCGAATGAACTGTGTCAGGTTTGGCCTGGGACTGCTGCCTCTTTTGACATGATCAGACAAGATTTGTGTTTGTGTCTGTGTGTGTGTCTGTGTGTGTGTCTCTGTGTGTGTGTGTGTGTGTGTGTGTGTGTGTGTGTGTGTGTGTCAGCTCCTAAGTGTGCCCTCTCATATACATGAATTAGGACACCAAACCCAACACGCCTGGCATTTCAAAGAGGAGGCCATTTGTTGGAAACAAGCGCCCCATTTAGACTATCTTGATCCATGTATTGAACTGTGCCCAGAATCTCTACTCATCTCTCTGAAGCCTGGACTTGTTCACTCTTCTGTTGCACTCATGTCACCTAAAGTAAATGTATAAGCATCCGGTAGGGTCTTTCCTGTGTCAATTCTGAGATTTGCCTTTGAAGGAAGGATTGGATGGCTGTTCATAAAACTTTCAAACAATGGTATCCGAGTTAAATGAAATTGGCAAGATATGTGAAAAACAGGGTGAAAGATAAACGACAGTCAGCAAACAAATGTCCATACATTTGGCTTTTCTACTTTGTTATCCAACTGTGCAGGTGAGCAGCAATAATTTTGAGATTTTACATAAATGCAGAAATAGTCATTTAAGGTTTGACCAGCCATAGAGGCTTGTGGGGGTAAATCTGAAGGAAGATAATAAAGACAGTGATGCCTTGTACATTTGGTATGTGAAGATATCCTCACCAGAAAAAATGACGTCATCGGTAATTTGTAAAAATGGCTAAAACGACCTATAGTTACATTTCCTTTCCTATTACGTCCAACTGCCCTAATGCCATCAAGCAAATAGTGGTGCAGATGGAAGTAGCATGATGCTGTACTGTATGCAAAAGAATCTTAGAGAGGAGGTCAGGTGGCTGATTGGGCATACAAAGATTGTAAATTCGACACCGTAGCCCATTGTCTGAATCGTCCAAACCACCAATGTTGGTGGTTTGGACCATGACTATGAGTTTTTCCTAAGTTTAACCAAGTATTTTCGGTTGCCTAAACCAAAGTCTATTCTGGAACAGTCTCATGGGTCGTTTTTGAAGGCACTGACAAATTGCCTGTTTTTGTCGGTAAGTTACCATATAAAGACGTGTCCGAGTCCTTTCCTTCATCTCCTTTATTTCATTTACGTTTTGCCCTCATGAATGAAATGGATTTGGTTGTTGAAATAGCAGCTGTGCCTTTGGATATGAATAGTATCACTGCATTTAGCTCTTGACCTGTGCAGTCCAAAGTGATTCTAAGCATAAACGTTACAAGCTTGTGTCACTTGATTTACATTTAAAGTGACTGCAGCTTCAAAGTCACATGCCCTACTTATTTCCCAATTGCATGCCCACTGCAGTTGTCTGTCCTGTTGTGACACAACAGGAAAGCCCTCTAGGCATTCTCATAGTTGATGCCTGGTCATTTCTGGACCTCAAACAAATGACCAGATTCCTTATTGACCCATTCATCTAGCTCACAGATGACTGCTTAATATTTTTGATCATAGACAAGGCCACTGAACTAGAGCACGTAGGCCTGTACTGCTTAACCTCTTATCAATCAATGGTGCTATAAAGCTTATGACTTTGCATTAGTGGTTTTGTTGAGAAAACTAGATGGTTGGTTATGCTGCTCAGTAGCTAAACATCTTGCCATTTAGAAAAGGTCTTTAGCCATTTGTCTTCCTTACCTGTTCAGTCTTTATCGAATGATTTATTAGTGAAATTTGGGTTTTGAAAAATCAACTTGTTTCGCCAAGATGCCGTTTCCTCACTCTTTCTCAATTTAAAGTTCAGTCAAACTCTGTGTCCGGCGAGGCTTTGTGGAAGCTTGGCATGGAGACAGAGATGCTGCAAATACCTCTATCTTCACCATCCAGACTTGATGGATGGAAAAAGCCTCGCTCCTGCCAAAGATTGTGACGGCTTGTGTTGAGTCCAGCTGGTTCTCTATAAACAACACATGACTTATTGTCTGTTTTTCTGCTCGTTTTATGTTTTGATTCACTCCTATTTCTTCTTTATAGAGCGATTTATTCAGCCATTAGAGACATACAAACATAGGCTCGGGCTGATTTTGACATAACCACTATCAAAATGAACACATTATTCTTCTGCAACATTTAAAAAATATTTTAGGTGTACAAATGAACAGAGGGATTCATTCCTGAATTAAGCAGAGTTGAATTATTCGTATGAAGTTTTTTGCAGACAATGTTAAAAGATAAATGTTCACATGATATTAAAGACAAATGTACAGGAAAGCACCTCAAAAGGTGGCATGTTTCGGCTACAAGAATAATGCATTGGAACTTGTCTTTTTTTCCAAATTTTTGGAGAGACTAGTGACGTTTCTGATCTCTCAACTGCTTTGGATACGAAAAGTTTTCTGCTATCATGTATATCCATATCTGTTGTCTCATTGGACCAGACAGTGCCCTGACCCTGCAGTTTATCCTCTTACATCACCAGTGTTAGGACTTGCAGAGGGTAAATGAGTGCACATACTATGAACATGTTTATGCCTGTATACCACTTTGCGAGCTTCTAATGCACACAAATCTAAAGTGGAATTTAAATTTCTCCATTTTCATCAAGATTGGATTACAAATCTTTAGCCTTTTAAGCTTTCACATGATCCTGAACGGCAAAAAAACTAAACAAAATCATCCTTTGTTTCATATTCGAAGGACATGCTCAACTATCTAAGTTTAGACAGAGATAGAGGCATTTTTAAGATAAATGCTACTGTGTTTGCTCCCAAGCATATTTTTGGCAATATTATGTACCTTCATCAGGCGGATTCCTTAATTAATTTTATAAAACTCTGTGTACAGAGGTACACGTTTGACCTAAATGCCAGATGGATCTTACATACTTCAAGGTTATGACCGTGTGATTTCATCATATCATCATAGAGAGCCAAAGAAAACTATCTTATCTCCTCTCTTGCCCCCGTTTCTCTCCAGACTCCAGAGGAGGAACCAACTGCAATCTGCATCTCCGTCTCCCAGTGCTCTAACCTCCCTTCTGCCCACATCCATCTCTACATCCCAGCTCTATTACCTCCTCCACCATCTTCACAGCCCACTTCTTAAAATAGTCCTTTATTTTTCCCTTCTCTCTCTCAGCTTTGATCCTCATGGGCCTGTGCTTGAGCTTTGAAGAAGACAGTTCCTGTTCTTTATCTTGATTTAAATCATGACAATATGAACACAGAAATGATTAAGCAGGTAGGAGTATAGTTTCTTGCTCATGGACATCTGGCCATTAAAGGACACACACCAGCTGTTGTGAGGATTGAGTCTGTGACATCTTGCTTGCAGGATAACCATTGTCCTGCCCTGCTGCCCCACACATTGACATGCACAATCTCTCCCCCCCCCTTTAAGTCTCTCCATCTCCTTTTCAAAAAACTTTGAAAGGGAGTTGTTCAGTCTAGCTGTCGGAAATCCCTCTGTTTGAAGTGCATCCATAAACATTACGCAACAATGTCTGTAAGCCATCAGTGACTGTACTGTGTTTTCTGCCTGCCTGGGCCGGTCTGTCCCATTGTCTGTCTGTACAGGCCTCTACAGTTCCCATAGATGTTAAGTCATGGGTCCACACACCACACCTTGACATGGCAGTTCTGCTCAGACCACTGCAATTTTAGAATTGCATTTCTTGAGATTTGTGTGTCTGTGTGACCTTACGTGAAATAAATAGGGATGTCCCAAACTCATGTGCAGGATCGCAATTGCGTCTGATCCAGGTATCTTAAAGCCCGATCCATTTACCTTCCTTTGTCAGTTAGTCCAGGTATGCCAGCTGTTGTGAGTTAGTCACTTGTGGAGCCAGCCGGTTAATGATACAACTGCGTGCATCAGTGAGTAATGCTGACAGAATCACATTGGGGTTATTTTGCATGTATTTCCGCCATCTGCCACATTTTACAAATGAAACATCTTTTAAAGTGCCGCTGTTTGTTCAGAACTGCATTTGAACTTGAGTACGCCATTTGTTGTTACCTTTGTTGTTACCTTCTCCACTTTTATCTTTGCTGTTGTTTTGCACTTTATTTGCCATTGACTGCGAACCTCACTCTTAACAGCCACTACTCAGCTCATCACTGGCAACACCCACAATAAATGCTAAATTTGGCAAAAATATACACAATTGAGAAGCCAGTTTAAGGCAAACATAGCAATTGTTTATTTGATCACCATTTGCTATTACCATGGCAACATACATTATTTAAAAAAACAAAAACAGTATAATCAAATTTTTACACATAATACAGTTGCAGCAGTAATGTAATGGTAAATGGATTCTACCTGTATAGCACCTTTCTAGTCTTCAACCACTCAAAGTGCTTTACACTACATATCACATTCACCCCATTCACACACATTCATACACTGATGGCACAGCCCTCAGGAGCAATTTGGGGTTCAGTATCTTGCCCAAGGACACTTCGACATGTGGGCTGGGGGGAGCCGAGTTTGAACCACGGACCTTCTGATTGGTGGTTGACCCGCTTCGCTCTACCACTAAGCCACAGCTACCCCTAATGTCCACCCCTTAAAACAGTGTCACCATTACACTCAACATAATGACATCAAAGCTAAACATTAAAAAAGAACAATTGGCTGGTAATATATTTTAAAATGTATTTATTTAAACATGCATTCTGCAAATAAAGGATATTTATTTTGCAGACTTGTCTTCAGGAGTAGATTCTAGAGACTTAAAGTATAGCAGACAGTTCTAGTGATATTGGGATTTTTACTAATTTTTTTTCCTTGCTTTGATTTTTTTTAATTGCGTTTGTATTTGATTTAGAGATTGATGTTATGAAGTATGGATAATTTATTGATATTCCAGTGTCAAGAAGTCACATATTGTAGCTTGTTTAAGGATGTGTTTGAGTATAAAAGATCTTACTGCGGCTCCTCTACAGCAGAACTCCTCTGGCACTCGGTGTATCCCAGAGCAGCCTTGGCAGGCAAGCTCTGCCTTGCTCTGCTATTGCAGTTATGTATAATAGGACATATCTCAGCCCACTACAAATAAACCTCCTTTTTTTTGCCTTTTCCATTTGCTGAGCTGTAATCTGATACGGCCGAGGCCCTTGGCAGTTATTCCTCTGCACTGTCGAGCTGTCACATGATGCTGGCAGACAGAGCACAGTTTCTGACTCTGTGTGCGAGTCCATGTTTTACAAAATAATCCCATGCACCGCTGTCTGCCCGTTGACCAACAGTTGCTACTACTTCTACCTCCGCAAATCCTCTTGTACAACATCTCCCAATCCCTCGGATAACATTCGGCTACATAACTAGATCAGGAGTGGTACGTGCGTAAATCGTTTTTATTTAGAGACTTGTGACATTTGGGGTTTAGGTGTCACCAGATGCTTTCATAGGAGAAGCCATTGATTTTGCTGTGACTCACCTCCCGAAAGCCTTCTTTTAATCTGGGATGGGAGGAAGAATGGTCGAGGTTTGTTTGGCTTCGGTTGCAACATGTTTCGACCTGATGAAACGCAAAATGACAGCAGCGCCAATGGCCTTTTTAAAAGAAGAGATTTGTGTTTGAAAGATGTTTGCCTATGTGTCTGTAATACATTGATGAGAAGGCTCTGTATGTGTGAGAATGTCAGATCACTGTTCTCATCTATGAGAAGCAGGTGTGTATGTGTTTTCTTGAGAGTGCAGAAGTGAGTGTGTTTAAATCTCAACCTGAGACCCAGTCTGGACAACTGGAATTTATTCCACATACACATCCAGTGTAGATTGAAATCAAGACCTACCACTGAGAGCCTTTTAGAGGTAAGGTGAGATTAAATTAGAATGCTTGCTCTTGGAAAAGTGAATTGTTGATTTGGGTTGATTGCATACTGTATTCCACACAAATAGATTTAGGTAAAATAAAGGGAACAGGCATCACTGCTTTACTGTCAGACTTTGCATGTCATTAGTGCGGAATGGTGCAAATAGGGGTTGTCAGTCTTTTTTATGCAAGGCCTTTGACTGATCCAGATCTGGCTGATCCACATCTGCAAAATCTCAAGTCACTCGAGTGAGTTGAGATTTAGCAGGTGCTGCCAAGTTGATCTGTCTTCATAACACACAGCTTGTTGCAACTGATAGCAACTGCCAGATATTGTAAAAAAAAAAATAGTAATAAAATGCATGGAAAATCTAATAAACCTGTTGATGTAAGAAACTACAGTGTATGAAATCTGGCAGCATCACATTATTATTACATTAACTGGCAACAGTTACCTCAAAGTGTATAACATTGTTAGTGGGTGTAGCAGTAAGACTAATGATGTAAGAACTTGTGAAATTAAACAACACAAAAGCTCAAAATGTTACATCTTTAGTTAATAATGTTATTGCAACAACACACAACTAAATGATGATCTTAAAATTGTATCCATTTTTTGCAAGTTATGACATACGCAGCTGTTATGTTGCAGTAATGAGACACATCTGCACTAAGATGATCTTTGCTGTGTTTTTTGGGTGTCACTGTCACAGTTGACAGATTCTGTATGCAGTTTTAACCCAACTACACAAGGCCATTACATATAATGTTTGTTTACATGCATATGTGCTATAGTGTCACTTACTTTATTGCTGCGGTTTAGGCGGGAAATTTACTCTTAATCAATTACTCATTTACTTACTCATTTGTCCCTATGTTCCCCCACAATAAACGGTGATCTTTATCATTATCATCATGTACTCTGTCAACATTGTCATCTTTACCACCACTACTAGTATTGCCACTTGTTCCTAGAGCAAATTTCCCCCTTGTCAAAGGAGAAGAATACATTTATTACAAGTTTTCCCTTTTCCTTTCTTTCACATAATTTTTTTTTTTTATATCTCTTCCTTGCTTTCAAGTTTCTGTCTTTGCTGTCATTCTTTATATGTCCCTCAGCATCAGCACTCAATCCCATCTTCCTTTGTCATCTATTTCTCATTTACATATCTGGCTTTCTTAATTTAGGCCTCAGTACTCTCTGTGGGCCTCTGTGTATAATCAGCCGTCCCTTCAGTACCAGCTTAATGACACATAAGCTGTGCTTCAGGTTTAGACATCGTCCACTCCTATTGTCTACCCAACACCTCTTCACACACTCCCCTCAGGAGCACCAGGGATAGCCGTTTCCTCCTCACACTCCACATTTCATCCTCTGGTTGGCTGAGGCGAGAACTCCTAGTGACCCCTGGGAATGATGTCAGCCTGTCTCCATGGCTGTGGTTTGTGTTTGTCATCCAAAGGGACGGCCTGGGATGTTTCACTGTTTGAGAGGACCGAAGCTCTTCTTGGCTGAGCTTCTGTCAGTGCTGGTGAGAACAAAGCCAAGGTTGAGGCTGCGTTGATGGAGATTAAGAGGTTTAAGTGTTGGTGCGGGCTCATCTGCTGGGAGTGGGGCGTTTCTGAACACATGGACACAGCTGTGCTGTTACTATCTGCTGTACGGTTTGTGGCTCACATCCAATAAAGGATGGGTGTTAGTATAGATGACATAAGTGCAAATCAGTATGGGCCTGAAAATGTTGCTTGTAGGCTGCAATCATTAATTTTCATTATCAATTCATCTTTTCTTTTTTTTTGCTTAATTGTTCAATCTATAAAAAAATTCATAAGATAGAGAGTGGGTTGGCCAGTGCTTAACACATCTACTAAATAGTTTTCTGAGGGAAACCCTGTTTAATTTACAATAACAAAACATGGAGCAAAGCCTCACATTTGAGAAGCTGGGACCAGTGAAGGTTTTGGGTTTTTTCTCAGTGTTTATCAGAATTGTAATTGATTTGACGGATCGATTAATCAACTATAGCTCCTTTGCAGCCCTGACATTTTCTAGAATCTGGGTTAGAAATGGACTTTTTTATCAATGTACTTGTGATGATGATGTTAGCGAGGTTTGTGTCCTGTGTTGTTAGCAGGTTTACTTAGCTGTCAAATAAAGCATTCACACAGCATATTGTATCACTAAGAGTAACTTTATTTCTGCTAAAAACTTGTGGCAAGGCTCACAGAAGAGGATGGCTTCCCTTTTGTGCCCCCAATCAACTTGTCTTTCATGCCTCTATGATAGAATTATTTTGTCCCTCATTTGTTTTTTTTTGTCAATACATTGCAGTGCTATTATCTTCCACTGCTGCTTGCATAGTGGCAACCTTTTCTGCTGATTACTGAGGAAAAAGTTCAGCTTTCTGAAATTTCCATTCAACATTCAGTAGATCATGAGTAGAAGATCTTTTCAACTTTTGTTAACAGATACAGCGCTTGTTACAGCTATTGTGTTGTCAAAAGAGATGGGATTCATGAAAATGTTGCAAACTGTACTCTTGTAGACTGTGTTCCTTGCTTATGTGACTTTGTAATCAGGTTTGTCTTCAGTAACCCTGTAGGCCTAGAAGCGTTCAAGCATGTTTCATTGGAATTTGATGTGATAATTTTTAGTGATAAGCTTTTTAAAAAGAGAAATCGATGCATAAAACAGGTCGGTCTGGAAAGGAGAGGAAGTCGCTTTGGTTGAACTGGTTGTTTAAAGCCGCTTGATGTTTTGTCTGTAAGACTTCCACCTCTGACAGACAGGATATCCTCCTGTCATATTCTGTCAGAAATCAGATAAGAGTAACCACAAGATTGTCTCCTGATAGCAGTCAGTCATTGCGCCATAAGGAGTACCTCAAGTGACAGTGTTTTGTAATATGATACAGCTCTGACCGCAATCTAATAGAATCTAAAAACCCTGGTGCTTGATTGCCCCCTGGTTGAATTTGCAGATAGATGTGATTGATTGCATTGAAGCTGCTTAGGAAAATTCCAGTGAATTGGCATGGACATCTTGACTGTCCAGAATTTGTTGTCCTATATTATAAACTTCACCCATCTAGTACTTCATGGGTGTACTAGATGAATTATCGGCATGTTATCTTACCACACACTAGCATATTTTTAATTGTCACAATCACAAAAGAGTGGGGGACCTGAGTATGAAATTATAGAAGGCCTAGAAATGAACTTGTGAGTGCAACGCGGCACAGAATCCGCTAATGCAATGGCTGTGACGGCCTTTCAGCTGCTGATCCTTTGAGCCTGATGGCTTCGCTTTGTTCAGGCTCAGTAGATTGTTCATCTGATCTGAGCCAGCTGTCTGTAGCGTCTCCTGCACCTGTCCTACACGCTCATTTCTGCTTTACCTACCCTGGACATCTGATACTCTATTGCTATGACTTCCACAGATTTGTACCATGTGTCTTTGTGGAAATATGGTTTGGTCTGTTTTGTTAATCTGAGTCATACAGAGCTGTTGAGATTCAAAATTTCCCTTGAATTCAAGAATGTCCTCCTCTACAGGTTGAACATGTTTTGTTGCCCAAGGGGCAGTGAAAACTGCAAAGAAATTTAAAATTGTAAGGTCTGAAAATTAAACCCACCACAGAGTTTCCCTATCTTGTGAATCAGGAGCCACTTTCCCCCTGACAAACCGCTCTGCTTGAAGGAATGTAATCTACATTGGTTTTCAGTGTTCAAGTGTGATCGAAATACTCTTTCAGAGGACACTGAGCCAAGATTACTTATGGAAATGCTACATGAAAAGGTTATTCACTACCTGATACAGCTGTCAAAACATGGCATATAAATGCAAATGGGGTACTGCTGTTGGAGTTCAAGTATCAACACAATTGCTCAAGCAGTTGCTGTGCCAGAGTATCAATAACCAGCGACACTGTGGCAATCTGATACTCGCCGTCTCTGAAGTAAGGGAAACGGGGTTATTGTGTTGCACCGTGTGTCCCCTTTCAGGTCTCTTTCAAGAGCTAGACTGTTATACACATGCAACTGCACACATGTACGCAAATGAACACACACAGACAAGTTATACGCATAAAATGTCAGCTTTGTTTACTTAAAGTACGCCAGCTTTCAAAAATGCCTAATTGCGCTGTTACAACATTGGAACAACACAGTGCTGAGAGCGAATGAGTGACTTGTGAATGAACTGTGGAGCGCCCAAAATAAATAGTCAACAGTTTCAAACTTTGACAGCGGGCAGTAAGGACTAATGTGGACTAAGTATTATAGGACAACAAAATATTACAGGACACTGTCAATGTAAATCTGTGATGTAGACCATATTTTCTTAATAAGACCTGCCTAGCTGTCAAAAATATATGAATTGATTCAGTCATTTTGATCAGAAAGGATCCTTTTCGTCTCAGCTGGCTTGAGGGGTGTGTCGGTGTCTGTGTTTGATTGGCAGCAGCTGTCAGGCTGTGCCGGTGTTACACCTTCGGGAGCGACAGACAAACTAAACAAACTTAGTACTGTAGTCTACGTGTCATGGGCAGACTGTCCCTTTGCAGTCGGATGATGAAGACGACTAATTGTTTCTTCAGGGAATCAATAGAGTATCACAGACATGCCTAATTAATACTATTGAAGTCTCCTCATGTCACTCTTGTCAGCTCTGTGCTGCCGGCAGCTTTCAGTCCTGCTTGCTAAAGCGGGACAGTTGTGGATGACAACACTCTCAAAGGATCGTGTGTCTTTGCTGACCTGTCGTCTCTGACTCACCCTCTGATTCTGTCTCTGTCTTCCTGCCTCTCTTGTTGCTGCTCTTGTAGGTAGTCTCTTTGTTTTCCTCTCTTTATCTGCGTTCTTCTCTATACCTCCCACTTCTTGTGGCTTTCTTTACATTGGTAAAGATATCAAGTAAGAATAAAGCTAAATCTTGTCACAAGGGTTTTCTCAGATCTGTTTGTCTAGTTCTGTCAGTGATCTTGTGTTTTTTAGTGTGGTCTAAACTGTATTGATGGATCAGTGAGCAACTCTCCTCAAGTCAAAGTCACCCAGCTCTTTTCTGTTTTTGGGGCCTCCTGACTAATCATCTGTAAAAGCACTTTCTCTACCTTTCAGTTGAGAGGTTTTTGTTCCACTGTATTAATTTGTGGCCTCCTTAGGGTATTTATGGACTCAGGCAGATGTGGATTGTTGCCAGGTTTAGTTCTCAGCTTCGACTTTTGAAAAGCAGTCTTTAAAATTTTCTGGATCATTTTTCCCCCACTTGGACTTGAAATCCTCCTCATTGAATGTTCGAGGGCAGTAGGGCCAGGGGCGAACGTTGGCTGACTGACAGCTGGTGTAACTGTAGACGCCACTCCGATGTGTGTCTTCGATTTTCCTCCCCATTTTCCCTGAGACTGACCCTTTTTAAAAAGTAAAACACAAAAAAAAACTCAACAGAAATGTCCTGCATTCTAGTTTTCTCAGTCAACCAGGAGACACTTTGCATTGCAAAACAGGAACTCTTTAAAGGATTTTCTGAGTTCAAATAAGCTTTAGTCATTTTGTATTGTAAAGGCTGGATTTGTTTTGCATTGTTAAAGAGGATGGCGTTCAATAGCATTTACAACATTTGCTGTGATTTTCTGCTCTGACAAGGTCAAAGGAATTTCTTAATACAAAAATTCTGTAAAATTCAGTTCAAAAGCAAAACATTGTCCTCTTTAATCAACTGTTGGATTTCTTAAAGTCAAATTCAGTCTCTCCAATGCCCACAGTTTCCTGTCACTCTGCAGCTTTGACAGCCTGCTTTTTCTGACAGTTTGCTTATTTCAAGCAGAATTATGCCAAATACTATTAACAAATACTGTAAAATAAACCCTGGACAGGCAGGGATTATTACATGTGACAGTATAATGACCATGACATGTAGGCTATTTGACAGGACAATGAGTTAAGACAATTTAATACAGTTGATTAACAACTTATCTGCCTGTCTGACGCAGTAAAGCTCTCACCTGGTGCTCCAATAAGATATAAAAAAAGAGCACCATGGGATATTTGCAACTACAGTAACATTGACCCTGTTATGGTTTTAGCTGCAGCCAAAGAACACTTACTGTAGCGCTGAGAAAATGAGTCCGAGGTGGATTGTATTTATAGGCCTAATGGAATGAAAATGACATTGTGCTCTGATAAGAAGGGCTTCATTTGCGAACATTACGTGAGTAGATGGTTGTTAGGCTCTTTCGGAAGTGTTTTAACTAACGGAAGCGCCAAACATAGCCCAGATAGTTCAGCATGGGAGCTTTTCTGAGCACTGTGCCATGGTCATCGTGCTGCATTATGAATGAGAACCACAGACTGCTTTTGTGAGTTCCTTCTTAAATAATTTGCATAAATCCAATATGAATTACCATGTCAATGCTGATAAATCTAGAAAGACATTTAGGTATCCCGTGGCGATGATGCAACTTTTAGGCAATACTTGCAGCTGCACACATTGTCAGCAGCAGTGTCAGAAAAGCTTGTCAAAAGTTTACTGGCAGCTTTGTGAGCTGCTTTGTATCTGTGGCAGCTTCTCTGGCACTAATTGGCATACAGGTTCCTTTGAAGGTAGACCTGCCCAATAAAGCCTGATCAATAAATACTACTACTTGAAGAAAATAAATCCGACTTGGTAGTCACAGTGTCAGTTTTGTACAAGAGAAGCTGTTTTACATCCATGTCATTATGGCAGATATGTTTAATGTTGTTTTCATTCCTGTGCCACAGTGTGTTTGCAGGTTTGATGCATTGCTGTCAGTGTAGTTCAGAAGCTATACTTTCAGCTCTTGGTAGCACTTAACCGTGATTGTTTTGAATATACAGACGGCATAATGGGTACCTTAATGCATTGCAGCAGAAAAGTGTCTCCAAATTAGAAACTCAAAGAGTGAAAATGAACAAATTATTGGCAGCTGGTCATTTTTGAGTTTTTTTGAAAAGTGAATATGTGGTTAACAGGCTTATGGGTTTACATATCTGGACCATTCAATTAAGTTATTGCACTCAATTCAGTAAAATTTCAGTTCAATCAAGCTTTACTGTCGTGGCATTTTGATTTGATTTTACATAAATATGTACAATAAATGATTTTAACTTTAAATAAATTTTAACTAGTTTAAAAAGAAGTTAGAAAATCTGAGCGCCTCAACCTTTTTTTTTTCTATCAACCCTCTCTGCTCTTATCTCTCTTTCTAACTGGTGTTAGAACTGGTGAGAAAACATGTGCTCCCAGCCTCCTCTGTGAGTCCATTGATTTTTAATGTCAGCCAGTTAACATATAACCTGTGTGAAGGTCACTGTGGCGATGCGCTAGAAGACAATGTGTTCAACTGTTGATCCTAAATGCTTCTGCTCTACTTTCCCCAAGCTGCTTATTGCTGTAGCAGGGGCCGAATGCAAATGAATTGATAAAGGTACGTGTATGTAATTGTGTTTTTGTATGACACAGATACAGAATATGATTACCTTTTTTCTTTTCATTTTTAGCCCATTTACTTTACTTTGCACATCTCATGTACTTTATATCACAGTTTATCATTTTCTCAACCCAGCTGCTGTGTTTTAGAAATTTAAATGTGCTTTTTCTGTCTTTGCAGGCAGCAATTTGGTTTCTATCAATTTTTCATGGCTGTCTGGAACAGTTGGAAAACGCATACAGACATCTCTAAATGTAAAATATATGATTTCTAGTGTGTTTACAAATGCATTGCAAACTTGCACACACATTTGTCTATTGTATATATTAGTCTATTCAAGAGACTGATATGTTACGAGAAAATTTGTTCTCCACCAGCAGCCAGAGGCTCTTAAACCCCCAAATTACTGTGATGGAATCCAGTTTTTAGTCTAATATGGAAGAAGAAAGAAGGTCTGTATGTAACAACAGGGGGAGGAGAGGCAGTTTCTGCTTAATGAAATATCCATCAGGATGACTGTTTGTTTGGAGGCAAAACTGCAGGCTCATGAATTTACCTTCTCCTCCTTTCTCTCTCCTGTGAACCTCGTTGTCTTCCTAGCTTCCCAGCCCAACGGACCGCCTCAATCCATCCTCTCCATCTTTTCCATCCTCTCTTCCAGTCAGGCCACCTTGGGTTTCACTGCACAGGAGGTGGAATTTAAAGACATGAGGCTGCTATGTGATTTTTCATTATTCATTATGTTAATCAGGCTACAGGCTAAAATCTCCTGCTTTTGTCCCTTTGCACCACATGTGAGATGCTCTTGTTCTTTTGCATTTTGCACAGGTTGCCTTTTTGTTTGGATTATTCTGGTTTGATTCTGTTCATCAAATGAGTAATTTATATGACGAGGAGCTCTCTACTCCCACCGCTGAATGCAAACTGTGGTTCTCTCATGCTGAAGCTGAAGAAAAGACTCTCTTGTTTGTTCCATTTGAAGCTTAACGTGCTGAATAAAGTCTGCTGATTAATCTTACCTGCCTTGGGTTTAATGTCTACTCATAGGCGGTGTAATTTGAACTATTTTTAGAGCGTAGTATGTTAAACTGTCAAGCTGTTGCCTGGTTTGATCAGATACACGGCTTTCTTTGAATGGTGACATTGTTCTGTGTGCGGCTCCATGCCATTGAGGTGTTTGCTTTTGCCAGTATTTCTCTCTGGTTTGTGTCCCGGTTTTCTTTTCCCCCTTTCCATTTCTGTTTTTCTGAGACAACCGCTGCAAGATTAGTGGTGTTGAACGGAAGGACACAAGAGTGAAACATGGATAGATTGAATGATAGAGAGGTAGGGCCTTGACCATTGACCTTGATGCAGTAGTTGCGATGGAGCAAGTTGTATGTCATAGATTAGAACCCACAGTATGGAGGGACGGACGGAAGAAAGAAAGATGTAACTGGATCTAAAAAGTCACTGGATTTATCATGATGGTTTGTATGTGATCTCTTTAATGACACATAAGAATGAGTAAGTGTCTGTAAATGCTGGATAAATGTGGTTGGTTTAATTTGTTTTGATTTGTTAAAAATGCGTAAAAAATATCTTTAATACAAATAATAATAATAATATATTTTTTTTTACACAAGCACTCTGTAGTTGTTGTTTTTTTTTCAGTTTGTTTGACTTATTTGCAGTACTCTGGTGCTTAATCAGCACCTCATGCATTTTCTTTCTATTCCTCTCTTCATTTTCTATTTCCAGAAGCATTTTCTGAGCTGAGGTGTCCGTGTTGCAAGAGGACCTCACTAACTGTAAACTGCCGTGATCTGTAGTGATCTTTTTGCTGCATGAAACATAAAGTCTGGCTGAAAACCTGAACTCTTTTCGGTTAAAAACCCCAAACACTTAGCCTTAATAATATATTACTTGTTATTAAGATCTGTGATAGTTAAACTATTTATTCAGGGAGAGAGACAGAGAGACAAGGGAACAAGGACGCAAGAGCTTGGGCTCTTGGATGCAGTCTCAGACCTTCAGCAGCCTCCTCTCTCCTCTCTGGCTGTGTTTTTGTGGCCTGCCACCTTCATTGAAGCCTCTCACCCCTCCCTCCTATCCAGACTGAATATTTATAACTAAGGACCATAGCCTTTGGCCCACACACACAGCCCAACACAGCGGGATGGGGCAGTTACTAATTCTACTGAGTAAATGGCAAGCATTGAGTCTGGCACCAGTCCAAGCCCTTGAATTCCACTTGGCACTTACGGGGAATGTTTGGCACTTGAATTGGGCAGAACTGACGGTGTTACACAGTCAGTCAGAGTGACGTAAATGCTGACATAGATGTCATTCACATATTCATGTTTGCAAGTTTCTGGCCTTGTACCCGAAAGTTTTAATTTTGTCTGTAGTGATATTCTTTGAAAGAGCTGTACTATACATTGTGATGAAACTATTAACAATGCCATATATTGCACCTTTTAAAGATCAATAAATCAATCAAAGTGGGAAGTCTTAATAATAATCAAATGAGACAGTGGACACAATTAAACATGATGGGGATCAAATCACTTTGAATTTAGCAGTCTCGAACTTGTGATTTTGAATTCTGAAATTCTTCTCAAGTGGTAGTTTTACGTTGACTAGACATGAACCTGACAACTCACAAAATGTGTTAAGAATTTATACAGTACACACACACACACTCTTACACAAGTCTACAGTAAATATATACTAACAGAGTGGTTGTAGATCCTTGTCACCACGCCACACTGACACATCTGTCGTTAGACAGAAATCTGTCTGTGGTTCTGCATGCATCACCTAGCACTTGAATGGCATTTTCCAATTTCCGCCTCTCTTCTCACTGGTGTCATTTATGCTTAAATGAAAGGGTCTTTTGTTTCTTACCTCAACCTGGCTTTGACCCTGCAGTGGTTGTGCACACGTCCGAACATCAGTAGAGATTGAATGGGGATTTGTCAAGCTTGATAAGCGGAGCAGAGAGATGTTTGTCTGCTCGATAAAGATAGGTTGTAATATTTGCCGTAGTCAGATATTCTTTGTTTGAAAAAGTGACAAAGTGATCACTCACATGGACGTGAGCACATTTTCCAAAAAAGGTTTAAAGTTATCAGCTCTTTCTGAGACATTCTTGAAGACCTTGAGGAAACAATTGGTAGTTAACCTTTATTTTTTCAGGGCGGTTTCGCGTCAAAAACAAGCTTTTTTTCCCAGCAGTAACCTGCTTCATATTTTACATTCACACCTGAGCTGCCCATAACAACAACAGTCCTCCATTGAGCAGTACAAGGAACGCAGTTGGGTCTTTAGTTTCTTTTCAAATGTCAGGACAAGATTACCTCATCAGATCTTATGTTGGCATGAATGCAAACACAGTTTCATGAAAACTTGAAGCCTTTTTGCTGCAGCATACTTACTTAAATACCCCACTTCAGGTTCCTTGCCCACTCTGAATTCAAATACAGGACTTTTTAGTTACAGTACCAGGCCTCTAAGCTTCAGCCCACCTATCCCCACAAATCCCAAATAGTATATTTTCTTTTATTCCACAGGGGATTGGACAGTACAACAAGAAGTTTGTAAGGATGACAAACTTTAATAGAATAGAATTTTTTTTTTTTTTCTGTTCTTAATGGTACTTTTACAGTTCCTTTTTAAGCATGTCTTTTATCTTTCTGTGGAATATATTTTAATGTTGTTTTGAGTTTATATTTTATAGTTATTTTCTTTTATCTTGTGGGTATTTATAGGCTATGTTTTGTAATTAGTAAAGGTGTGCACTACTTTCACATGACTTGGTCTCAATTCATTAATTTAATGACTGGCAAAAAAGACTAGCAACTTGACTTTGACTTTAAAACCTGTGACTTCCAACAGCATCCAATCATGTAGCATTCATTATTTCTGTGAATTATCTATGCCAACTGTTATTCTGTTTTAAATGTATTAATGGCATTACATTTTGTGAATGGCACGTAATGACTTGTATAGAACTCAAAACACAAAGTTCAGGACTTGGACTTGGTTGGTCTTGACTTTGGACTTAATGGGGAACTTTATAACCAAGATGTGAGTCTTACTTGTGACTTACAAAGCAATGACTTTTGGTTAATCAGCATAGGTTGTTTAGAATGGGAGCACCGTCATTTCCATGATTTTTATGGATCAATATATATTGAACCTTGAATTACAAAATCTAACAGGTTAAGATTATGTTACTATAATTGAATTATGGTCTAGCTCTAGCATTTCATTAGTTTCCTTCCCTTTGCAACAAGATACCTTTTAATTTTGACTTTGTTTTGCTGGCTAAATAAGGTAACTGATCACACTGCGATCACAGTATTTTTTTTCTTTCTCCATCAGTCCATTCGTATGTTCTACTGGACATAGATAATGGTGAGAACTGTCCATTCACCCCCATTTCGGTGGAGTTCTCAGGAGCAGAGATCTCAAAATGTCTGCAAATGAAACAAAAATGATCTGCACTGTTAGATGCCAGTTTAAGGGCAAATCTGTATATAAATACTGTTATGTAAATTTGGTGAACTGACCCTTTTTAAACAGGCAAAGTATCAGTAAGCAATTTTCCTCATTGCAAATTGCCCTACACACACACATACACACACACACTTGACATTAGGTGACAATAAGCCTACTGTATGTTCTTAACCCATTGCTCATTAGTGTTGCCTGCTGTGAGGATAAAGCATGTGTTGGCACAGATTGTATTAGGATGTGATTTATTTTTTTTTTTCACTCACCACAAGATAAGTGTCACGCCGTCTTAATTTTAGCAGCTTCCACCATGTCATTGCCTTTAAGTGACTTCCTCCCTAAGTCTCCATCTGGCCTTGGTTTAAAATAAAAACCCTCTCTGCTCTAAATCCTATATCTACAATCACTTAATTATTCTTTCAGATCTTCTGTGTTTTTTCAGCACCATCCATTCTAACCAAATTAAGAGGGAGGAGAGAAGGCTGCAGCAAAATGCATTTTTTAGCAATGGGTAGCACTCTGGAGAGTAAAAAACGGTGTCACACTAAACTTGCAAATTAAGTTATACAAGAAATGCATTTTGATCTGCTGTAAACCCGCATCAATGCAGCACCGCAGGGTTGTAGTGAGCTCGATAGATAGGTAAAGGATTCCCAGAGATGATTCACGGCAGTGTTTTTGTATACGAAAAGAGTCCTAATGTGTGTCAAGTGTAGGACAGCAAGTTGTGGTCAATAAGGCCAAAGAGGGGGAGGAAGAGTGTGAGACTGAAATGGTAGAGAATGAGAGTGATTCAAGGTGACTGCCTACAGGCTTCTACACTGATTTTACATTGTGTACCACCAGGCTTGATTTGACAGAACATTGCTGCATTGCTTAAGGGAACAAAGACATTGTGCTTTGTGGCACAAATCAGAAAGAGGTTACTTTTTGGTGCAAAGAGATGGCAAATAACATGTAAAGGTGTGTTCAGACTGAACATTCATGAACTGGAGCCATACAGCCTCAGGATAAGCACAGTATTATTGCCCAAGTTGAAAAGTTTCAAAAGTTGAAAACTCACATCTTTGCCTTAATTTGCACTGTCTCTGGCAAACGTGTGGCCACTCGTGTCTTTGCGTTAACTTTACATGTAATCATGGCACTTATAAAATTTGCTTTGCAGTCAGTCTGAACACCAGCTTAAGACAGAAAACACAGCTGTCTGTCTATTGGATGACGGCAATGAATCATTTCAATACCCTGGCTATTCGTTAAATGGTGATAGATGGTAGAAGGGGGCAAAGTGATTAATTCAAATTGGAGGTCTTCATGGGACACAATTTTTCTAGTTTGGAGACCCGACCAAGGACTCAACCCTGGCTGGGTGCAAACTATGTCTATGTCTAATCGGGTTCAGTAGGATCCTGTTTAGTTGCAGCATGTTTCTGGTCTGTATGTCAAAACATGTGTAATACCTGAATGTATCCGCGCAGACTTGCTGTCACCTCTAATGAAATGGTGCATAACAATCATCACAGCAGAAATTGTGTTTTTTAAGGCGAAACAGGAGCACCATGCTGCAGCGCGTGTTGGTGTTCTCTCTCTCTATCAGGGTCTGTTTGGATTGGGTCTGAATTTCTTTGTTTTTTTTTTTTATCTGGTCTGACTGTCATCAGGACCCTTTGAGATCTCGCCCCTTTTTTCCCTCCAAAGAATTATAGTATGCAGTTCAGGTTGGTTGTATAGGTCTCTAGTTCAGATATTAAATTTACTTGGATTTTGCTGCGAGGAGCCCATGTCGGTTATTAAATATGACATTGAGGAAAAACAGTTTTTTTTTCCTTCTCAAAATGTTTAACAATCTTCTAATTAACATGAACAATTATAGATTAAACAAACCGCATATGATTTGCATCCTTGCCACGTACCAATTACTTAATATAATCACCTGAGAAGAAGTTCAACCCCTCTAAGGTCATTAATGGCTGGCAATAACCATGCTGACAGTCTCTTCTAAAATGAAACTATTTTCCATAAAGATAAGGATGCAGTTGTTTATTAGGCAGTTGCTCACAGCTTCACAGCTGGCCCTCTGCAACTCCATCCTGTGAATTGTTCACATCGTCTACGTTCGCCATCTGTCCATACGCACCATCTGAGGCATCAGATGGACTAGAGGAAGATGCGGAGATTACTTCTTCATACAGCTGGACAAAGTCCTGAATGAAGCTCAGGGCAGAATCGTCGGTGTCAGAGCTTAACCCATCTCCGTGCGACGTGACAGAAGATGACGTGGAGGAATGTGTGGAGAACACGTCTTCGAAAGCACTCTCGATATATTCCTGGAAGAGAGCCAGCTCTGAATTGACACTGTCAAAGCCATAGCTTGGCCCAAGCTCGCTCTCAATGTACTGTTGAAAATTAATTTTAAGACATAATTTTACCTCTGGTAGCTTGGGGGAAGTTATACACTAATTAATGATTGATTAATTGAAAGAATACTTCAATACAATTGATGAATTAATCAATTAAAATAATCTTTAACTGCCCTACCTGCATGTCTACTATTGCATTGTTGTTGTAGATGTGTTCAAAGCACATTAGATTGTTGTGCAAGTGGACAAGCTCCAGGTAATTAGACTCATCATCGCCGTCATTTTCGCCACCACTCAAGTTCTTTTCAGCCTCGTAGTCGCTCTCGTCTGACAGGAAGTCTGAGTCTAAATCTTCCAGAGACATTTTGGTGTTTGGCTTGTGTACAGCACCCTGCTGTACTTATCAGGGCACGTGTTAATGTGTAATCTGAGGCTGTCAGAATTGATCAGAATCAGTGTTGCCACAATAAATTCAGTCTGTGTTTATTGTGCTGGGCAACCATTTGGTGCTTTGATTTGAAAAGGCTTGTTGAGTTCTGGACTGCTGTTGTGTGTTCTGCAGTGTTGGTTTGTGGTATCATCTGAGCTGAGAGCAGAATTAGATTTTTTTTTGTTTTGTTTTGACAAGCTGCAGAAACCGCAATAAGGATCTTCTCCATACGCCTTTATTCCACAGCTAAAAACAAAACTTCCTGGCCCACCATTGCATCACTTCTTCTTTGTCACTACATTCTAGGTGTTTTTTTAACCCTAATTTGCATAAAGTAAAAGAAATTCCAAATGCAGCCAAAGTATGCCCTCTTTACATATTCAACTTTTGAGCCATCCGTTTTCTCACATCGCCTGCTACCCCACCATGCCTTGAGAAGCAATTAATTTGCATCCCATTGAAAATTAATAACAGTGGACATGTTTTCATGCCTCACAACCGCCAGTGAGTTTCCACTGTCATTCTGCACATAAAGAAATCATCGATTTTACTGTAAATTAGTAAAAACAAAAAACAAAACAAAAATTCTATTGTCCGCCTCTTTTTTTGACCTATTCTGCTTCCTGTTTGTCATGTATGTAAAACATCAATCTACTTTATTTTGATGCGCTGATTGCTGACTTATTTGTTTTTGTAGCGGTATCCTTACTGCTTAAATGTATGCAGCATAGAAATTCATTTATATTTAATGAATTTAAAGTTATTATGAGTCTGTGAACGTCTTAACGCCTTAATTAAATGAATCAAGTTGTTCCACTGTGAAATATCCTGTGTCAGTACATATATGCTGTCTTTGTCACAGCTTTTTACTTATGACTTAGGGATCCTTGCATTGTAGGTAAAAAGTAATATCTTATATATTAGTTTTTACTCAAAATTATCCAGTATCACCTGGGCTTTTTCTTAATCTCAATCTATACAAGAATGAAGTTTCTATTCCATGTTGTTAATAAAAATACTGTATACCCAATCAGGTGAACTTTTGCTTGGTTCTGCTTTAAAACCAGGAAATTGCATGCGTTTTTACTTTAAGCCCTCAATATAACATTTAGTGAGCACTGTTAAAGAACTCTATTGTATAATAACTTTGTGGACATGGACCTCTTCATGGACCTTCCTTTTTATGGTGCTATTGCAGAGCAGTGAGCACCTCAGGAATGTTTGGCTGTCTGTAATGTAGTGCTGGGCTTTCCCCGCAGCCGGCGTGTTGGCCTTGGCCTGCTTCCAGGTCTGTTGGGCTGATGAGGGCCACAGCAGGCAATGCAGTCTTTGATCTCACTCCAGATCTGTCCTTAGTTTTTATGTAATAAGGGCCTGCCAGATTAGCGTCATGGGAATCTCAATTAGGCCCCAAGGGAATAGGCGAGAATGAGAAAGTGGATGTGAATTTAAGAGAGTTGTATTATCTATTTTTCAAATATCAGATGAGACATTAAAGGCAATTGAGTAAAGTGTATGAGTGGTAAGGATGGTGGGAATCCATTTTAAGTGGAGGTGCCCACATCAGAGCTCTCTGTGTGTGTGTTTCCGTCTCTGGAATACTATAACCTTGTTTACTATGTGACTCGCTCCCCTGTCTTAAGTTTGGCACCGTGACATTTGCTGTGAGCTATTTTTACCAGATGAACTTGGCCCCACAGATTGACACACTAACACACACACATTTTACACCTCCCCTGCCCGTCCCAACAGATACATACTATATGAACTTGATATAGGCAACCACCACACATAATAAGTCCACACATAACACCACGTCAAATCTAAACTTAGGACAGCCTTGGGTTAAAAAAAAAAAACGTTGAGGTCTCCAGTCTGGAATCCTCATGTCTTATTGTTGTTTGTGTGCATGATGTGAATGGCTCCATTCAGATATTTCAGGCCAGATGTGACACATGTTGTATGTGATGTGTTCTAATTATAGTGAAAATATTTTCACATGCTCAATGTTTAAGAACATTTTTACTGTTAAAGTGTAAATATACACTTAATTTTTCTATGGGGGAAAAAAAAGCAACATGTGGTTCGGTTTTTATAATTCTAAAATGGACACCACATGGTTTGTTGTAAAAAGTCATATCCTGAGGCATGTGACCTATATGAAACTGGTGTTTGAATGCTCAACACAGAATATGTCAGTGTTCTTGTGCCATAAATCAATTCGTTTAGGTTTTAAGGATTTTGGGAGTATAAAAAAAAAACAACAAAAAAACAACAGAAATATGTTTGGTTGAATTGGTTCAAAGGCAGTGATTTGTGGCTTCCTTTCCCACAACACATAGCAGACACATTTTGGAATTTGAACAGTTGGTCATGCAGGACTTTTTTTTTGTTTGTTTTTAAAATAGCTACTTTGGAAACAGGAAAATGCAGCAAGCTCTTTTTATACACACACACACACACACAAGTCTACAGTAATTAGTTTGCATTGCTTTGTGGACAGATGCAGATCTAGTGAACGCTGGCTACTTCCTGCATTTCTGTGTCAGATAAGAATTTTACAGCATAGCCAATTGTAAAAGAATCTGTTTCGTTAAAAAGATACTACCTGCAGTTGACGACACTTGTGGTTTGTCCGTGTTTGTTTACAGACTAATCTGTAGGAGTATGTGTCACCTAGTCGTCTGTGTATTGATGCCACAATACAAAACAGGAAAACACATTAACAGCACCCTTCCCCGTAAGTGTCCAAACTGTGTCCCTTTACCTAGAAAGAAAAAGTATGTAAACCTGGCATTTGGCATTGGGATAGGGATCTGTGTGTATAAATTCAGATTTCCCCACTGAGCTCCATCAGCTGGAATCCACAGGGTCTCTGTGTCGGGTTCCACAGGCTGTCGCAAACCATTGCATCTGTCACGGCAGTCTGACAGTCTTTGTATGAAGCTGACAGGAAACACATACAAAATACTAATTTAACCTTTTCTCTTCTCTTTTCCTGTTACATCCTCTCATCTTTGTGGCTCTTCTGCTCCATTTCTAATTTCAGTTAACTTAAAATACACATCTGAGGGATTCACACATTTACAAGTCTTGTCCCCTTTGTTGTTTACAAGGACTTTTTGCAGACAGTAGCCTACTTTTTGGAAAAATTGGAAAATACATTTTGTTACTTCCCTTTTTTTACCCACTTACAGTGTATCTTTCACATACAAAATTTACACACTAACACTGAACATACTTAGCCCACTTTTAGTCTGAAGAATTCAGCCAAAATATAAAAGCTTTCATTAACTAGAAATATAATAAGTCAGGGAATATTGAAATAGACATATTTATGAAAAGATTTATTGCTTAAATGTTTGCACTCTTTAAGAACAGATTTCTTTTACCTTTCTTTCTTTTTACATTTCTCTGTCCCTCTGCCTCTGCATTTTTTTCTCTCTCCCCTCATTTTGCTTTTTTCAAATGTCTCCATTTCTTTTTCCCCAGGAAAGCCTTTTATCTAGTGTTATTTTGCGAGTTAAACACAACAGAAGTTTTAATATCGCTCTATAATGTGTCTGGTGCCCTTTGCAGTGAGCTGCATGTGTTGCAGTGGACTGGAACTGTACAAGTGGGTAATGAGGCTGTAACCCTCGGGGCTGCTGTGTGCGGCTTGAACCCAAACAGTCACGTCTTGACTCATAACTTTGTCAAATGACACCCACACACTTACGGTACTTATGTGTTAGACAAACATGCGCTTGCAGTACCGTGCACTGTACTCATTCTGTCTTGGGCTTTATTGCTGCTAGCAGTAAAGTGTACGGTCATGTTTTATATTTCTGTGCACGTGCTTTTGCATGTCAAGACACTGAGGGGAATTTTCACAATTATCTAACAGCTGTAATTCCCATTTACGACTGTGTTTATAATATCTGTCATATTGCTGTGTGTAAAACACTTAGTTACGTTTTTGTATGAATACTGAGAAACAGTTAACTCGACTTTTTCTTCCACTCCTTTGTTTTTTTTTTCTTGCTGTTTTTACTTTAATTCCCATCCTTCCTCGCCACTGTAGCCCTCATTACCGCTTTCTTTATCTCCCTACTTCTACTAAGCTAGTGTGACCTTTGCATGTGTTTTTCATGTCAAAACATTTGACAAGAAATTGGTCTCAATTATACAGTAGAGTAGCTATGACTGGGATTCCCCTTGGGCCCTGATGACTGTGAATGTCATGCTTAAGTGCCTGTTTGAAGTTTTATACACGGACTTGTATAGGATTTAAACTTTAATTTATACTTCATTTTTCTCTTGTCAGTGCTGCTTGTCAAATCGTTCTACAACCCTTTAATCAGTTCTCATACTAACTATTTTTCTGGTCTTAGTTTTCACAAACTGCATTTTCACGCTCTTAGTGCTGTAGCCTAGTCCATTGTTTTTCAGTCATACAGTATCAACAATTTCTGACCCTCACTTTATTCATAGTTGCATTCATACTTATTGTCTTTGCTGAATGCTCAGCAGCTGTGGCTTAAAAAGAGAATCATTTAAGTTTCACCCTCATTGTCATGTTATTGTAATGCACTGTAATGTCTGTTTGGATGAGTGCAATTCAAACACACATAACTGTCACCAAAATTTAGCAAGTATATGTCAGATCATTGTGTGTTTTGATTTTCCCCTCATTTTTGGCTGTGGATAGTTTTTAAATGTCTCTTTCGTCTCCCCCTGTTTTCCAGGATGCCAGTTACTGGCTGCAGGTCCACCGGTTGGAGCACGGTGACGGCGGCATCCTCGACTTGGATGATGTGCTCTGCGATGTGGCCGACGACAAAGACAGGGTGAGTGGCGCTTTAGAAGAGTCGATATGATGAGTATGATAATGATGGTGAAAACACTGATGAAGCAAAACCGAAGCTTTAGCGGTTATTTCCTGCCATGCTCTGCTGTTTCACAGCTGGAGCAGGGCTTCCTGTTAATGTTAATGGCATCAGCAACATGTGCTCAAAGTGTATTTCTTTTTTTCAGCGGCACATTTGCAAAATGTTGTTTTTGCCTGCTAGCACTCCTGAATGGCTGGTCTCAGGAATAAGGGTTCTGTGTTTTGCTAAATCAAATACATACAGTGCGTTCTGACCCATGAGGTACCGTTCTCACAATGTTCAGTGTAGGACTGGGTGCATATTTATTGATCGGTATTTTTGTGTTTTAAAAAAATAATTTGTCAGTTCCGTGGTGTAAAAACAGTGGAGTTGCATTAAAACTTGGGTTTCTGTTGCTATCCAAGGCAGAGGAAGTGCTTCCTGACCAATCAGATAAGAGAATTTCCCGTGTAACAGAGCAGCCCATATCAGTTTCTCAGCTTTACCATCTCTTTGATCTCTGAATCTGCTTCCCAATTCAGGATAAATGAAAAGATAATTAATACAGGGAAAGTCTCAAATGTAAGTAATAAGAAAGATAAAATTCATTACTCTTACATAAGTTTATGAATGTGCCTTTGATTGACATTTTACAGACTGTGTCTACTACAAAAATAACAACACAATCAGTGAATTTGCAAACAACCTAAACAAACAATGTTTTGCTATAAGGTAACGACTCTCTCTTTTTCACGTCCACCTTACACATCTGGCCACTGGAATGTTACATTTCTGTAGATTTTGTCCAAAGACTGCAGATTAGGTAAAACAGTATACTGTTAACTAAAAGTAAAGGACGGTCTCTGAATTGTTTTGTGTCTGAAGTGTTTTTGCATTGCATGTCAGAAGTTACTTACACTGGTCTGACTCCAGGCCTTGAACTTGTCAGTGTCAAAAGCCTGACAATCGTACTTCCTTACGGCCTGGTTCATCCATCACCGCTGGTATAGTTTGAGAGAGAGAAGCTCATTCTGACTGACAGCCAGGAGTTCACAGGGTCACATTCTCTACTGTGGTCAAATATTTCAGTACATTCCCTCGAAAGACTGAAAGGCGGTTAAACATGTATAGTATTTCTGCACCAAGAAATCGTTACTGCATGAATTGTTAAAGTAAATTACGTTAAACAAAAATTAAACGATTGCTGGGAGTAAACTGCGTTTACAACTTAAGGCGACAGGTTGGCTTTGGAGGGTTCCATCTTGCTAAATGTGAATAATTATATAATTAGAATTGCTGGTATTCTTAGTCTATGATGATTTATAGACCAAATGATTAGTAAAAAAAAAAAGACAATCCTTTTCTGCAGCCCTAATGTTAGCAGTAAAAAACGGACAGGAATAGTAAGTTTGATTCGGCTCATTTCCTTATGTAAATCAAAAGAGAAAAACAAGTGAAGGAGATGCATCCTGTTGGGACTGGTTCTTTGTGAAACAGTAGCACCAGTATGCCATGCCAGTCATCCCAACCACACTCATTTATTTACAGTAATTATACAGTACCAGTAATATGCAGTTAATTTGACAGCGTTTGCCTGCTGACAGAAAATATAATCAGACGATAATTCTCTATGAGTTGGTCCATTTGAAAGTAGAATTCTGCAGCTGGACAGAACTCTTGAGGAATAAAATGTTTGTTTTCTCACAGGGCACAAGAGTTTCTGAAATTATTTAGTTTGGCAGGTTTGGCAAGCCTTTCAAGGCCCTAATGTGAAATATAACTCGAGCAAAACTTAAATTTAAGGAAGAATTTCTAGTTCAAGTGTGCAAGGAATGTTTGACCTCTGCCTTCTGTGATACAGTGTTGAGTTTAAAGGAATTGTTACGCTGTTGGTGGCGAGCACTCTCTGTTGCAACTATGTCAGGCTCATATTTATAGGCCTCCAGGTGTGAGTGTGTACCTGCACGTGTGTAAATAAGTGTGTGTAGGTGTGTTCCTCTCTTGACTAGCTGTCATAATGTGACCTCTTCACATCCCCCTCTGTTTCTCTACCCCTCACTCCTTCGTGCCTGCAGGCATTTTCTACAGCAGAGAATGTGTACATTTCATACATGACAACCCTTCAGCCTCGATGACACAAATCTACACCACTGGCACTGTTTTTGACACCAAACCCTTTGGGGATTGGTATATGTTTTGGTTCTCTGCACAGTTTAAATATCCATTTATAAAACTAAAAAAACCCAGATGAAAACTACTAGTCAGGTGTCTGAAGCAGGGCTGTAACCAATGAACATTTTCATTATTGGTTAATCTATTTTTTTTTTTTTTTGTTAAAGTTAGTGAAAAATGCCCATTGCATGTTCCCAGAGCTCAAGGTGATGTCTTTAAATTGTCAAGAACTGATCCGAACCAAAGACTGTTTGGCAATGCTTGATAATTGTCTTAACGATCCCCTCCAGACATAACAATACTCGTTTAATGATAATGTGTCTTATATATTTTGTTCACAATAAGTTCAATTACCTAGTATCAAACTCTGCACATACATCATTCTGCACAGTGAACATCCAAATAAAATTAGGGGGACATGCAAGCCATACACGAACTTTACCTGAATAAAATATTGTCTAAAATTAGAAAATCTTTCTATTTTCTGAGTTAGATACGGGAAGCTTCCCACACACAGTCTCACCTTGTTTCATGTTCATTTATTTAAGGTGTGTTGGTCCTATTGATCTTCTTCATCCAATCAGATCAGAGGATGACAAAAAAGCTTTTGATGCCAGACTTTTTGCCTCACTATCACCTTCTTCTAAGGCAGTAAAAAGGTTGCAGGCAGCACTGTGAAGGTATTCTTTGCACTTGTGAAATCACTGATTCTCTTCAACTGCCTCCACTGTTGATTTAAAATGCTCAATTGGCTGAATGGCCACTGATGAGGTCCAACTAAAGCCAACAGTGCTGGACACACTGCAAAAAATAATGACAAACCAACTGTGGGCTTTGTATCTCAGGACCCTTTGTGCAAACTGGATAGGTCTCAACTTCTGTCATTGACCAAAGGGACATTTTATACTGAAACAGGGTCACTGGTGCAGCCTTAATCAACTGCAATGGACAGCAAACTGGCTCCTTTTTAAATCCCACTGTGTAACTCAGGATTCATTGTTTGCAGTCTGAAAGAGCCAGAAGAGCACACAGTGTGAGTTCACAGTTTGTATCTGCTGGGAGCACAGCTATCAGTGAGTGTGTGCGTGTGGACAGGCTTCAAGCACAAATGTGTGAAAAGGAATCCAGCTTCTGTGTGGTGGTGTGTATGTCATGGATAAATGTCTGTGGATGGCTGTCCAGAAGCATGTTTGCTTCCTGACCTCTGACCTCACGGAGATAGCTACTGATGACAGTCAGTGTTGTTTGGTGACGTTAAGCACAGCTGCTGTTGTGGGAAAATTAAGCTTTTCTTTTATTGTGTCCAGCAATATCAATTGAATTAATGTGATGGTGTTAAAACACCCCTGGTTAGCGTGGATGTGTGTTTTTGTGTGTCTGTGTGTTGAGAAGCAGAAGGAAGACAAAAGGTGCAGACAAGGAGGGAGATAGAAGGACAAAATAACTCAACTGCTGTATTTGACAGCTGTTTGACCTCTGTCTTGTTGATATCTCTCTATCACAGCTCGTGTGTGTGTGTGTGTGTGTGTGTGTGTGTGTGTGTGTGTGTGTGTGTGTGTGTTGTGTGTTTCCCAAATGCCATGTTGGCACAGCGATATACACTCAAACTCTAAATCCAATGTATTCTTATTTATGAATATATAAAGTAAATGTGATAATGTAGACTTGACACAACTGGTAAAGTATTATTATACAACAACTGAAAAATGGCTTTGGCAGTTCTGATATGAATAATTTGTCCACAAATATCATCAGAAGTCTTGAAAATCTCCCCAAAAAAGACACCCCATATGCCGTCCCAAAACTAAGATTTGGAAACCACACCAGAAGTGACTTCTAAACATTCTCACTACACAGATGTACCCAAGCATGTCTGTGAAGTTGATGATCTTACATTAAAAGCTAAAATTGTTCTGTCCATGCAATAATAAGAGATACATGTTTTAAAAAAAAATGTTTTAGGGGTGGAAAACACTGGATTACTGTAGATGGAAGTCTAAAACAGATGGAATAAGATGTGTTTTCACATTAATCCACATTAGTGTAGACTTGGCCTGAGAAAAGAGGGAAAGATGAAGGAGTTAAGCATGTATGAGAGTGTGAGTGACTCCATGTGTCCCACTAAACATGACTGGTGGTCTCCTGGCAGCTGTGACTCATCTCTGCCATTCCACAGGAGCTTTTTAAAGACGGGAAGGAACGACGGGCCCATCACACAAGGACACTTTTATTAGCTTAAAAGGGAATGTAACACACAGGCTGCATGTAGCGCTCGTTTTTGGAATACAAATATATACTGTACACATTGTGTGTGTGTGTGTGTGTGTTGTTGCCTCTGCATCTGTTAAAGTGGAGTTAAGTGTGAAAGTGTGTTTGCTTTTCTGTAGATACAGTATGTATCATCCATGCCAGGAAAAGTGGTGGCTTGCCCTCTGACTTAGCAAATGTTTTTCCAGATGCCATCTTTCCATTCGTTCATCATCCTTCCTTCCCTTTCTTCCCTTTCCCCCCCCCCACCTCTCATACTAAGTGAGCAGTCTGCCTTTCATACATAAGCTTATCTATGATCTTTATTAATCTCGGTTACTAGTAGGAATCCACTTTCTGGAAGCTGTATCCATGCCATGGAAATACTTGTTTCTGATTGGCTAGCAGGTGTCCAGTAAAATCGTGTTAATGGACACTTAAACATAGTTCTGGTCAGCACTTCAACCACTGCCCTAAATCAGTGTGTGGGGTATATTATACTGCAGGTAACCATAGCAACAGTCGCTCGTTGTGCTATGTTACTAGACAGTGAGGGATCATTCCTAAGTGTAAACCAGTGAGCAGTTATGATGAGAAAGGCGGTTTGATTCGATTGGACGAGCAGAAAGATCAGATTGAAAGATTTTTTTTTTTCTTTTTTTTTTTTTAAAGATTGTTTTGTTTTGGTCATTTTTATAGTCACAGCTGCAGAGATAGGCAGGGGAGAGAGAGGGATGACATGCAACCTTAATGGTACACACTCTACCAGGTGATCTACCGGGATGCCCCAGATTGACAGATTTGTGACAACTTTATTGGTTTAATTACACACACTAACAGTTTGAAGTCACCACTGAAGATGCACTGTTTTCCAGGAAGTTCATTTGCCAATTTCATTGTTACATTCCTAGTGTATTTATTATCTCTTTAAAACACTGCCTTTCTTGTGTTTTCTAAAGTCCAAGGGTAGTGGGGTGAATATTAGTACTAGCCTCTCTCTTGCAAATAAGCACACACTTTCTAGCTCAATTACACACACGCACATGTTCACTCACAGCATTTGCCAGAGCATGCACATAGACACTTGTCAGAATATACACCTTCATGCACACGTACACACAGAGGCACACACATTTTTGTCATCTTCTGTCATACACTCTCTTTACTCTAACACACACACACACACACACACACACACACACACACACACACACACACACACACACACATACCCTGACATACCCCAGGAGTCCGGTGACAGGCCTGTCCCTACATACACTCCTGCAGCAATGTCACGACCCTGAATGATGGCACCTGGGCTGTGCCATCGCCACATTCCTGTGTGTGTCTGTCTGTGTGTGTGTGTGTGTGTGTGTGTTGTCAGGGTGTGCTGCACAGATGCACCCGCCGCTACTTCATCACTGACAAGTCTGCCCTGGTCAGCATGGTACCTGGGTGTGTGACAGACATACTGAATTATTGGCTTTGTGTACATTTTGTGTGTACTTTTGTTATAGCTGATCATATTTGGTTTTATTTGTTTGTTTACAGTTACACTTTTAACACATGCTTCATGTTTTTTGTGATTTTTTTTTTTTTAAATTTTGTAAATGTTGCACAATGTGGTTAACTAGTTTTCCTGTCAGCATCTATTTCCCAACTGTTTGTTTAAAAATGTATGCTACTTTTTTCCCCGTAAATTTTGTGTTGTTTCTTTTATTAATTAATATTGATCTACTTGAACAAATGACTGAGTCAAATTCCTTGCATGTGTGTTCTTGCTGGGCAGAAACTGCATTTCTCATGAGTTTTCTTGTTTGCGTGTGTGTTGGTTCTTGATCCAGGCGACATCCTGGTCTGAGCTGAATATAGACGCGTCTTGCAGCATAGGAGACAAGCAGACAGGCAGGAGGGGCCATGAGGTTAAATAAACCCAGAGGAGTTTCTTAAAACGACTCCTCCAGTCTTCCGTCTGTCCTGTCGCAGAATATCAACAGACAGCCTACCAGTCGCATATCTGCGTGTGTGTTACCCTGTGGAATGGAGTGGTTTGATCCCTGTAAGCGCCATTAAATGAAGTGTCTCAACTGTCATTTAAAGTCAGGCCTTGCCACTGAATAACATAGCAGTATTTACTGTACTTGCTTTGAGGCTCTTTTTGTACATAATATAAGATTATTTGATTGGTTAATGTATTCAAAAGATATAATAGCGTTAATGCAGGAACTTGTGCTGTAAAATAATCCTTTGCATCTATCAAACTGTTTATCCTGTTAATTAAAGATGGCGGTGGGCTGGAGCCTCTCCCAGCATGCACAGGGTGTGAGAGGAGTTACATCCAAGACAAAGCCGGCAGTCTATCACAGAAGAACATCATCGTCCTCTCGAAAGCTACCTCCTCACTGTTTTAGCTGACACCCATAAAAACACTCAAGCGTTTACACGTATTGATCTGATATCTCTATATTTGGCCCATTTGTTGTGTCTGTAGTTGATATTGATTTTCTGAGTGCACACGCAGACATGCAGAGATGCTGTGGAACTGAATCCCACTGAGCCCTGTTATTAAAGATGCTGACTGATGCTGAATATGGAGATTTTTCTCAGATTTACAACCAGTAGTTTTGGGAAGAAGGAGTATTTTTGTGTTGGAGGGTGATGTAATATTGCAATATTTAGTTTTTCCTATTTAGTGATATTGATATGATTCATACATCCATTACTGCTGTTCAATATCTTAATCTCAATAAGCTACACTTAACTCGACAGTACATGCACTACTACTTATTACTTACATTATTACATTGTATTGTTATACCGTATTATCATCATCAACTGGTAAACCCACTTGGTACTTCACACTTATTTTATACTTATACCCACCTGGTACTTAATTTATTTTCTGACCTGTTTTTATATTGTATTATATTTTTTGCTAGTACTTTCTCCTGTGTGCACTGACGTAAAGGCGAGCTGCTGTAACAAAGAGTTTCCCTTCGGGGATCAATAAAGTATTTCTGATTCTGATGTGAGGTACATTCAGCAAAACTTAGCTGACTTGTATGTGCTCCTTTTGACTATTTTCTTATCAGTTAATTAATTTGTGAAGACAAGACTCTTAATTTTGTTATACCCAAGCATGATGAATTGGTGGCTGTCAAATGTCTTTATATCTATAGTATAGTGGTCTAGATTATGAACCACACCATATCTATCTTGGAACAGATAATGCCGTTATTTGGTGCCACCTGAGCTTGAATGTCAGTGTTCACCTGGTGAAACAAAGCAAACTATAGACCGAAACCCTTTTTAAAGCCATCTAGGGAGATAGATACCATAGGTAGTGCTGTTGTGAGTAGGATATTGGCCTGGACCAGTGCCTGTGTGGAACTCCTCCAACAACAACGTGGTTGGGATGGATGAGAGGTCAGCCAAAACATGTGTGGTGGTTAAAACAAAATGTCAGTTTCATACCAGCCAGCAGCAAACCAATTGAATAAGTGTTGGTTGTAACTGGTACTTCTGACTCTGTCATGGTGGCTATCACTGCTCATGCTTTCTACCATGTTCTTCAAACTGCTGTTGCTGCTGCCGTAAACAGAAAATGCATCACTTCCTGTGAACTTCCTGTCCAGTGCACCAAGAAAAACCTCCAAAACATTCTAGCGAACTAAAAGGGAATGCTAACGAATAGAATGTGTAATATAACCGTCTTGCCTTTCTTATCTTTCCCTGTGACACACATGGAGGGACATCTTTCTTTCACCAAACCACACCCAGCCCAGAGATCTTCGTGAGCGAGTGTTAGTGATGACCTCATTTATTCCAGGCTAGCCCTCCTTCTCCTCCTCCCCTTTCTTCTTCCCTCTCTCCAGCCTCCTAATGAGAACAAGATGACAACTTTATACCAGACTCAGCCGGGTTGACACAGAAACCTCTCTCAGAGGCAGACAGAAGACGGTCTAAGACTGACAGACACTAGCTGTGTATACATGCATGTGTGTATATACTGTGTATGTGCCTTGTCTCAACTAGGGGCACAACTAGTGATTATTTTCAGTATCCACAAGTCTATAAAATGTCAGAAAATAGTGAAAAATACCCATTACAATTTCCCAGAGCCCAAGGCACCCAAAACTTCAGATATTCAAATCCTCACATCTGAGAAGCTAGAATCAGAGAATTTTTGCGTACAGTACTATAAAACTGTATTGCCCACTGGGGTGAAAATTTGTATTTGATTACACCTCAGCCATATAAACTATTGCAACACTGGCATGGAACGTTAAAGACAGCAACAGTCTATGAATCACGTCAAATTCACAATTGCACTGGACTTTTGAACATTTTTTTTTTTAACTTTAAAAATATGTATGTTATTGAAATATTGTTGATGAAATATCAGTCAGTTGACTAATTTGATTGCTTTCGCACTAGTCTTAACAGGACACATGCATAGAGTGTATTTATGTGTGTGTGTGTGTGTGTGTGTGTTTTCAGGGGGAAATAGATGAGACTATGAGAAGATACAAAAACAATCCACACAACATGAAGCACCATGATTTGTGTTCTCTGTGAAGGTTATGATAAAATGTGATTTATTGTTAATTCATATTTGTACAGATCACCCTGAAGCACATTGAACTACATTCTTCAGTGTGTGTGTTTGTCTGAGTACAACAATGGTATTCACATACCATCTATCAACAAGCTCTCACCTCCTACCTTTTTCTGGAGGGCACTTGGCAAACCAAGCTTCAAATGTTTTTATTGCTGAGCATCATTAAGTCAGCACCCTGAAACAATAGATAATGCTGCTTTCATAAGATTAATTACATCTGATTGCCATCATATATAAGATTAATGGCATCTAATTGCATCGCCATCAACTTGGAGGTGAACATTTTTGTCCAAACAAGCCCTCCTTCTCTTCTTCTTTGTAAATCATTTAAGCTTGTTGTTTGGGGCACAAATCATTTCTGAAATAGCTGCATGTGTTTAAACATGTAATTAAATGTTGCAGAAAATGTTAAAAAGCAGTTTGAACCATTGAGGTGTGTTTCTGCTGCTGTGACTGGTCGTGTTCGAACAGCCCACCTCTTGTGCTCTGCAAACAGTGGCACCACTCACCCTGCTGACGAATGCAAGGCCTTATGGGAGGCCCGTATGGCTCATGGGTAAAAAGGATGTATGACAGTGTCCCTTGTTGGTGTTGGTTGCTATGACGACTGCACCGCTGCAAGAAGATTCAAACACACCTACTATGAATACAGGCATCTGATTAATTTAGATTTTCTTGAACAAGTTGCGTGCGTAATGAGGTAAGGCTGTAATTTTTTGGGTCCCATAATTTTCTAATAATTTTCAAAGGAAGTTTCATGAAATGGACTTCGTAATCTGGTACTAATTCTAGGGAAAATGGAGAAAATGTTCTGAGACAGTACATGTAATAAGCAAAACAGTTAAGTAGAGTTCATAAACAGTTGTTGTTTTCCAGAGGAATTTTCTTGAAGGAACTAAAATCTTAAATATTCATTTTTGCTCTTCAAATTTATTTTCTCCATATTTGTTGAACATTATACTTGAATTTACAACCACACAAGGACAAATGTTACATTTTAACATGTTAGAATGTAGTACAATATACTTCAAAGTTTGGATTTTTTAAAGCCTATCTTAATAAAATACTCGCATGTCATATTTGTACATTTAAAAAGCTATTCGTCGCTGTAATAATTCCTTCTGTGAAGTGATACCTTTATTGAGAGACTACACTTTAAAGAAAAAGGGAGCAAAATCTACAATCCTCGTCCTGTGAAAAAATACATTCTACGTTCCGCCAAAGCTAATATGAGGCTACAGTTTTACTGAGTTAGCCAAATTAAGTGGACATTTTCCAAAGGTACAGTCTTTTTAATCCCATTGAGTGTTTTCTTGCTTTATATCTTCTGCCAGAGGGTAGTTGTTAGGTGCTATAGTGAAGAACCTGAGCTGGATCCAAGTCAGGACCTGTTTTCAGAGCCTGTCTGCTCATAGATCATCTGGAAAGTTGGGTGATTCCTAACACCCATGCTTTTCGTAGCAGACTGCACCTGGAAAGCAATTTGAGCTACCAGCTTAACTGATAAGTTTCCATAATGAGCAGTAATCCTGTATCAAATGATGCTCTCTAGTACCATGTGGTAGAACAGTAACAAGAGCTTTTGTTCACCACCACACAGCCTCACTCTGCACAGAACATAGATCAGTTGCTGCAATGTGGAACAAAGACAACATCAGGTGCCCCCCAGTTTAGATGACCTACTGTGTATGACTAAAAGATGGTTACTTTGGTAAAAGGAGGTAATGTTACCAGTTAGTTGGAATGAAGCAATAGTGTATGAATCGAACACGGTCTTTGTTTTCCCTATAACTAGCACCAAATTACACAGTCCGTGCCAGGAACCTTTGTAAGAAATTACAGATCACATATCAGTTTCTAGGAAATACTTAGAAAATGATGGGACCCATAAATACAGTGTTACCCTGAATGTTATTCACGGTGCTTTGTGGAATGATTACTCACACACACTTAAGCAGTCTCAGCATTTCACCTTGAGTAATTGTCACCCACACAAATCCTGAGTCATGATCGTGTGTGTGGGTATACGCATATACATACATGCACTTAATGCATGTAAAGTACATTTACACTCAGTGCGTTGTGTATCCGTGTGCGTTTGTTTTTGTGTTGTGGATCCTCTTGCACAATTGCAGCTCCTCTGTCCTTAACCCACCTTGCCCATAAACACACAGGTTAGCAGTGAGGTAACCGTCACAGGCTGTCATCTCCTTCTGTGGTAACAGAGTGAGGTGTCTTCACTTCCCTCCCTCCCTCTGTCTCTGCTCTGTTCGGGGCTCAGTGACCAGAGAACCCACAACACCTCTGAGCTCGACAACACCTTACATGGGCAAGGAGAAATGAAGCCATGTGACATTAACATTTCTTATTATCAGTTAAACTTTTAGTTCGTAAGAATGTAATGTTTTTTTTGCTCAAACAGTTTATCAAGATATAAATCCTGATATACATCAAGGCAATATTTCTGTTAAGCTTAAAGAGCCCCTTAAGCTAAAAATTCACTAGTAGTAGTAGTAAAGCAGTAGTGATGAAGACTGTGAGATGTAGTAGAAAACCCAGAAAAAGGTAGTAATTGGACTAAATTCTTAAATCTTGTCAGTATATGTATAATCCATACGAATCCTGCAGTGTGAGAGAAATGTTTGTGGTTAGTGAGTTTATATCTTCGGTCTAAGTTGGGCCATATGACAGTATATACTGTGTGATGATGTAAATGTGTAAACTAAAAGAGATCTTGCCATATAGAGAAAACACATTCACGTTCCATATATATTATAGGTGTCAGTTGGCATCCAGCAAAAATACCTGGGACATTAACAAGATAGCAACACCTCATTTTAGCTCTGATTCATTCCGGTATCCTGAACCAATATTAGTGCCGTGCTGCCTACCAGCAATGCAAGCTCATTCACCACTGGCCCCAGGAGCTTTCAGCATGGCAACTAAATATGGATGGAGCCAAAATAACATTTGTACTTTGGGTGTTTAGCTGAAATGATTGAGCATGGTACCAACACTGCCAGGGTGTAGACAGACATCCAAAAATTCACCTGTTAACTCTCCCTTTTTCATCAGCGACTACTGAGAAGTTTGAGCACAGAATTCTAGCCCGTCTTTACACCTGAGGACCTAGCAGATGCTCGCACAGCCTACACGCTTGCAGTTTACCGGCGTGTGGCTGTGTTTGCATCCCATAAAAAGCAGATCTGAGTACCGTTTTAAGCCTTTTTGGGAAGTAGTGTTCACCTTTTTAATGCTAGTAGGCCTCAGTTGTCTTCACACAAAGCTAATAGCTTCTCTAATGTGCCTCACAGTGCCAAAGTGGGTAAAATCAGAGTACTTGGAACATATGTCACATAAGCTTCGCCAATTTGTGTCATACTAGGCTGTGAGAGACCCATACCTATGTAAATAAAAAAAAAAAAAAAAGACAAAGGTAATTGTGAATGAAAATGTTGTGAGAAAAAGTATATCTTCAGTGCCGTTTGGACACAAGTGATGAGACCTTGTTATTCAAGAAAAATCCTTCTTTCCATCTGCAGAGAAGATGAAAAGAAACTGAAAACTAGTGTTTGAAGGGGAACATTTTATTCAAGAAACCACAGATGTAGCTGAGGCGGGGGTTCGCTGGATTTAGGCTTTCTATCTTAATTGTGGTGAGGAAAGTGTCGGGAAGAGACACAGACAATGTTTGAGGAGTCAACAGGAGTAACAGGATTACCTCAGCTCACAGCTGGTGTGTGTGTGTGTGTGTGTGTGTGTGTGTGTGTGTGTGTGTGTTATATGAGATTACGGCTCCCCCTCCTCTCCTCGTGTATCTATTCTATTCTCTCCTATCTTTTCTCCATTCATCTCTCCCTCCCTTTTCTCTCCGTCCTTGTTGCATCTGTGATTTTCTTGAGCCTCACTACATGTTTTGCTAAAAAAAAAAAATGTATCCAGATGTTTTTTTTCAAGTCATGACGTAATTGGCTGATGCTGTTCTTGACTTAAGCCTAAACAGGGTAACGATTATAAACTTTGATTTTCCGAGTCACTTCATTCCATCTGTAATGGATCAATCTGCTCAGTTTTGAGGCTGAAATGTACTTTTTTGCTTTTGGCTCTGAAATACTCCTCATATAAAAAGCTTTAACCATCATGATGCTGAAGAAGAATGAATACAAAGGACTTATTCTGCCCTCTTGTGGCAGTATTGTATAAGTGCATTGTTTTTTTTTAATGTACTTTGATGCCAGTCTTTCTGTAGGGCAAGTATCCCCTGGAATCACAGCCCATTAATATTAACTGGAGTAACAAGCCTTCCCATTTTTTGTTTCGTTGCAGTGTGTTTGAACTGATCCTCAGCAGCCTCCAGAAACCTGCTGACTCCTTCTTGCTGCTCACTTTGGGTGCTCCATTAGCTTTAATCAAAGAGCCCAACAGCTTGACGCAGTCTTCAAGTTAATTAGTGTAGCTGAAACAGATTTATCAACCTTGAGTTATGTCCCCTTTTTTAAGGCATCATTTGATAAAGCCTCATTACAGTGAAAGATTTATTGCTGTTTCAGTTTTTGTTTCGGTCAGAGGATGGTGCTAAGAGTCAGCCTAGCGTCCATTGAGCTTGGAATAAGAGTCAATCTAAAAAAAAAAACGGTTGCCTCTTTTGTTTTTAAAACCAGCCTCCACCTGGCAAGCTAACTGCTAACTGCAGCCTCTGAACCACAGAGAAAACAGGCTGAGACCGCACAGACAAACACAGACAGTGATACTGCAGCCTGGATATTTCTGACCCAGCAGGAGCCGCTGGTTAGTTTATTTTGTTGGTCAGGGTCTGGTGCTGAGGGCTGGAGTGATGACCGCTCAGCACTCTGCATGGCTCATACAAGCAGAGTGCAGAAGATCAGCTGTGATTTCTGAAAACACACCCGTGGGTGCTTACGAGGGCAGCAGTACTGCTGATTCTGCACCACAACTGACCGTGCATGGTTCATCAATACTAAATTTAGTTACTGTTACATGATTCATTAATAAGCGCTGCCAGAACCCGGCTGATGATCTGCTGGTGCAGCAATTTTATTGTAAGATGCTGAAGTTGACAAGAATAGTCAATCAGTCTGGATAAACAGATTTATCAGATGCTCATAGCATTTTAATTACAATTTGTAATGCGCTATTTTTTTTCCTTTTTTGTTTATCAAATCCCACCATCAGTGAAGAGAAACTTCACAAAGGCTTCATAGATGAGCTTGACTTCCATGAGATTCTTCAGGTTCAGGATTTTTCTGTGTTTGTCCACTCCTGTTTAAAGTTGTTGAAACGGAGATGTTGTTTTGGGCCAAAACCACTTCTTGTGTAAGCAAAACCCCCTCCAGGCTTAGCTCAGCATTTCAGCATCGCTGCTCTTCTCATTTAAACTTCTAAACTTTGATCTCTGGGAGCTTCCGTGTACAGAGACTCTAGTGCCTCACAAGCTTCTCAAAAGCGAGACTTTTGACTTTGAAGAGATTAAGTCTGGCAAACAGACTTTTAGTGATTTTAATTCTGTATTGCTGTCCCCACTTAAGCAAAAGTTGTTTCCTGCTACAGGAAGATTTCATTTTCCCCCTATTTTTTAAATAAAAAATAAAGACAAATTCTTGAATGTTTTGAATTATAAAACTTAAGATAATGAGCCCAACACATTGTCAATTATAAACACTCTAATTTTTCATGCTCTTTCATTCTCTCTCTCTTCCACTCTACATTACTCTCGCTCTGTCTCTCACTCACTCACACACACACACACACACACGCACACGCACACACACACACGCACGCACGCACGCACGCGCTGCCAGAGTTCTCACCACAGTGACTCAACCAGCCCAGCTGTGGTCTGTGGGAACAGCCTGCACAGGCAGGAAGTGGCGTGTGTCTATTTCTGTGTGTGTATGTGTGTGTGTGTCACACATCAACTTGTCTGTTGCAGCGGGTTCTCACACCGCCTCTCATTCTGTCAAAGTGGGTGTTCTGTCTACATTCTCTCTAAACTCATGTACAGGACGCTGACACAGATCTCAACCAAGCCGGAACTGCCATCATAAGTCTGAATTTAGAACTGGGCTGGACAATAAACTAAATTGATTGAATTACCGACATAATGGATCTCCTACTGTCCTTAATTTACTCATATTATAAACTTCAATAAATTGTCTGAATCCCATTTAAAACATTTAACTGAGAATAGCTACAGGAACCAGTTACTAACAAGAAGTTTTACCAAGCAGTACAGACGTCCAGAATCTTTAACTGGTCAAACTACAGTGTAATTAGAACGAACATCAGAAATGAGACAACACAGTAAGGGAATATAATGCAATAATTTAAAAAAACGGTTATATTTATCTTTATCAACATACATGTGAGTGTTTATTAAAATATGTATTTAAGACCATATTGTCCCGCCCTACTTACAGCTACAGATAAACTACATTGGTTGCCATGGTAACCAATTCTAGCACTGAGCTTGACAGTTCCTGCTTGAAATGGAGTTAACAAAAACTATTTCCACTCAAGGTCCACTTACTCGCGTGGCACTTTAGAAATAAAAAAATGATTACCAGATGGGACAGCAAAGTTTTCACCCAACAGTGGAAATATATAAAAGTTTTGTAAAGCAGCCTATGCCGTATTAATGCCTAACAGAGAGTCCATGTCATTCTCAGTAGGCACTAACTTTTAGCTGATGATGATAATTTTACAAACCCATCGTCTCTCATTCACTGATGGCAGCAGTTAGTCTGAGTCGGCCTCAGTCACTACCTCCTTGTACCACCAGGGGGCAGTGTGGTTTTAGGTTTAACAAAGCTGAGGCTGAAGACTTTCTCATCAGTCCGCTGGTTGTAGAGGGGGGGAAAACAGGAGGAGGTTTGTTTCTAAAGCTCTGAGGCCGTACATCATGCTCCCCTGGGTGCTTTCTGTGCCTGCTGGGACTGTAGTTACTGTTGCACTGCTTGAGGAAGGTTTTTAGAGTGTTTGTGAGGGAGGGCAGGAAAGAGGTGATTTTATGTGTGTGTAAAATTCTAACTCATGATTACACAGTATGTCGTTGATGATGTAACCTCCACTTTTGCCTACCTGCTTTACAGCCAATCATTTTCTCCATTCTTTTACCCAATGGGTAACTAATGAATTTTAATTCCTACTGCAGGAAGTGGCAGGGATGCAGGCAGGAAGTGAGTGTTAAAGGAATAAGGGAATAAACAGGATGTTGTGATGTGATCAGCACTGTTTGTGTAGTTACTTCCTTCCACTGTCGGTGCTTTGATGGCCTGTGAAGTTGTCACAAATAATTCAGCGTCAGAAAATAAATTGGTTTCTCTCATCTGCAGTTGAATAGAAAAACTTTGTTGATCTTCGCATTTTAGCTGGAGGGCTCCATTTAAAATGATTTGCATTAAGTACAGCAGTAAAAACAGCTTGAGTGGCGGCGATATGGCTAAAATTTTCTATCACAATATATGAAATCAATGTATTTTGTGATAAAGTACATAAGTAATTCAATTACCGCATACCCGCAACTGTCTAATACAATTTATTTATTTAAGAGATATTAATGGTATAGGTTTATCCATTATTAATGGTCTAGGAAAATCTTTGATGAATTTATATCATCTCAAGATATATTTTGTCATATTGCCAACCTTATATGGTGTCAGTGAAAGGGGGGGTTTAGACCTCAATGCAGCAAAATATTCCTCTAAAAAGATAAAAGTAATGAGCCAGAAACACACTGAGAGCTGTACAGAAAAGCAAGATTGACTTCTTTTGAACTCTGTGACATTTGCACGGTGGACAGTATTCTTACAAGGTGTCCTATAAACCTATACACACACATTCATACAGACAACTACACAGCACACATATACACATAGATGAAGACTTTCTCCAAGCGTCCGGCTTCCGTTGGCAGAACAGCACGAAACAAGGAAGAACTTGCACTCACAACAAACTCATTGACCCCCGAGGATCATGATCCGTTCTAATCAACTCCACTCCGCCACACTGTCGTCTCACATGTCTGTACCCCATCCTCCGTTTGTTACAGTGAAGTTAACCCAAACACCTGCACCATTATTCCAGAGGAGGTACGTTATGGTCTGCGTGTTGTTGGGTTTTCAGTACAGGTTGTACAGCTGCTGTTTCACTGCTGTTACACTTTATTCAACACCATAGTTTGAGGAATACAAATTCTTTTTTCTATAAAACCATTTACTTCATCTAACAAGAATTCCACACTTCTCTGTGAATCAGTGTTTTCTGTTGACATATCACAAACAAGATGCATAAGAACTTTGCTAAATAAACTTTTGTCTAAAGTTAGCAGTCACCTGCCCTGTGCATTGCATGTCTGCACTTGTGACATACAGTTTGTACACTTTACTTTTTGTACATATAAATTATTAATTTATCTTGAATTTTTCTCATTTAATTTTTGCTTTCCTAAGCCTTATTTTTCACGCTGGTCTTGAACAACCTTAGGAGCACGCCACATTGCATTGCATTTCCAAACATATACTTGTATGTGACAATAAATCCTGGAATCCCTGTTTCCTGATTTTCCGAGTTAGACCAGTAAGTATCTGATCGAAGAATGAACAAAACATAGAATCGGAAACATTTGGTGCTTAGTTTCAACACTTGAAAGTTTTTTATGCTAAATGCTAAGGACACAGCATTTATTTGGTACTCTGTATTGCAGTGTTGAAATGATTAGCCAAAATGTAAGAATTGCTGGTTCTAGCTTCTCAAATGTGAGGATTTGCTGCTTTTCTGTGTTCATTCATCATTGTAAAAACAAGCAACCTCAGCATGTCACCTTTGGGGGAAAATGTGATGGATGTTTTTAACTTTTTCTTTTGACATTTCATATTCTAAAAGATTAAGTGATTAGCTGCAGCAATACAGTATTGATGTTCTGAAGACTTTAGGTTATTTAAGTGTTTGGTCAACAACACAAACTGAAAAACTAGTCTGGGTTTTGTAGATCACTGAATGGTGAAACTTTATGAAATATTTTATCTCCAAATTAACCTGAGAGTTATATCAGTGGGCTTTTTATTCAGCTTTCACAGTTCAGACAAAGGTGTTGCATCGGCATGGGACGACTCAAATTCAGTGCAATCGAGTGGATCTCCTGGTGTCTTTTCACATATTTATCGCTGTCAATACAACCACAATAGACTTTTCACACAACAGGGTGAACAGCATTCTGTTTTGATAGGCAGGGTAAACCGATAGCAACACTATCTGCAGCCGCAGGTTAAGGGGCCGCCGGATTTGATGGAGTGCCCTGATATCCTGCCATTCATTCATTCACAGACTGTGGCATGTGGGTATAAAGGCTCTTACCTCTCCGCTTTCAACACATGTTAAATCCATTCTAGCTAATCAACAAGTGCCAAGTTGGCGCTGGCCAGTGTGGAGAAGTGTACGTGTGTGTGTGTGTGTGTGTGTGTGTGTGTGTGTGTGTGTGTTCCTCTTCTTCTTGAGTTCTCAGGAACTCTGCATATAAGCAGATTGTTGACTTGCGGCCAACCGCTCTACTTTCTGCCTGTTTTATCAGATCCAAACACAACCTCTGAATCCTCCGGGCAGCAGCTGACCCAAGTGGCAAGACATCCTGTTGTCGTCTAATATAAGGAGTAAATAAAGGGGGAGAGGAACTAAAGGGGGAGAGGATGTAAAGTGTTTTGTGTGTTTGTGAGTGTATCTGAAAGTGGGATGAGTTTAACTACTCATTTGTCAGTTCTGGTCTTTTAAAGTTTTAGACCTGCTACTAGAAATCACATGTATTTTACATTGCAGCTGACTATTTTGCAAACCATGCTGTTGTGTTTTAGAAATTTGAATCTATTTTATTACCCTTACCCTGCAACCACTGTTTCCATTCATTTCCATACAGAATAAACATTTAAAACAAAATGAATGTAAACCTGATGTTTGGATTACATAACTCAAGCAAGTTTCATGAGTCTGCTAATTGATATTTGTAATGCACAGAAATTAATGGAAAGTAATGGCTGCCAGGAATGGTAGGAATATACATTCAGAATTGTTAATCTGTACACACACACACACACACACACACACACACACACACACACACACACACACACACTGGTCTGATCCTATGAACCATATGGCTGCCATGTCTGCAGAGCTGCAGCATTTGGCGACCCTTCAGGCTACAGTAGTAGAGGAAAGGCACTTGCGTAATTAAATGAAAAAATTGTTTACTGTTTACAAAATCACAAGAGGCTGTGGTTTTTATTTGAGGCAAAAGATTTCCAGATGTCTTTCCAAAAAGACATTTTGGTTTTCTGCAGAATATTTGGCTAGCAAATCAAGTCATGTATCAGAGGAAATCTTTTGTAATATCTGCAATTACAAACTGAGTGGTTTGATTGTTGTGTAACTGAAAGGCCAAAGTTAAATCCCTATAGCAGTTTGTAAGTCTGGACCCATGTGCCAGACCTTGAGCAAGAAACTGAACTCCTTACCTGCTCAATCACTGTTAACTTCATCCCCTAACACATGCACTCACACACACACACACACACGGATTTTAGTTTAGCTCGGTTGCCATAACAGAGACACTGATGAAGATGATGCAAACGCAGATACAGATCCACACATACACGGAAGCACACTCTAACAAGCTTGGTTGTCATAACAGAGACACTGATAAGTTTGACTCTGAGCATGATGCAAACAGACACCACAGAAACACAGCTCGCATCCACAGACCACTCTACTGCTGCTCATCCTCTGAGTGCTACACCCCAGCGGGGAGAAGCCAAACTCATTATCAGACACGCAGTCGTGGCCCTCCTCGCTCCTCACAGCACAGAAACGTATGGTAATTCACCATCTAAGGAGAGTAATGTGTATCTTTAATCACTCTGTGTGTACTGTATTTGCATAAAACATATGAAAGAGGTGAATTGATGAAAGATTGTGCTTTTTTGCAGTATTGTGATATTTGTCGCTTAACTTGAGTCATGCAGTATCTGCATCCACTTCATTGTGTTTAATTTAACCTGCTGGGAGTAATAGATGAGTGGGATTTATAGCATTTGGAAAATCAATGGCAGACTCGTGCCCATTTAGAAAACTAGAATACATTCACTATAAGCTGGCTTTAAAAAACGATGAATCATTTATCTCATTTACTATAAATTAATTTATTTCACTTAATTTATCAAGCCAATATGCCAAACATTTGCTGGTTCTAGTTCCCTATATCTGATGATTTGCTGGTTTTCTTAGTTTGTCATTTTAAATGGAAAATGTTGCCGTTTTGGAATGTAGGTCAGACGCACAAAGCAATTTGAAGACATCACCTCTGACTTTGGGAAATTGTCGTGGGCAATTTTTTTGTTATTTTCCCTTTTTATTGTCAGATTACTGAAAATAATCATTAGGTGCAACCCTACTCTAAACTTCGTTTTACACACTGTGGATTTTCTATGAGGCCTCAAGTCTCCTTCTGCCTGTTCACATAACCAACACCTCTTATTTTGAAACCGTTCACAGCCTAGGCAGCCAAATGTGGGTAACGCCCCAAAAAGCTGACAAATATACCTGCCATTTAGCTGAAACTCTTATAGAAGAAAAACTTCAATTTCCTTGATCGCCAGAAACATAAACATCAGATATGCAGATTATAAGTCAAAGCCACGGTGACAAGAGAAAACGCATATGGGTGTGCATAAAGGAGGAGTTCATATTTGGATTTAGCTCTGCAGTGATGCAAAACCTACATTTTGATGAGAATCAGTGTAATGGGAAAGGCAGTGTCCCCCACTAACATTTTGCTGCTTAACAGCCTCACTGCAGGCTGCTGCAGTATAGAGTTAGCAGCAGAAATGGCCGCAGTGTCCCAAGGGTTTGGTGTAAATGAGATTTGCTGGGGGGATGATTGGGTCTGAGGCAGCCCTGGAGATGGACCTTTATGAAATAACCTCTGCAATCTGTGACAGAACAGCAGGGGAAAGTGCAGACATGCTGCAGACTCTCACATATACCAAATCATACTAAATCACAGTGACCCAAAGTAGACCGGCCTACATTTGGTCAGATGAGAGAGGCTTGCACACATTCATATATATGCACACAGACACAAACATCAGCTATCTCTTATAATGCTTTAACTTCAGCTTTGTTTCAACCTAATATCAAAAACAGAAGATGGATTCAGAAAGAGTAGTTTCTCTTTGCTTGTGATGACTAAATCCCAAGAGATACTTGTGATATATAATAAGACATTAGTCAATTAGGTTTCCCCCTGTATTTCAATGTTTTTTATGGTTCTTTTCTGCTGACAATTTTGGTCCCAAAGGCGATTAAAAGAGGCAGACCTGCATTTACTAAAGGAATCAAAGACCTCGGTTTCACTGAAGAAGAAGAAGAATCGCTCCCAGTACACAGATCTGTGCACAGCTCAACTCCTCAATTGATCAATAGATTAATTCAGCAAAAATGCTAAACATCAACGCTTAAAAAAGATGACCAGAAACACCTTTACAAAACCAACAACTTGCCTGCACACTCATAAAAAAACGGGTACACCTATAATAGCAACAGTCCGCACAACCACACCTTACATCTAAAACCAACCCCCTGTTATAGATCCCTTTGTGTATTTGCACAGTGTTATTTCTGAAAGGAAAGTCCACCATAAGGTGGCCTTGTTGGACCAGACACAGACATTACTGACCCTTAGAAAAACCTGCCACACCCAGAGTTGGGGGGGATTTTCCTCTTGACATTGCCATCCTCAGTGTTGTTTTGGCACTTGCTGTCAGAATCAGTTACAGCAGAGTGTGGCAACTTACAAATGACCAGTTGGGTTTGTGTTGGTAATTGTGGTCACCAAAGAAAACATCAAATGTAGCTAGAGGCCCCATGTTGTTTTCTGAGGATACGTTTTCCTGAAACATGGATGGCCAGGGTCAAACGTTTTCACACACCTCTGTGGATATTAGAGCATTCTTTGGGGAAGTGAAATACATTCTTCCATACCCAAAAATGTCCCTGCACTGTCACACAGCAGTTTAAAAAAATTAATTGTTCTGGGTTTAACTACTTTTCCAAAGAGGCAAAATCATCTCATTGTACAAGCCTCCTCAAATGTGTTTATATCTCTGTCAGCGACATCATTCAACTTTAACAGCATCCATAATAACGGATTAACTGTCAGTGTAAGTGCATTACTGACAGCTAAGCTTAGTGTTGCAGCCAAAAAAGCTCATTGTCTGTGCTGTCCTCTCAGAGCATCAGGCTTCACATCCTTTTCCCTTAGACAAGTAACACATGATTGATTTCATTTTTCTTTTTGACAAGCCAGATGAACATACTGTGTCAGAGTCAGTGCTGTGAATTGTGGGTAAAATGGTGGCCTTTGTTGGCATCTTATACCTCTCGATTATTTTCTTCAGTTCAGGATTTGACCCCAAAAACCTGAGTCCTACCCTGTCTCCCTTCCCATTTTTGTTACATATGCTCATTTGTGTTTTTCCTCCCGTATATCTTTCTTTCCCTTAACCACCTCCCTCGCTCTCCTTCTGTCTGACTATATTTCTCTCCCTCCATCCCACTCTTCCTCTTCTCCCCTCCTCTTCTTGTCACGGTAATTGGCTCAGAAAAATTATGCAGACTTATTTAGCCCTCTCTGAAATCTCTTTGCTTGGCTCACGCAAGATTAAGTGCCTAGAGAAGCACAGCGGCACTTGTCCGTTTGGGTGAATTAACATTAAAACAGACCCGGCATGCTGTCGTCTTTGAACCGAGGCCACTGAGAGCTCTGTCTTTGTTTGTCTACTTCTCTTTCTCTCTCTGTCCATCTATTTCCGTTGTTCTGTTGTCTTTCTGTCTGTCTATCTAATACCCCTTACTACCTCCCACGCTTTTGTCCATAATGTGAATTTTGCCTTTGACGCTGTACAACTGGGAATAGGGTGAACTTTGGTCTCACAGGGCTGATCAAAGAACAATCTAAACCAAATCTGTCTGAGTTCAACCAAAGCGAAAGCTTTTTATGGGGCGATGAAAATGATGCAATTATTTCATAATGGTTGTAATGGAAGGGGTTTTATGAGTCTTAACTCGGTTATGGGAACGTAGTTTTTCCAGCTTTTTCAGAGAGTTAAGATAAGACTCAGGGATGTGGAGTAGCAGCTAAGCCCAAGCAAGGAGATTGAGGGGATGTGACTGGGCATGTTTGCAAATGAATGCATGTACACATCTATATAAATATACACCATTTCCTTGCTCATTTGGTCATTCATACTCACATGCATGCTCCTGCACACAAGCACACAGAAACACTGATTCTGCGAGGTCCTTGTGTTTCAAGTCACACTGTGAAATGTTGTGTTTCCATGCCCAGTCAGGGTGTACCTTTTTGCTCAGGGGTTTGTGATGACTTGCACAGGCATATCTCTGCCATGCTTGACTTGTGCGCTGAGCCTGCTAGAATACTAAGCAGATCAACAAACACATTCCCAGGATATTCAGGCGCAGAGAGAAAACTATGCAAGTCACTGAAAGTTTGCAAGTTTATATGCGGACTATTTCTTATCATAAACCTGTTATGTCGAGTTCATTCAGAACCTTTAAACAACTGTTGTAGAGGCAATTCTTTTCACCTCTTGCCCTGAATTAGTGTTGTACGTGGCTTCTTCCTCAAGGAATTGTCCATAAAAAGTTAAATCCTGTTCTGGTTCTATTTGGCTACAAGATAGAGTTTATATTTAAGATTATTCATTTAGTCTTTTTGCACAACTTTCAAGACTCATCTGCAGTACTGAGGCTACTGTAAAAGCAGCATAAATACAATGTATACTTTCATACTTAAAGGTTTGGGGAAAAGGCTGAAATGAAGTCTCAGGGTATTTTCTCACAATGTAGCATTGCTCAGTTTGAGTGCTTCCCAAACCAAGTAGCCTATTTTACACTTGCAGTGTGCATCATTTATCAAACTGGGACTGCCTGCTCGGGTCATCTGGCTCTGCCGAGATTCAGAACAAATCTTCTAAGATGCTTTGTAATTTATAGAACATTTATAGAACATTCCTCACTTGTTCAAATTACACAGATATAGAATAAATACTAGAAGAGTGCACTGAGTAGAGTGCAGATCTCCACCAGGCCTGGTATCACCAAAAGGCGTATGAATAACACACCAATGTCTTAAGTCATTTCGTTATCACAACGCCTTTTTTTACTTTTCGCATGTCATTTCACACCATTTAGTCTCTACCGACTTATACTGACGGCGTGTCATTTTACGCGCAAATGTCATGAATGAAAAATAGGTCAGCTGACGTAATATAAAGAGCGACAAAGTCCGCATAGGTACAAGGTCAGGGTGGATGGATGGGTCAAACAATCACACAAACACACTTATGTACATACGTAACTCAACTGACGTAACTAATGTACTTAGCTTCCAGCAGGTTAAGAGGAGTAAGGAGTTAGCAGTTAATGGCGGTATAAAACAGAATAGTCAATAAAACAGGTTTTTCAAAAACTGGGAATCACCGCAAACACCAGTTTTAAAATCCTCAAAAAATGACATGAAAATAAAATGGATAAACAGATAACCCTGATGGGAAGATAAAACAATCCCAACCAACCTGGAAATTTTTTCTGAGTGACCAGGAAGACAAGCGGCTGCTGAGATGTCAGCTCTAATGGTGATAATAATAAAGAATAAAGGAGGATGTCTTCAATGGATACCTCTGTAGACAAGAGTGAAGTCATGAAAGCGACTTCTACAATAACTGCCTTTTTTACAGCATTTCTTCAGGATGGGTGAAGGATAAATGTAAGAGGGAGAAACTTCTGTTGTGGCTCCCATTATTTTGTTTTCTGCAGACATTTTTCTGTCAACCATGCCACGTCTTTTCAAAAGATCACAGTGAGACAAGACAGGATCACATAGTCGACTCTAATCCCTTCTCCATCCCTAATGCAACAGAAACGTGTCACTGCAGAGCTTTTACAGACATCCTTTTGTTCACACAGCAAATTAGCCCGTTTGCTTGCTCTTCCCTCACGTCTTCGCCTCTGACAATAGCCATTGTGTAAGGTATCATTGTCAGATTTCTGCTGTCTGTGCGGGAGTAAAAGTGCTTATTTCAACATCAAGGCTTCGCCAGCCCCACTCTCCTATTCCCTGGCACTCTGTAAAGTATTGATGTCTCTTAGGATAAGCGTTACTCTGCAGAGGGTGGGATAATGTACTTTATTTTCCCTAAATGATAGGGAATGTATAGGATCTCAGAAGAAAATGCTGAATTAAATGGACCATCTGTTCTTTGGGTACACTTAAATTGTGCAGGTTGAGGTTGGCTTGTAGATTGACATTAAAGCTCACTGAAATTTTTTTTCCTGACATAACTCAAATGAACGCCTGTGTTCATAGTAAAATAAAAAATGAAATCAAACCAAACCTATTCTTATTACAAATTAGAAAGTAATGTAAAATTGTATTTATTCTAATCGTATCTAACATACTGTAAGATCTTGTATCAAAAGGCCTGAATCCAAAAATCATAGTGCAAACAAAGCCAGTATTAAGATGACTGGATTCCAATAGAAATGGAATGTTAAGTGTTTACTTGCAAATGAAAAAATTACTTTTGATGATGAAAATGACAACAGAGAAGAGTATTTGTCCTGTACTGGCATAACAATGCATTTGTTGTTTGGCATTTTAACATTGTGTAATGCATAATTGGGTTTGAAGCCTGGGAGGAAGATTAGCTCACACAGCATTGAATGAAATATTGGCCAATATAAGCCAGTGTAGTCCCAAATACCCTGTGGATCTCACTCAGTGGAGTGTTAAGTTTCAGTGAGCCCCAAACAGACTGTGGTAGAGGTCTGTCAGATTCTTCTTGGCTTAAAAAATGCATTTAAATACCTTTTAAAGACTCTTTGAACTCAGTTGAGTGCAAAATGATGGTTTTGGGTGGATTATAGAGCTGCATTGCATTACACAAAGCATCATCTTTGTGTCATCTTGGCTACAATACTAGTTTTTTAATTACATGGAAACCATGGTTAAACAAATTGGTTGCTACAACTACCTTTACATTAACCTTTATAATCCATCTACAACAAAGCCTAGAGATATAGATTTAATAGTCTTTATTGAGTGTGAACCAAATTATTCACAAGACTAGAAACAGGGGGAAAGAAAAAAAGTATTCCTTTAAATACTGTAAATGGTCAGGACAAGGAGGACAACAGACCGACAGTATGACAGTTTGAGACTTTGAACTCCAAAAATGTTTTTCCAGAAGTCTTTTATTCCAAGAGCAAGCAGAATGTTAACTCTTAAAACTGACCTGCAAGCAAATTTTATGTCTTACATTTAGTCATTTTTTTTAATGTTCTTTTTGGTATTTTAGGGTGCCCTTTTTGTGGTGGTGCTCTATAAATATTATTTGTTCTTTTATAAGTTCTTTTCTGCCTATTTAATGTCTTGGAAAGCTAATTGATCCTGTGGGAAAGACAGCTGTAATGTCCTAGTTGATGTTATACTGTTGAGTCAATGTAGTCTTTCAGACCAACTGTTGTGTTTGTGACAACTGAACTAACTTTTTTCTTCCCTCTTTCTCCTCTCGTGGTCTGTTAACTGTTCTCGTCTTCCCCTGAACCTGGTCTCCACTCTTGTCCATGCAGGTAAGTCGTTCTCCATTCCTCAGACTTATGTTTTAACTCACCTGTCCATCTTCTGGAACTTTGCACCAGAGCCCAATGAACCCCCCTTAATATGCAGACCAGATTTCACTCTACATTTTAGCAGTCCCACCAGGATTCAGTCTGCTATAAACTCCTATTAGAATTGGAAAGTAAAATCGCTGGATGGCTTAGATTTGGCTTAATGCCTTGCTCTGTTGTCTGATAATCATGTTGGTTCAGGGTACTTTATGCAGAAGAGTAAGCGTGGAAGTAGATGCTTGGCCCCAAAGATATTTTCTCACTTATTGAACAGCACCCAAAGTGATAGCCAAGTCATGGCTGCACACTGTATTAAAAAGTACGTAACGCACAAATGGCGCTTAACAATTTCAAAAGTCATCAAATCCAGTTTTGTTTCAAACACTGATCTTTGATGTTATGATGCTTACAGTGCTTTTAGACAGCGAGCGGTTGCTACTGCTCCCTCCATTGTTTTTAATGTAAACACAGCAGCAAGGAGAGGGAAGGCAGCTGCCGCGCACAGCTCTTTGCCGCTGCATTCTGAGTTTATGATGGTTGAACTTTTTCAACTTGCTGCTGTGGCTTGTCGTGCGACTATGGCAACCACAGAAACCACAGAGAGGGAAACTATACAGAAGCTGATTTTACTGGTAGTTCAATGAATGACGCACCTCTTCACTAGCAGAGAACAGACAGATCAATAAAGAGAAACGTTATTGGAGAAACATCAGCTCTGAAGTCTGATTATCTGGTCTGGGACAATAAACAATGTTTATGTTACTAGTTAGCAAAACTTGCTGTATTAATCATGTCATACTGCTAACCATTTCCTCTTTTTTTTAGGTTACACCCCACTCTGTTTAGCTGCGTGATGAGATTATAGTAGGTGGATAGCAGCAGCCTGTGGTGTACAGGCTGGTAGGATCGGAGGTAGCCGTGAGCCCCTGCGGCTGCAGCAGGGCGCAGCTGGCTACTGCTCACCGTCTGAAAGCACCTTTAGAGTCCAATCAAGTCAGCTATTTCAAGTTCAAGATTTACTGTATAACTGGGCAATGAGCAGCCTGTGTAAACCACAAAAAACACAGCTTTTAAAAACAGATGCATGTAATTTACATGCCAATGAATCTGATTCTGGGCTATATTCAGTGGTATACTTGGTTCTGGATGCATGTGTCTCATGCCTTTGCTTTCTTTCTGTTAATTGTTGTCAACTGTTACCAGCTGTTTTCTAACACTACTTGGAAAACATCCATTTTAATTGTCTATTACAACTACAGTGTGAACATAACCAAACCTTGCTTCTCTGCGTTTTTGCTATCCTGGTACCGCATTCACACTCTACATTTATATCAGAATTCTGGCAGGCAGACAGAGAAAATTGATACATAATTAAACAGACTCCAGAACTCTCCCCTCTAACACAGACTACAGCCGCCAACACTCCTCAGCCTTCCCACCCCCAGTCAGAGTGGTGTCTGACTGGCCTAATCCCAGCCCAGGTCGGCACAGGAGTCTCCAGGGTGCACGGGGATGTGCCGAAGCTCTCTGTCTTATTGATTTGTGTCATTCTGTCCCAGCGGTGACTTTGATGTGACAGTTTCATTTGAGCTCTGCTTATGGAGCCTTTAATTAGATTTCAGTGCCGGGGCTCCTCCCCTGGGGATGGAGGTGGTGAAAGGGAAAGAGATTTGATGATGGGTTTGGAGAGGTGTCTGACGGAGAGAGAGAGAGAGAGAGAGTAGGCAACTTTGAGTACTTTTAAGGTAAGCGCTAACTTCTGCATTGGTGTGTATTTAGGTAGGGCTCATAACAGAGAGTTAACATCTGTGTGTGTTTGCCGGGTGTGGGTGTGAGAGAGGGACTGCCTGCTCTGCCTTGGCCTGGATTAAAGCCTAAACTTGCAGCTCTAATACCGCCGCATCTCAAATCCACCGGCTCTTACCTCTGACTTAGCAGAACCACTTTTAATCACAAGTGCAATTTCTGTGGTAATGTGAGAGTCTCTCTCTGAAGTCACTGCAGCCTGGGGTATTATCTATGCAAACTTCTGGTCTCCAGTTATCAACAGCAGTTTTATAATAACCATCAACAGCAACGACATTCAGGCCATCAGAAACACAGTAATAACAGTTCATCTAAAACTCACCTGAAACTCCTAGAACACAGCAACAAGACCAACAAGACTTTTCTTCATTTTTGTAGTAGACGATTCAGTTAGGCTGAATCGTCTAAGATTGGACATCTTAGAAAAAGCTGCAGTGACATAGAGCATTTACCTACTCAGAGTAGTACTTTTTTCCATCTTGAAGAGCTCAGAACTCAAAATCCTTTAAACCCATTGGAACCAATTAGAATAATGCACCCTTAACTGCTAAAAACCAATCCAGTGGGATCACCACCTTGGAGACAGGTGGTTGCTGAAGTCCTTCACAAGAAGGAACCTTCACAGACTAAAACCTCTGTATTGTTGTAATGAGACTCAAATTGAAACAACAAAGAATTCGAGGATCATTTTGATACATTTGCAGTATAATTTGAACTGCTCTGTATGACCTCTCTTGCTGGACTCACTCGCTAAACCTCATACATTTCACAGTTTGTGGGTATGTGTGTGTTGGAGTGTTTGGGGGGTCTCAAACGGGTGTTAATCCCGGCAGAGTTTATCCTCTCCAGTTTCAGTCGTAATATCGCCTAATCCAAATAAGGAGCTGGTGTAATGAAACCATATGAGATGTAATTACTATCAAATGGAGTCAGGTTTTCTGAAAGCATCAGCACAACTATAATTTCTCATTAAGCGGCCGTCACTCCTGAGGTGCTCCCTTGGCCCTCAATTACAGCAAGGCTTATGAGACCTCCGCCTGGCTGGAGAACGGCTTCGTATGTGGGTCAGTCTCACATCTTAAGGTTTCAAATCCTCGGCCAGACATATGCTCATAAACTCACAGATGCCTCCCAATGACACAGACATGCAGTTTAAAAGTATTGCTGAATCCTCCGTTGCACAAAGTGTTGCTGCAGATTTTACAGGGCAGAGCAAGGCACTAACACGTCTAGTAGTAGTGGATACGTTCCCACTGGGGCTGCTCTTACACAAATATGGACTCTATATATAGTGGGATACTGCTCACACAGCTCAGTGATTAAAGTTGTTCTACAAATATTCTTTAATGAAGTCTTCAGAGGAACAATCATGTTGGTGTGGTTTTAAAAAAAGCCACCCTATTGCACTTAAAGGCTGTTGAAAAGCTCCCAATGGCAGTGTATGTTGGGCTTTGTGGTCTATTTTTGTTACTCTTTTGGAAAACTGGACAAATGTAGAGAATGTGACGCAAAGCTGACTGTGCTCTTTCGCTCCACCAATATGTAATGTCTTATCCAAAGCTGAGTGCAATTCACACCTGTTCTCCGGGGACTGTCAAAACACATTTAGGGTAAAGCAGCAAGAGCAGAGGCAGGCTGAAAGAAAGTAGGCGAAGTATATCTCAGCATAACATCCGCCTAATAGTGTATTTGTTTGAATATTTTTAGTGGGTTGTCTCACAGCAAGAAGGTTGTAGATTCTAAACTTTAATAGAAATATTCCACTGCCATTCACCAAAGCACAGCTTCAGAACTGATCTGCAGATTATCCTCCATAATATTTTTTTATTGATCAGTCTCCCTGGGAATTAATGCAGTTTAACATAACAGAGGACTGGGGTTCAGTCCTCTCACTGCCAGCAGTTGAACAAAAAAACTTTACTATCAGAGATGACAGTAGCACCAACTACTCCTAAATTTTTTCATTCTCAAAGTAAGACAAATAAATGTAAAAATAAATAAATAAAAATGCTGCCTGTAAAACAGTTACTACGATATGTCTGTGATAAGCCAATAACAGCTGATATATTGTTTGGGCTCTAAATGTGTTAATGTGCAAAAAATGTAGCTCCATCAGTGTCAGGGCTTTTTAGATAAAGGTGTCTCTCTGCTGGTTCAAAACAACACTACTGCTGGATAGAAGTAGCAGTACCGTGTGTAGGGACCTCTTTTTAAGGCCTTCAAGGCCTTTACGCCTGAAACTTGAATTTGTACAGTGAACTGCTATAACATTCAGTTGTTGGAAGCACTCTGACTTAATCTTACTAAGTCTTGGAACAGTTTTGGAACTATTGCATTTTTGGAGTAGTGACCTGGCCTTTTAATAGCTATGATAAACACAGACAGTATGTACTATATAATATCTGTATCTTACTCACACTTTGCCTCTCTTTGTCTCTCATGAAACCTCCTCCCTGCCCACCCCACCAGCACTTTCTTTCTCCCTCTGTCTCCCCCTCACTTCCCAACTTCTTTAATTCAGCTGATTTATTGCTAAAAAAGAGTAGTTTCCTCCGGATTGACGGCCGTTTCATTGTGCAACAGAAACTGCCCCGACACTCGAGCCAGCTTGAGCCTTGCCAGCGGTGTTGCTACACACACACACACACACACACACACACACACACACACACACACACACACACACTCACTTGAACTCACGCTATGCTAACACTTCCCCCAGCACCACTTGTCTAGGCCAAGGGAGTGACAGAATAATTCCCAGCATAGAGAGGGGGAAGCTGTCCAGTTCACTGTGTTCTGAACGTCTCAGCCAGACTCGGTGAAGAAACAACCCAGTTTAAAGCACCGTTGGCTCGATGTTGAGCACTCGCTCCCCTCCGCCAAGTCTTTCTCATGGACGATTAGTCTGGCCGCTGTCCTCCTTTCACCCACTTCCCCTATCTTCTTCAGCTAACCCCATCATCTTCTTTCTCCTTGTCCTTTTTTTAATCTATTCATTCCGGGGTTTTTTTTTCTCTTCTCTTTCTCTTTCTCTTTCTTCCCTCTTGGGCCTCATCCATCTATATTTATCTCCTTTTTTCCTTCCTCTCATCCACTCTACCTTCTCTCCTTCCGTTCTCCACTCCATCTTTCTGTCCATCATCCTCACTCGCATTATTTTCCTTTTCTCTCCCCCTCCCTTTCACTACCCTCTGGATTGACATTTCAAGCTCTTTTTAGCGCAGTCGTATATCAATTTAATGTGCTGTCTGTTTCCTCTGTTATGTCATGGAGATTAGATGAACAACTTGTTTGTTGTTCTGAAACAGACACAGCAGAAAAACAAGACGTGTGACCTACGATACAGTACAGGGTCATACCGAGGATATGGTGTAGGTAGTACGTAGTATCATGTTTAGTTAACATTGGTACAGCCTGTGCTCTGTTTTGGGTCAGAAGCAGAGCTGCTGTGTAATGACGATTTGTGAGACTGATAATGACAGTTCTAAGAATCAAACTTACATAATGGGAACTAGTCTTGTTACTAAAAAAGGCTTGGAAGCTTGGAATTTAATTTTAGATCAATTTAACAAAAAACAAAAAGAAAACAGCCCAGGAACATTGGTATCGGACGGCCTGAAGGCAACTAAAGGGGAAAGAATTACTTTATTGTTTGAGATAAAGTAATGTCTGGTTGTGTTTTTATAAATGCAGAAGCAATGAAAAACATACTGCATATAATATATCAACCCTGATCCAATCTACAGTCCATCCCACACTGCATAAAAAAAACCAACCTAAATATTAATTTGCTGCTAATTAAAGAGCTTATGTGTTTGTAATTTTAAAACCGTAAAGCTTGAACATAGGTTTTTGTCTGGGCTTTTTGGCTTATGTTGTGTATATGTGATAGATTTAATCTGCCAGTACTCAAAAAGCCCAGACAAAAACCTAAGTTGTAACTATTTTGTTTTGTTGAAGTGATTATTGGGTTTTATGAGCCCAGTTCACCGGGTTTTAACTAAGTCGTCTTATCTCATGATAAGTTCATGAGTTCAGGGCCAGAGCTACAGTTTCCTTCCAAAAGCTATTAAGCCCTTTCGTTCATACACAGGTTGTCCTACTTAATTAAACATATACATCCATACACATCCGCAGTGTGGCCTTTGTGTGTGTGCGCACACACACACACACACACACATACACACACACACGGTCACATTTACAGCAGCAGTGTTGCCTGTTAAGTGTTGATTAGTCCCATGGAAAACAGGTAATTGAAGCTAAACAGCTAAATATAGCCCTAAGTGGGATTAGCACTGATAGCATGTGATATATGGTGCTCATTAGTGTGCTAGCTAATCACCCCCTCACCCCCACCCTGCTGATGTGTTTTGGTAGTAATTCATTTTAAAGGAATACTCCTCTGTTTTTCAACCGTATCTCCATGTCTTTAATGGCAGGAGTGATGATCAATACAAGGTGAAGAGTCAGTCGGCACTTTCTCCAACAGAGCACCTGTGTTTGACTGTTTTTTGTTAGGCCAATATTAGTTTTGCTCTTAGTTTAATTGGTCTAATGTGAGTTACAGTGGTTCAAAAAGAAAGTTAGGAAGGTAGAACTATTAAGCTTATAAAGGTAGTCACCCTTTCACCAGGCTGCCAGTCAGTGACACCTGCTGGCCTCTTTTAACAAAAAGAGGAAAATGTGGCTCGCTAAGAATGTTGTGCAGCGAACAATGGGAAGGCATAAATTAATATTCCTGGTTAGAATGTCCCTGTAATTGTCAGTCTTCCAGGAGGCACATGTTTTCTTCTCAAATGAACAGACCGTAGCAGCTTAAGGCTCTAGTTTGTTTTTAGTTTCAAAAGAATCTTAATTTTCCAGAATAAATAGCAAATTTCTGTAGGTAAACTGTTTGTCAAACAACCCCCAGACTGACACCATCATGGTTAATATTTTAGCATGCTAACATTGGAGTCAGAGTAGTGCTTGCCTAAGAAAGAGTTACTGAGTAAACCGCTCTGTTCCTGCTGTTGTTCCATTGCTTTCTTTCGGTTTACCTTTTAGCCGGAGCACTGGCTTACCTGCGGTTAGTTGCCAGTACTGGTAGCTGGAGTGATAGAGGCCAGTCCCCAGGTAGCACAGCCATGCAGCTTGCTGTACAAAACAGCGCTATTGGCTGTGTTTCACATGGTTTTTTCTGCTAGTTAAGCAGCCAACTAAGGATTACAAAGTGGATTTTGGTCAGTTTATAATTAACAGAAGTAATTTTGTGTCAAAATCACCATTCAGTGCCAGTTTGTATGTGTCATTTCCTGCAGGAACAAAAGAGTAATTAACTATATTTCCCCAGTCTGATGCTTACCACAAATGCTATGCTATTAGCATAGATGCCAAACATGGCTAACGTAGCAGCCATTTAGCTAAACTAATAAAGGGAGTTTATTGCTCCAACTGACCCTTCCCAGTGGCATAACAGTTGTGTTTACACTTACATACAAGGCTCACTTTAATATACAGGTTCATTACATATAGCGTTACAATGAAGCTAAGTGCATAAATAAATCAATAACAACAGAAATAACTTAAAATAAGATTTTTAAGACCACAAAAGAATGTTGTTTGTCAAAAAGTTTGCAAGGTATAACTGTTTTTTTACTTCGGTTCACGCTGATGTGATGGATGTTTTGTTCAAAATACCCACAGTAACTTGAGTGCATTTATTTTTAGTGTAGGCAGCGTCCGTGGGAAATGGACCTGTACCCGTGGCAGTGGTAGTACCTTGCTCTACCTATCAAGCCAGAGGACAATCTCTTACAGAGGTTTCAGAAATGGGTTCACAGTGCAATATCAGGTGTTTGGCCATAGGAAATAGTCTCTCTCAGTATGTGTGTGTGTGTGTGTGACTCTCTAGTGGATTTGTTGCAGTCTTTTCTGTGCTATACCCACTATCTATCTATCAGCTTTCAGCAGCTTGAATTAAACAAAATTTTCACTCAGCTGAAAGACCGTCAGCACTCTTCAACTGCGTTTTTTAATGCTCCAATATCCAGAATTGTCAGTTTAGCTGTCGATGGGGAGCAGGTGGGGTTAACTTGAGAACAAGGCTTTTCATGGAAGTTTTTCTCAAGAAATAGGTTATTATCAAATGAAATGGCTGTTTGTGTAACCTGTTTATTTTGTTAAACTTCTTTTCTGTCTAACTTAATTTATTTCATGTTTAGTAATCAAAAATATGTAAAAAATATAATAACATAAATACATTTAAAAAATGTGTGTAGGTAAAAAACAAAAACGATCAAAAAAAAAAAGCAAATATGCATTAAAACATAATCGCAAGCACTCTTTGTATCAGGTCAGTCATATCTTTTTCTAACTCTCTAGCATGGCTGTAAACTGTTCCTCTCAGGCATGGAGCCAAAGTTCAGAAGAATTCCACTGGTAAAAGTTCAGTAAAAGGCGGTTTAACAAGAGCAACATCTTTCAGGGAATAAGAGTCACAACTCAGGACTCCTCTCATTTTGGAGAATGAATCACCTTCAGTGCCTCACTCCCTAGTGCTGTCTGATTGCCGTTTTCATTTTGTCAGTTTGGCCGCGATTCAGACGGGCCGTGATTTCCCCCACATGTTTTCTGTTGTCTGGATTAAAGTAAAATGGAGATTGGGTCATTATGCTGAGTGGAATTGTTCCACGGCGCTCAGTTACAATGTAATCTTAAATCTTTGTTTGCTTGGATGTAATTGTTGTGTGTTTTGTGTCAGTTTGTGTTTTGAGGGACAAACTGAGTGAATAAGAACTGCTGACAACTGAATTTAGCAATGGAAGGCTAAAACACTGAAACAGATGTTTCTGTGTGTGTGTGTGTGTGTGTGTGTGTGGAAGGTGAGCACACACCTGGGCGATGTCATGTCTCATTCTCCTATATTTGATATGTCTCCCTCTTCTTCTTCTTCTCTGAATGCGTGTTTTTGTCTAAACTCAGTGAGGTCAAAGTCACTGTGTTCTGCCTTTGCTCCCTCTAACAGTCTCTGTGGGAGTTTGGGGTTGCGCTGCTCGTCTACCAGCCTCAGCTAATCTTAGCCACTTCTGTCACACATCCAAACCACCGCCCCTTTGGCTTCTGCTGCTCAGATGAACACTTTTCCATAAAGTCTCAGGAAATAGTTGTTGCAAAACACCTATTTGATTACAGAAATGAGTCGAGTCAAATTTGAAAGTCTGAGAAAATTTTAAACAGTCAGACATCTTGAACTTTCCACTATTTTATGCAAGCTTCTTAAGAATTGGACACTGTTAAAAGTGTGTAGTGGCATTAAAATATTCTTGGATTAATACAAAATGAAGTTCATGTGCCCAATGTGTCATATACTTTTGTCCTTTTTTCTATACTGCATATTCCAAAATAATCTGACCATCAAAATGGTCTTAAATAAAATTCAGGGCAACATTAAAAGGTCCAAGAAGTCTTACATTTGTAGAATTTATTTGAAGATATGACTGTGAGTGGATTAGAGTGATATGTGGTGACTGTGAGGGAACGAAGTGACAAAATAACTTCAGAGTGCTATAGCAAGAACTCACTGCACACGCTGTACTTAAATTTCATCTGAATGTAGAAAGGGGACAGGATAAGCCTAAATGTGTGAGTTAGTGTGATTGATGTAGACTGAAGCTTTGGAGGAAAAGTTGACTCTGATGTCAGTTTTGATTTCATTAGAATCTAAAGTTTTGTATAGAAATGGTTTTGTAAGAGCAGTACTACTGTAGCTCCTGCATTTCTCCTTACCATTGTGGGTGACTTCGCAGTCAACATTCCAGTTCATCCCAAAAGTGTTGGATGGGGTTGAGGTCAGGGCTCTGTGCAGGCCAGTCAAGTTCCACAGCAAACTGGACCAGGTTTTGTGCACGGGGGAATTATCATGTTGAAACTGCAAAGGGTCTTCCTCCAACTTTTGGAACAAAGTTGGAAGCACAATATTGTCTAAACTATAATTGTGTGCTGTTGTAGCATTAAGATTCAAGAATATATGGCATTTGCAGTGTGAAGTAGTGCCTCTGCTTCTTTCCCCTGAAGTGAATGTCTTATTTCATAAGTTTATACACTTTATTTTATTTGTACAGGAGGCTGCCTTTATTTCAAGCCACGTGGCCTGTCTCTTCTATAAAATGCTAACAGAAACTTTACCATGTATGTGTGGAAATCTCAGATATGTCATAATGTAGAGCTGCCTCTCCTCACCTTAAATTTGTCAGTAAATTTAAAATGACTCGTTAAATAATAAAGTTGGTGAGATGGAGTCTGTTGTTTTTTTTCCAGTATGTCATTGTACAACCTTGCCCGTACAGCTGTCCACCAACTTCCATATGTGGAAAAATTATGATGAAAGCGTTCATGTAACCTCTCAGGTAACAAATCAAACTGGATGTATGACAGAGGAGAAAACACCTCTCCTCTCCCTCTGCGGCCTTGATGAATAGCTTTCGCAGCCCTCAAGTATTTGTTACTCGTTGAGTGGAAACCATGTAACTATAACTCTTGCCACAGCTTTCAAACTCTTAACGTTCTTTTTTGATTGTCAGAGAAAGATTTTATAAACAGCCAATTCATTTTCTTCTTTACCTATTGAATGCGTCAGGAGTCACATTCCTCCACTGTATCAACTCGAGGTGCAAATTTCAAGGAGATTTCCTGAAAACGAGAGAAAAAAATATCATTAAAGAGCAAAACTATGGTTCACCTTTCAAATAGTTAAATTACATATCCATTTTGGGAATCTTGTCTGCAGAAGTATTGCCATGTTGTCATCTAAAGTTTTAAGTTACCAACCATCCTTTAAAAATGCTAGACATTTTGAAACTAAACTCCTCACATAAACAGTGTGGTTCGCTGACCTGGGAGTAACATTGGTCACTGCCTGTCTGCACTATGTGGTTTTTGGCTGGGGAGGACTGATGCTGAAGGTTTTGATGGCTGTCGCTTTTGGGAAAAGGCCTGCTGCAACCTCGCACTTTCTCCACAGTTCCTGAAGCATGTAACCGAGGAAAATGTTCTAGGCTGCAGTTTTTTGACCTGAGAGGAGAGTCGGGACAACATGTTTTGGATTACACAGCTGTGTAGGCGAAAGTCAAGTGGTTACTTCCCTGCTTCTGCTGACAGCTTTGCTTTTTGCCCTCTCATTCCCTGGCATGGACCTGGTTTATTGCAAGCCAGGTCTGGAGGATTTGGGTTTCCAGAATCAGGGTCACCTTCTCAGTTTTGGACTTATTTCCATTGTTGTCTCTGGTGTAAACTGTCTTCAGTAAACCAAACCAAATCAAAACCACTGTAATATAAGGGCATATGGAAGTAGATGATACGATAACAGACTCTAAAGATCCAGTATCTGACGTTTTCCACCTGCTGCACATCACATAGAGGCTAAAGAAAGAAATTAGTAATAGTTATTGTTGGCAGATAAATCTACAACTTCAGTCAAGTAAATTTTATTTGTTGAGCCCAGCGGTTCTTGATCCAGCCCATGCTCTCAACAAAGACAAGGAAAAACTCCTCAGATTGTAATAGTAGTCATGACTTGGAAAAGGCAATTACAAAAGATTAATAGAAAATGTGTACTATTAAGTGAAATACAAAAAGCAGTGATTCAGCACTGGGGTTTCAATATGTCCAGTACCGATGAGCTAAATACAAAATGGGACTTTCCAAATGTATCCAAGAAGTAGGTCCAATGAACAGTCCAATAAGATCCTAGACATAAAGTCTAGGATATTTGGCAAGTATCGATTGAGTGATCTTTGTCTTTTGTGATAGCAAACCGAATAATTTTAGGTTTTGGATTAGATGATGTTAGTTGAACTCATACTTTGAATCATGACATTCATTTACAGTTAGTCTCTTATTACTTGTGTGAGGCATGTCTTATCATTTGGTACCTTTTTGTTTCTTCAGTTCCCTTGTCTTGTCATTTCCACTGTGTTTTCCCCTCTGTTCAAATAATCAGTCCTGCTCTCTTTATTTTTATGTGTCTACTCTTCTCTTATAGATAATATGGTTTAGATTCAATAAATCATATGAAAGAACACAAACACTATACAATGTGGAGCTTGACACAAGGGAAAATATGGTCTATTGATGTAATATAATTCTGTGTGAAATTGTAACGACTTGACGTTATTTTATGTGACGAGGAAATAAATCAAACGGCGATAGATGGATGTAGCAGTTTGGAAAGATTTATGTTTTGAAGTTGGTAGCCAGAACTAAGGCAGCTGTAATCTTTGGACGGCCACACCGCATAAGCTCTGGGATTTCTGATGAAATTTCTGATGATCACTGATGTGGTGACTGTCTTGCTAAATCCCCCACACACACACACATAAGGAGGATTAATTCCCCTTTGAGAGACCTTCGGTTCCTTCTCTCTGGCCCAGCTGCCAGCGTATTGTTCTAGCCAGAGTTATGATGATGATTTATGAGCTGCAAGTGACTGCTGAAAAGTGGACTGACTCACACTTTCCATTGTAATTTACTGTTCAATTATTGTTCCTTTTTTGCTTGGGTTTAGGGGATTTGTGTGCAAGAGAGTGAACAAAAGTGAGACAAGTTGCACACACACATGAACACACCATCCATGTGCATTAACTCGCATACGTACACACTTTGCACAGTTCATATGTGTATACCTGCTGCCTGCTTCCATAACAAGCAAAAATGGAAATAAATCTGTCTTTTGTCGTACCTAGAGTATCAGATGGTTTTAGTTTATTGCACAACAGTACATCATAAAGCAATTGGTCAATTAGAAAATGAATGACCAACAGAAATAAATCATTTTGATAAGCTGTAACAGTTTCAAGCAAAAACACCTCACATTTGACTCGCACAGCTTCTCAAACTCAAAGACCTGCTTGCTTTTCTTTATATATTTGGAATTGTCAGAAAGAATAAAATAGTGATATCTCTTGTGATGAACATATGCCATGTTTAACATATGACGTCCCAATGATTAATTTATAAACAAATAATTAGAAAAATAAGTGTTGCAAATAATCCAACTTTAAAAGGTTAAGCTGTAAGTCTAGTAAAAAGGTTATATTTATTTTAAATTGTCTAAACCTTCTGGCTTTTATTGACACAGTTTCACAGGGCAGTCAACACCCATTCCTCAGTGTACACATCTGCGGGTTCCCTCAGGGTAGACCAACCCTGCTGATTGGATGTCACCTTTTCCTTAGTGTGTGTGTGTGTGTGTGTGTGTGTGTGTGTGTGTGTGTGTGTGTGAGATGATGGGTGGCAGGGTCAGGGCCGTGCTTGTCAACACACCTCAGCAATTAGCTTTGACTTGGGGCTGTTTCATAGCACACAGATAACACTTCACTCAAAAAACCTCCAACAGAGCCAACATGAAGTCCTGAAGGAGCAACTGTCAGTCATAGCTGTGCCCTCTGATGTTTACACTCCAGCAATTTCACTTAAATTGACTAGTAAAGGAAACACATACTAAAACTGATGTTTAGCTTGTTTGCTTGTCAGTCACGTTTTTTGTTTCATGTACGGTCCATGTAACAGGAAGGTTAAAAAAAAGAAGAAATAAATAAAGGAAAAACTTGAATTAAAAGCAATGAGGAGCAAGCAGAAGTTACATCAAATAACCATTAAAAAAGGCCTGTAAACATTAGACATTACTGTTTTTTAAACTTGCAGACTAGGCACAGCTGATGTTGCTGATATGTAAATTAGCATGTGATGTCATCTGTTACTAGGGGAAGTGCTTATGACTCAATTCATCATGTTTCTTGTGATTTTAGTAATTAGTAATTTCTAGCTTTCAAGATATCAAATCGGCTAAAGATTTTGAGGCCTGACCACATTTATAGTGTGCACTGCAGCCAACCTGATTACCATGTAATAACAACCACATGGGCTGTAAAAGCACATGGGGTTGGGGGTTCTTCTTCTGTGGTGTCCTCAGGGAGCAGGCCAGGGGAGGGAGGGTGTTTGCTGACTCAGCTGTTCTGGCTGAGCTGAGCTTTAATGAGGGAAGAGCACAGGACCCTGTGACAGTCACACACAGGAAGTTTTATATAGATGTGTACGTATAAAACACACAATCTCTCACACACACACCCTGCCTTTTCCCAGGTGTCTCACTTAAACTCACACACACACTTCTATCTGTTTTACTTCCACTCGTTCTTACTCCTTTTCTCCTCTACTCCGTTCTTTGTCTTCTTCATCCTCATTCACACATACTCCCTACATCTCTTTCACTTATCCTCACACACACACACACACACACACACACACACACACACGTTTCACTATCCCCGTGTGGGACAGTCATTGACATAATGTGTCATTGATAATATGTGGTATTTTATTTCTCTCTCTGTGAAGCACTTTACACTTTGTTTTGATAAGTGCTCTATAAATGAAGTTTGTTGTTGTTATTGTAATAATAATAATAATAATTATAATAATGCTTTCCCTAGCTCCTTACCCTAACCTTAACCTAATTGTAACTTGTTCCCTAAAACCAAGTCTTAACCCTCAAAAAGCAGTCTCTCCCCAAGGGGACCTCAGTTGGGTTAGTGTGCGTTCAGGTTAAAGTCCCCACTGGGATATAAGAACTTGAAACAAACACACACACCCTCCACAACCCCTCCTCCTGCCCTTTGACCTTTATTACCCCCATTACTGTGTGTACATATTAGCTCTGGGCTGACGCAAGCTCTAATTTGAAGTAAATGTGTGCACATTTATGTAAAGGGCCTAATGGGGAAAAAATGTGTCTTGAGGTCTGTAAATGTGTGGGGGTGTGTGTGCCCTCGAGAGCCTGTTCCTCTCACCAGGGAGCCTGTCCAGCGTGCTATAAAACTCCACAGCTCTCAGGCTAAATGTGGCTGAAATGAAGGTTTAATGTGCTGGAAAACTGGTAGTTGGATTTGAATGGTGTGTGTGTGTGTGTGTGTTTTAATGGATTGTGTGGATGTCTCTGTGACTCTAAATGTAATTGCATGTGTGAGTGTGTGCGAATGCTTCTCTTTCCATGTGGCCATATTTGTATGCACATATCTGAGTGTGTCTTTTAGTGTGTACATGTTTAAGTAGTGTGTTTTATTGAGATTGCTTTTTTCATTAAATGAGAGCGGGGCAGTGTTGCCTTAATGGCCTCAAAATATTATAAAATATATTTCCTGTTTGCATTTACTTTTTTTTCAACTTTCGAAATGCTTTTTAGAAGACTTCTCAGTAACATACAACAGGAGGTTTGTCAAAGATATACAACATGTTCAAAAAAGGCACTTCAAAGCAGGATTGGCTGTCAGGTAGTTTTTATGGATTCTGAATCTGCTAAACTATTCTTATGAGTCAGTAAGTTGATAGCCCTGTGTTTGAAGCATTGAAGTCATCCATTGTCCAGGGAGTGGGACAATTGCAGCATCCAAATTGTCTTAATTTATTGGTTCAGTCATAGATAACAAATCTGTGAGCGAGAGTTTCCCATTGTGGCTTCCTCACATCGTCAGCAGGTATCCGCTTTTAAAGCTTATTGTAGCTGCTGTTGTAGTTAATTAAAGATGAAGAGTCAACAATATTTGTATATCAGATTACAATGAAATCAGCACATGTAATAAATAGCCATGTATATACAAATCAAAATTATAGGTAAAACAGATTAAATAATGATTTACAAGTTCTGTTTGTGTGTGTAAGTCCTGTTTCTGGTTATGAGTAAGAAAAGTTTGTTTATAGGGTAAAACAAGAAAAATACACTACTGATTGTGGTAAATTATGACTATGACTGAAGAAATCCCAAACTGTGCATTCTCAGTAGAGCACTTCAGGGATTTAGTATTGCACCGCCATAAAATGAGGGGACTCACAATTAAAAAAAAAATAAATAAAAAATCAAAGCAGCAGAGGCTGAGATATCACTACCTTTAGTCCTAGCTTAAAAAAAACACTGGATCCTACGATTCCCATAAGGCAACGAATAGCATCGGTTCATTAGACCGTCCCTACTTGGTGAATGCTGACATCCTTAAACTCCACGCCCCCAGTAGCACAGGCTTTTGCCGTCTCCAAGGCTAAGCCAAGATTACTCTGACATCATCAGGGTCATTTTCTCAGACTTCCCGAGCCACAATTTCCACTTTTAACTGTTTTGTTGACTGTTTGACAAGTAGGGCTACACTGCATGAATTCACTTTCTTGCAGTAATTAGATTTTGCTCTGTCACTGCTGTTTTGTTTCCTTCCAAAGTGTAGCCCTACTTGTTAGTATTGGCTCTGGCCACCCATATCAAAAACACTATCCATGTGCATTGACACACATGTAACCAAAAACGTTGACTGAAGTGCTGTGCGTCCAAACTTTCCTTTCAGGAATAGATAGGCAGAAACTAAATTCACATTTCTTTTTGAATTCCTTGTTTTTACAAATGTGGAACCGGATCTAATTCATAACCCGTTCTCAGTAGTCCTACTACAGAGATAAAAATCTCTCTCTGTAGCAAAATTAAACTGATTCCATTTCCATGACTTGGAAATTCACATTTCTGTGATTTTAAAAGGAGACTTCAAAAACATCATTTATTTTTCTTATGTGGTATATATCTTTTTTTCCCCTGAAGTTAAAATCATGTGTCTGTGTCTGTTTTTGATCAGCTATTTCTTGCCACAGTGTGTTTAGTCAAGTTTTCTTTAAAGTTCAGGGTTTTTCTTTGGTCAGGATCATGTAAATAAACCCAGATGAACTGCAGTGATATCTTGAAGATGTTTGAACTGTTAAACATCCCTGTTTATTTTTAACGTGTGTGAGATATTGTGGGTCAGGGAGTAGACCTTTTGAGTAGGGACGTTAAAACAGTCATGGCTCTACAGCAAATCTCACCACAAGGGACAGTTAGATCACATCCCTTGAATTGGCAAATGATGGATGGATCTTTCGTTTTCTCTTCGGCTAACTGAAGCCAGCTGAACACACACACGGGCCTGGTGGGAGTCACAGAGGGACGGCGTGAATCTCATCTTTAATCTAATAAAGGGACTCAGTAAAGGCTGGAATTAATCAGATCTGTGAGGGAGAAGAGCTTTTGAAGGTAAAGATGTGGAGGGAAAATGTGGAGCCAGTTTGAGAGAAGAGAGGATATGATTGGACATAATATTAGTATCGTAACGTAAAGTAAATCACCCCCATATACCTTTGGACTGTATGTGTGGCCCTCATGTATTTGAGCAGGAATGGACCACCATGTGTTGTGTGTTTACCAATGCCGAGTCATTTTCCTGTAACTCCATGTAGATTTTCTCTGCCTCTATATCCATAATTCTTAATCGTTGATTAGGATTTGTTCAAGGGAGTGAAGCAATTATGATTGTTGAGCAAATTATAGTTCTGATTCACGACCTCACAACCGATTGGACCAAGTTGGAGTTCCAGGTCTGGGTCAGTTGGTGTAAACAGTCAGGAGATAAAATAATACAGTGTGATGTGAAATTGTTTGCCTTCTGACCCTGTTGCTTCCTATTGTTCTCATTGGGAATATTTTAAACATGTTTGAGTTTTATGACTGGAATTGGGACACCAATGACTGGAAGAAATACTAATTTAAAAAACTGGAATAAAATGGTGAGCAAACACTCCTACAAAGTCCTCTCTCCTCTAGCTCGCGGCCTATGTCTCTCTATTCACTGTCTAACCAAAGTTAGTGTTGGACTTAGATTTCTCTGCCTATTTCAGCAAATTGCAGCATAAGATAGTAAAATAAACAGAATTTGATGGATGTCCATTTCTGAACATGTGAGAAGTCATGTTCTAGTGGGATTTCAGTGATGTAACTTTTAATTATTTTATCTGTTGTCCATAGTTTTGTTCTCTGTATTTACTTAGTAGTACTGTACTGTTCTTTATGACTACCAAGACTAAAACAACTGTCCATGTTGTGGAAATAGTCGTTAAATGCAGGCTTTCAATGTTTTGTGGGTTTTGATAATCATAAGGTCTGACTAATGCCTGATTTGTTATTTTGCCAGGTACAGGTACATTGGACTATAGTCAGCGGTTGTCCCAACTAACTTTTGACTGAGTTATTATTAGATTTTGTGTAAAATGAAATTCCTTTTTACAGCCACAGATACAGGGGGAAAAACAACGTATTTACATGTTGAAAATATTCTTTTACCCCATATTACTTGTTCTTGAAAACACTTGTCTAGGAGTGAGCAGCTTATCTTCGACAGAGTTATCATTTCCACACATGGCAAAAGCAATAATTTTCTCCACAAACCGAATCTGCCTTCTGTTCCTTTCTTTTTTAAATCTATGCATTATTTTGGGGTATTTATGCTCTGTTATGTTATTTGTTGCAGGATTTTTCTCACATTAAATCATTTCCCTCTCGTTTCTTATTCATACTGTATGTCCCTGTCTTTGTCCCTTTCTTTCTCATTGTAATTGTAATTTTCTCTCATAATTCCAGATTATCCTAGTGTATGTTATCATTGTTTGGATTTTAAGATTTTTAAAAACAAAGAAAACCCTTTTCATAAATGTAATCTACTTTTTAGTATTTTTTTGTTGTACTTCTTCCACCACTCCCTCTCTCTTTCTGAGAACTTACAGCAGCTGAGCCTGTTGACTTTTCATGATATGCATAATGTAATATAAGGCAAAATGTTCTCAAATCCACTATCTTCTGATCTCTTCTCTGTTTTGCCTGCCTCCAACAGTTGATAGCAGTGTATGACGAACAGGAGCCCCATCATGGAGGTGATGGTACCAGTGCCAGCTCCACGGGGACCCAGAGCCCCGACCTGTTTGCTGCAGACCTCAGTGCTGGCAGTGGCGCCTCGGCCTTCCAACCCTACCAGGTCGCCAGTGAGATCGAGGTCACGCCCTCCGCCCTGCGCACCAGTAAGTCCTAACAATGGGGGTGATCTGGAGATGTATGCATTATTTGGACAGAGGGACCATTATCTGAAGATACAATCTGGAACTAAAACATTTACTTAGCAAGTGATTAATAATTGAGTCAATTCCTCTTATATTCCTCTTAAATTACAAATCTGTCGTGCTCATTAGCGTCAAATGTCAGCAACTGCTGCAGTATACAGCAAACCCAACAAATTACCTTATCACAGCCCAGCGGTACCTTAGCCCTGTCCATAAATTCTGTTAATTGGACAGGAGAGCCTTTTTTTCAGGCATAGATAGCCGTTTGATCCCGGGCCAAAGTGGCTAATTGGTTCTATTCGCTGCCTCCTAAATCAAATGTGACGCTGAGCCCGTCCACTTCTGCAGTTTTGCCGGCCAAGTCGCTTCTTCTACTGTAATTACTGTGAGTTTGGATGGGAAACGTACTCTTGTAGGTGATTTGTCAATTTGAATCAAGCAAAACCGTTTTGCACACAACCACAAGCAGAAGCAAACGAGCATACACACACAGACAAACGCATACTCACTCTTACTTTCTCTTCCTTCTCAAATATTTCTCTCTTGCTGTGTTAACGCAGTCTTTCTGTGTCCCTCTGGATCTGTATTTATAAAACTGCTAAAAGTCAAAGTTTTGACTGAAAGTAAAAATCCTTCACTTTTAACAAAGAATGAACAATGGAGCAAACATAGGTTAAATTCCTAAATGGCTATTCTTCTGTGAACATACATGTGATAAATCACTTGAGAGCTGCTCACGAAGAGTGCACTTCTAAACCAGACTGGCATAGTGCCGGTTTGAACCGGGTTGGCGTGGTTTTACTCCATTTCTGTTCATGCTGCTTGTGTCGACTTAAATTGACAACTTGTGCGGCAAGTCAACAAAATGTACCAACAGCAGTTACACGAGCAATACAGACTAATTAGCACATATTTTACATGACTTGTAGTGGTTGAATCCAAATGGAAAATGTACTGTCTCTGCCAACACTTAAAAACTGTGAAAAGATTAAATTAAAGTTAACTACAACATCTCTCTCCACTACCTGCTGCTGTTTGATTATCAGCTGATAGACACTTTGCTGTAAGTCCCTTGATAAACATGTCTTGTTTTCACTTTTAGCAAAGAACTTTTTTACTCCTTAAAGGTGGGGTATGCGATTCTAATCCAATATGCGTCTTTTTGTCAAATTTAGCGAATATCTCCTCACAGTCCGTTAGCTGTCCGTTTTCTGGCACATGCTAATGTGCTCTCCTCATTGTCAAGAAGGAGAGATGGCTGAGAAACAGCCAAAGAGGAGAAGGTCAGAATAACAAAAATTGAAAAAGAAGTTTTATGATCAGGCTTTCCAACGGTGGAGAGACCTCCGAGAGTTGAAAGGCATGAAGACGGATGCCGAGGTTGCCGTTTCTGCTTGACTGGTGGGTAACATTAGTGTTGCTGTGTTTCACAGAACCAATAGGTCAGTATTGTTTTGTCCCGTTTGCTAATGTTTGTGATGTGTGTCAGGTAACGTTAAATAACTTGCTCACAGACATTCAGCTTCCTTTCTAGTTTGCCAAGATGTGCTGCTGTTGTGATGTTAGCTATAGTAGCAGGAGAGTTGTGAGTATCGCTGTCTGGAGCTGGTCTGCTCGCTCTGGGAGACGTCTAACCCACAACCTAGCTAACGTTACATTACTTGCTGTGTCGTTGTTCGCTCTATATCATGGTATTTGTCATGGTATTGGATTTCTCCAGAGTCACAAACAGCACCTTTTAAGCGTAATTCTCAGAACTTTAAAAAATACGGACCTGACCTGTCCTCTCTCCAAACACGTATATACGTTAAGAAACCCCTACTCACACACATTCCAGTGAACAAAAGTTAAAAACAAGCTTAACCACTAACGTAAGCTGGCATTGATTGACACAGCAGCCACCAAAATCTCCTATCTCTCACACACACACACACACACACACACACACACACACACAGTGCGTGGGAGGTCACTCAACTCCTAATTGGATTTCTGGATGAGATGTTGAATGTGAATTTGCAGTAAGAAATGGAAATCTCAGGCATAATCACACCTGCCAGTTACGTCCAATTTAACCGTCTCCATAATAAATTCTAACCCTGTTTAATTGACGACACTGAATCTCATCAGCTGAATAATACTGGGTTTTAAGAGAAATGTCTGTCATGGAAGAGAAGGAATTTGATTAATTTTTTTTACAAGCGTCTAATGAGAATAACTTTCAATTACAGATTTATGTTGGAAGAGATGAGAGGTGCTGGACTCAGTGGGTCAGTGCCAGTTTTCTTGTTCGACTCACAAACTCAAAAGAGAAGTGATTAAGCTTATTAGACAGAGAGCTCTTTTGACATTCACAAATGGATTGATGTTAGTTTCTTGGCTTTGTTAAACTCAAAACCTTTGCAGACATGGAAATGCTGATGAAAGGACAATGCCACTGTTGTGAACTTATGAGGCTTTCAGATGCCAATTTGAAAAGTTTATTTCCAAAATACCACAATTTGTTTTCTAATTTAATGAGAGACTTGCATTTGGTGTTTAAAATTAACTAAATTCTCTGCCGTACTAACGACAGATGCAGGCAAAATCCATTAAGGACAACATTGAATTGCTGCTTACCGTTTCATACTACGAATTCTGATTGTGTTTTGACTATGTAGTGTGTTCACATTGGAAAACATGTAAATTAGATATATTAAAAAATAGTCAGTATGCATAGTAAGATAATAATTTTTGAGTGTGCTCTTAATGGACATTCTCCCACAATGCAACACGCAACTGAAATAGACTGCATAAAAGTGAAACTGAAATTGTAGAGAAAGTAGTAAAACTGTCTGGGAAACAACTAAAAAACTAATTAAAAATGGTATTAAATTGTCTTTTTTAATTTGATAATGGGCTGGTGTTCCTAAGTAGTAGGGTTGTATCCACTAACATTGAGGGGGCGGGGTTTATGACCTACAGTGCAACCAGGGGGCGATCAAGATGTTTTTGCTTCACTTTTGGGTAGCTGTTATGTCGTCCATCTTTATATACAGTCTCTGGCACTCATAAACTTGGGGGACTAAAAAGAGAAAAAATCAAAGCAACAGAGGCCAGGCTATCCTGACTTTCAGAACATACCAAGGGTCAAGCTCCAAAAACATGGGCTCCTATATTTCCCATAATGTAACATAATGCATCTTGTTAGACTCTCTCCGCCTGGTAAGTGCCCATCTCTTTAAGCTCTACACTTTTTGTTTGTAATGCGTGCTTTCTGTTAAAATTTCGCAGTCTCTAAGTCCAAGCTGAGATAACCCGGATGACATCGGTATGACATCATTAGAGGTAACTTTCTAAGACTTAAAATAGCCCCTCTAGAGCCACAGAAGATCTTGTACAACTGTTTTAACAGGCTCAGTAGAAGGCTACTAACCATTCCGAGTAAATTGATCTTCACATTTAAAATTGGTGGACTTTCCCTTTAAGCGATCCCACTTAATAATCTGTTAACATTTTAATAAAGCAGAGGTCGTGCTATGGTTACCTACAATTTAATATACGGTGCACACTGATTTAGAACTGCAGTTAAATTGTTGACCATTATTGAACTATATTTGTGGTGTCCTGTTAATAGACACCAGCAAGCCAATCAGAAACATAGGTCAGTACAAAGTGTAAAGTTGACTTTTTACTGTAGTTTATTGATGAGGTGTTCTGTGTCCTAATGCCTCCTGGGAGTTGTAGTGTAGGTGGTGTTGAAACTTGTCAGGACAGCTCTGTCCCCTCCTGAACTCCATCTCCGAGAGTGCTGCTGTCTCCCACTGCTCAGGGTTGTTTAGGTCCCACGCTCCGGGTGACCCAACAACACCAGTCTGCCAAGTACATGAGTGTATACACATGCATGCACACACAAACACATTTCAAGATTCTCAACACATACTGTAGCTGCTGGCTCCAATATTTCCAAATACAAACACATGTCCACTGGTTTGTGTGCACACACAATATAGACTCTTCACTAACAGCCATTCTTACACACAGTTGATAATGGTTCACAAACACACACAGAGCCACTTCAGTTTGCATACATGCACATACCTCTAAACAAACTTATTAAGTGTTCAGAGACACACACACACTGACCTACAAACTCATCAGTTTTGCCTGACACAAACAGGGACACACACATGCAGATGGACACACTTAATCTTGTTATGCACTTGTCTTGTCTCACAATACACACAAAGTCAAATAACTGTTGACTCAGACTCCTCTCTTTGGACAGATTACAGTATTTCCTGTATGAACACACACCACCATCCAAAACATCTGACAGTGTTTGAGCAGCAGAACGTCCTGGAAGGGAACATGGGAACATGACCCTTGGCATTGTCATCTGAAGAAAACACTCCAGCTTTTTAAACAATTTACGTTTTTCGTTAACACTCCATCTCTCTTGTGTGGTCCGCTAGGTACATTTCCGCCAGTCAGTTCTGCCTGTGGGATTTTGGAGAGGTCTGAAAGTGGGAGATTTTTAATGTCATAACTTTGTGTTAGTGCAGGATGTGGTGTAGACATCTTCACGGGTCAAAACATTCGTGCCCGAACCCAAAAAGACCCAGAAATGTACTACCCGGAATCGAACCGGACCCGTCTATTATTTGAAAGCTGGGACCCCGACCCATGCAGAACTGAGAAATGTCAGACCTGAACCCAGCCAAAGGAGACCCAGAGCTGATAGGCACAGATTTCACAGCTAATTGCTATTAACAAGTTAATGTTAATTTACAAGTTGTCAAAACAGAACTTCGTGTCTTACCTAATGTAACGTTAGTAGCCTTCTCGCCTGTGCCTGGCCGTGACGCATATAATCCATCCTCCTTGCCAAGAAAGTTGGTAAAATACATCCTGGTTTTCTGTTATTCCTCTCTTGCTGATTGAAACAGCATGGCTAATCCAATCGTTATTTCAGCTTCAAAGTCCACTTGCTGGCACGGTGACAAATGACAAGCGAAGAATCAGCTTTGTAGTTGTGTTGCATCTAGCATAATAAAGTTAACTTTGACTGTTTCCCCTTTAGAACTATAATAACGATTGCTCGTTCGTTGCCACGGTTGCTCTCCGAGACGAGTCTGACCTCTGCCCTCTGACCCTTCACTTCCTGAACAGGTGCACTCACTCGTGCAGGTCATTTGGTACACCTTGTGGCCACAGATGCACTTTGCAGTTTGCTTGCAGTTGCTGTTGCATTACACAATAGGAGGATAACTCAACAAAATTAGACTTACATCAGTCAATATTTGCTGCCAACACACATAGCACTTCCATCATGATCAGCGCTGTCTGATCGTGGTCAGATCTTCTCAGATCCACTCGGGTGGACCTGTGAAGACCTCTACTGTGGTGTTTTGTGCACGTTCCCCTTGTTGGAGGTGTTATTTGGACCTTGCCCACTTCCCACGCACTGCAACTTTTAAACAGAGTGAAGAGTTTTAATGGAAGGCATCCACTTACACTGATGTTTCTCAATAGGCTCTTCCTCATATTGTTGTTCGCACACAGTGTCTGCTGCTTTGTGTTATGAGGCAATACACTGACAGTAAAGTAGAAACTAGAGCTGCCTCATTAGACTTTCAGTGATAAATCAGATTCATCCACAATGGGATGATAATGGAATCTCAATGATTAATTGCCTTTATTAGCCCACAGTGTTTGAGGAACAAAATTTCTTCCAGCCTATTTACATCAATCATCCCTTGTCTCGAGTCTTATCAACTACAGCAAGGGGTATGGTTTTCTATACGTATATTGCCAATAAGACACTTTCCAAAAAACAAGTTAAAATTGCAGTGATATTATTTCCTGGGGTCGAGGAAAGCATATTTTCCACATTTCTGTCTGTATCCAAAAAGTTAAAATATTGCTGTAACACCCTTGCTGTCCTTCCTGACTTTCAGATATGCCCCTCCACGTCCGGCGCAGCAGCGACCCTGCCCTGCTGACCATCAATGGGCCGTTTAGCGGTGGCGAGTCAAGGGTCCAAGCCGAAGAGCCGCCATCAAGGAGAAATCCAACCCGCTGGTCCACCACCGCTGGCTTCCTGAAAGTTCGCCACTCTTCTGGCACCAACAGCCTCGAGAGGAAGGTAGGTGGCTAGGTGTCAAATACAGAGATGGCTGTTTGCCAACAAAGTGCTAATACAAAATGGTTAGATTTTAATGGAGGAAACGATACACATTCAACTACAAGTGGCACACCAGTCTCTTATTTATACAGATTCACTGAGGGCTTTAATGAATTTGTTTTGGAAAAATGCATTTCCTGAACACTCCAGTCAATGTTCCAAAGAAATATTTACTAAAAGGCAAGTAAGCATACATTATGCCAGATTCAGAATAGCTTAATTGGAAAATTTGGAAAACGCGTCAGTCTAGCAAAAAAGTTAGATATGACAATATTGGCATTATTTTCATTAGAAACCTTTGCTTTCGTATCTTTTTAGGGTAAAGGTATGGACACGTACCGTAGCCTGCCACGGGATGCAGGGACATGGGCCAATCAGAGAGAGTTTCAGAGAGAGACGGCCCGTTCATCACTCAGCGCCAATCACCCCATGGTGGACCGCTGGCTGGAGAGACAGGAACAGGTAGGACCATGTTCACTACCTGTGTATACATGAGTACTCTAAGGTGTAGACAAATTGGACATATTTCTTGCTGTGTGGAGGAGTTAAAAAACTGGCTAGGCAGCTGGTAATCGTATCCCAACCCTGATTGAAAACAGCATACTTTCTCTGAGGTTTGTCAAACGTTTGTGAAATGTGTGTGGAATCTTAAGTAGAAGAAGATGAGACCAAGTCTATTGGAAGATGGGTACAACAAAAAAACTAAAATACCTCCCATTAAACATACAACAGAAAGCATGTACTAATCGCATTATTACAAAGCCTCACACACACTATCTCTGTTATATGTCTGGGCATGAAGAACACCTGATATCTTTAACTGTCTAGCGTTCAGAGATTTACAGCCAGTCTCACCCTCCACAGTCCGTCAGCCCTAAGCTCTGTGAAATTCTGTCTGAGTGGCCAAGATCCAGTCCAGAGCCCACCCCAGTTCTATCACTCCCCTGGCCCTTGGTGAAGAGGTTAAAAAGGGAGGAATTTCCACCATAAATCCACAATGGCACATAAGTCATGGAAGGAGAAATAACATAATGTTGATACAGTAAATAACATAAGCCATATACAGTACATATGGTCCTGTTTAACTGGATATGTAGAACATTGCCAGGGGTAGGGGCTCTGTTCCCACTGGGGTAATGCACGCCAAAGTTTTGTTAGAAAATGATCGTAAAATATGATAACATATCATGACCCACATGCATCATTCAGTTCATATTTGGTCTTTGCATAGGTTGTATTACAAAAACGGTCAGAAGTGTTCTCTTTCATAATATAAGTGAATATGTTAAATAAACATGAAGCACTTTACACACATGTTGTGTAAAAGGGACCAATTACTATTTTATCTTTTTATGGGCTGTTGGTTTTGTTTGCCTAACATCTCTGCTGTGGTAAGACATCTGCATTACTCTCTAGGTTGAATGAAGTGGGATTATCTAAGTGTAATATTGAGATAATGATTTGAACACATGCAAGCTGATTATAGGTATGTTTTGCTGTTGGGGCAACCAGTGTGTACTGTAGTATAGAATGTAAATCCAAAGAGTACAAGGGGGAAAAAAGTTATGGCTTTTTGATTCTTCATCTTTATTAGAATTATTGGAGACTTCATTCAAACAGTGACACCAGTAAGTAGGACACACACCAGTTGCCAACACCAATTGATGCCCATAGCACAAAACGAACATGTCATAAAGACTTAAGTAGTAGTCAAGTATGGAGCAGGGATATGCAGATCGGCGGAGCATTTGTGATCAAATTGCTGCTTTTGCGGGAAGTTGAATCGCCCTGGAACTGTGAAAAGGACAGTGGCATATCCTGGCCTGCTGAGGCTGATGGTGTGTGGGTTTACATAGAAAGCAATGGGTATGTGTGTTTCGAGGTGCGCCATACAAAGCCTATGTATGTTGCCCGTTAAAAAGACGAAATTTGGGTCATTGTTTTGATCGTACTCTAGAGCAAAATGTTGATTTCTCCAGGAGGGGTTTAAGAGCCCTGATGCCCTTAGACAACAGTTGGTTGTTGGGGGCCATTGGGCTGTATATGGCTGACCATCAGCTGTAGTTTTTGCATTGTGTCCAGCACCATTAGCGCTTGTCGGCCCTTATCAATGATGTTGGCAGCTGTCGGTAAGACAGTTGTCTGACTGCCTGTTCAGCCTATTGAATAACTGATTTAATTTATATCGTGCCATTTTCTTTATTTTTTGCCTTTACCTTTTCTTCTCTCAAAAGCAAAAAACCATGTGCTAAAAACGCCTGTGCAAAGCGAAGCACAAATTTACAGTACCGGTTGCAGTTTTGTCATCAGGCATATTTTGAATTTGTATTCAAGCATATGGTAAAACTGTTTTATTGGATTCACAGTGGCGTGGACATGGTTGGCATATTTGTTTTGTTTGTCTTTCTGTATCTTTTGAGTACAACTACAGATTACTTACTAAATATTTTGTCTAATGCAGGTGTAAAATGTACGTACATGTTGGTGGCCGTTGGACTTTTGGCACTATCTATTTGTCATGATCTAACAACAGTTTCGAACATGCAAATTTACAGTATACTTAGATTTTGATTCATTATCTTAGGCACTTAATAACTCTAGTGCCATCTAACTCAAACTTGTTACTGTTTGTGTTATTTAAGTTCTTTTTAAACAGTTTCTTCCACTGAAGGGTTAAGCGTACAACAAGTTCTCACCATCTATCAAACTGTGGAGCTGCACCGTTTTCCTCATCTGTCTTACAACTGGTTTTAGTATGAAGGGGGTTAAGTGGTAGAGGTCACTGCAGGATGGTGTAGTTGGTATTAATGACCTGCTGAAGGCCATCTGCTCTCCTCCACTCACACACACATACACACATACACACTCAGACACACGCATGTCCTTCACCATCAGCTCATTGTGCTGACAGCCCTCACAGTGACATGAATAGCTACATTAGCCTGTGTAGTTGTGTGTGTCTTATTTACTGCTGCTTCTCTCTGTGTGATAGTCAGAGACAGATTGTCCACTGAGTGTCATGTTGTGTATTTTTGCTCCGGAAGTGTACAGGTGGTGCGTTTGCATATATGTGTGGCGGCGCAGAAAATTACCCAGTCAAATTGTCTGAATCCAAGTTACATGATCGTATGTAATGTCAAATTTCTTCTTATCAACAATGACACACACACCCACACCCACTAGTTTGAGGTCTCATGAGCTGTTGTTGTTGGCCAGTCTTGTGTATGGAATCTCTCTGCTTGCTGTCGCTGTTTTATGTCACATTGATTTAAGCTCCACTTAGCTTACTTAGTTCCAGGAAGGATGTTGCAACTCTGCTCTGATGAGAAAAGCCTCGCTTTTGTTCCAGACTTAATCAAATGAAAGAATAGATGAGGAACACCAGACTTAAGAAAAATCACTTTTGTAAGAAGCAAAATTCTATTATTAACCACTGTAGAATGTAGAATGATTGTATATTGTTGTTGTTATTTTAATATATTTTGAATGCATTTGATTACTCTCCTCTATCTTAATCTGTTTTTGTCATGGTCAAATAACCCTGCTCATCATCATCATTTTTCATTTTGTTGCAATGGAGTTGAATTCAGAACCAGACAAAGGAGACTCTTTGCTCACCTTTCTGTATAGAACAAGGTACATGTTAATTTATTCATCATTATACAACACAAGGTTGTACAATGAAATTAAGTTGGACGTCACTTCATGCTACACACATACAATATATACACTACTGCTCAAAAGTTTGGAGTCACCTGTTATATTGATGTTTTTCTTCTTTCCTTCAATAATGGTTATTTTAACATAGATTTAAAAAAAAAAACAGTATAATTATACTATAAATGTATTATTTATCTTTCAAAGAGTTTTAGAAACATTCAATGATTAAAACTTATGTTTGGTCGATGTACCCAGAGTGTTGTATGACAGGGGAGAATACTGTTGTAACCCCCCCCCCCCAAATAACCCATCTTTCTTTGGGCCCTCTGCAGTCTACTCAGTGGTTAGATTGAATAGGTTTAAACTGTGATTTGTCAGTCCATAGTATGTTCAGCTGCAATTCCAAGTCCAATAGTACTAACCCTAGACTAACTATTTCTGTTTTGAAGTTTTAAGAATAGCTTTGCTAAAGCAGCACACCTGTTAATTCCAGCTTGTTAGAGGCATTATTGTGCACTTGACACTGAAAACAGGAACCTGTTCCTATTTAAATCTGCACAGATTTTAATGCTAAGCGTCTCTTTTTGCCCTTTCAGTTGTCAGTCTGGTCGAACCATTGTACAGCGTTTTGTTCTCCATGTACATAACATTACTTTATTTGCAAACCCTTCATACTAAATAACATCTATTTGTAAAGAGGACTTTCTAAAACCTAAAAGCATGAAAGACCATTCAAAAATATGGAGTATTCCTCTCAGCCATCTGACTGTACCCAATCAAGCTTTTGTGGCAGGCGACTCCAAACTTTTGAGCGGTAGTGTATATCCTACAGTTACTTACATATATACATACATGATTACACCCAGTAAATAATTCAGTGATAATTAAGTTGTACAGGTTCTGGAGACCGAAGCATACTGGAACAAAGGTTGCACTTTGAGATAAAAATGTAAAATAAGGAGCAAATAAAAACAAAGCATCAAGTCTGATTTACAGTACGTTCTGTTAATAGAGCTGATTTGGGGCACTTCATGCATCTTTAATAGAAAGGTATGGGAATGAAGAATAACATAGCAAGAATTGAATATGCAGAGATTTAATTAGAATAGAACAGCTTGGAATGATGAATTAAGCAATGTAATTTCCTCAAGTTTGATCTTATCTTCCTAGAATGAATAACATGGAACAGAAGAGTATGAAATGAAGAGAAGAATTAGAATAGCGTGTCATATAATGAAGTAGGCCTATTTTACTTCTGTGGAGAATTCGGCTTCTCTCATAACAAAACATACAGAACAGGGCATTGCTTTGCACTGAAGTGAGCCAGATTGAATCACATTGAAATGAATGAAACTATTCTCCGTTCCCAAGTGGGTAATTGTGCGTGCCTGCAGCAGCACCGACGGCTCCCTGACACACAGCAAAATTGAACTGCAATAGTTTTGAGCTGCATTCACAAGCCCCTAAACTCCCAGCCCCCTTTGGCAACAGGTAGGGGGTTGCCATGGCAACTGTGAGCTGTCAGTCCAGTGTGTATTAATGAGAGCTGGTTGGAGGTGCTGAAGCTGCGAAGAAAATAGAGGTCTGCACTGCACTGTCTGTGTGTGTGTGTGTATATTTGTGTTTATATCCATAAGATATAAGGGCATTTATGCCTCTGTGTGTATTTGTGTGCCCATCCATTAATGTGTTTGTGGCACCATGATTGTGTGTTTACGCATTTATGACTTTGGCTGTGTGTGTTTTGTGTGTCAGCTGTGAGCATGTGTCAAAAATCCAGGCAGCCACAGACTTGGTTGCAAATCAACCAATTAAGAAGAAAAGCCGCTGAGCCGCCTGCAGTGTGAGCGTGGACAGCTGAACCTCATGCGCAACACACACACAGCACACACAAACAGGCACACAGCCTGTACCCTGTCTGGGTCGGTCTTCACCTCTGAGGGGAGACAACAGTCCCTGAGGACTTAGATGTCATGGACTGTGTGTGTGTGTGCGCGCGCGCTTGTATTTGTTGTATTGAATCTTTTTCTGTTCAATATTTCTTCTGTGTGTTTTGTTAGAGATATATGTGTGTGGTTTGTGTGAGAATCTCTCTTATTTAATAGTACCCCTCTCTGGCTCTGTATAAAAGTGTGTGTGTTTGTCCCTGTCCAGTGAAAACCACCAATTTGATGATTTTTTTAAAAAACATTTTCCAAAACACTACCAGATTAAATACACCTTTAAAACCCAAAATACATAGTAACAACGCTTAAAGCAAGGTTGCTTTTTGTATTTTAATGAAAATTTGATAAGTTGGAGATACATGGTTTTCACAGGACACCAATGGGTTTGTGTCTGTATGTTCACATCACACCTGGAGGTCACACTTCTATTCCTGATATCTGGAGCTGGAGCCAGACAGCATTAACTCAGAGAACCTGGATTTTCCTCAAACACATCTGCATTCTTAGTGTTACTAACTTCTACCACATATACATCTGAGTAACTAACTCACAATTTTATAGTTAAATAAATAATGAAGCGACTCAAATGCAATTGTAAAGATCTGTGGGGATTTAAAAGTGGTGATAAATGGTAAAGACCTGACAGTAAAGGGTTAAACACTCTTTAATACTCAATAGAAAGTGATGCCTTTTGGGTTTTTATAAGCAGCAGTGGTTTGTTGAAAAAATAATAATAAAAGAACTGGGTAGTTGGTATGAAAAGCCACAGCTACCACAACTGAGGAGACAAAAGAGCGGCATGAACAGAAAGTCAATTTTGTGTCAACTGAAAATCCAAAGGCAACAAATGTCAAAGCATCGAACACGCTGGTTGATTGACAAGTGAGACTTTACAAAAACAGCAAAGCCAGCTAAGCAACAAAAATGTTTCCCAAAAATCAGATACTTTAATTTGTATTAAAGTGAAGTATCTTACTATCTTAAAATAAGTGAGTTTTTGAGGGCATTTTTAGCATTCAAGCAGTGTAACCTTTGAACGACGACTCATTCGCTAATTAGCACCTTTCAAATACAGTCCTCATAAAAAGATGTGATGCAGTTAATGATGATAACTTACTGGAGGTCAGACTTTACTGTGCTTTTTTTTTCACCGCACTAACACTGGTAGCATTCAGTATGTAGTTGACTGTATCACAGTGTGTGTATCACAGTCTTGGTTTGTGTCTGTGTGTGTTTGTGATGCTGCTGTGTGTCCTCAGCCATTAGACTGCTGAGGGACGGAGGTATCTTTCATGGTGGGATGGAGGCTTCGCACAACTCACTGGGGATGTTGTTACACAGACGTTCTGAAGGCCGGGCAGCACTCACACACAAGCGTGCACACACTCGCACGCACACACTCGCACACACACGCACACACACACCCCTCCATACCTGTGCAGGAATGTTAATTCTGGCGTATGCATGTGAGCTTGGTCACACACAACCACTCGTGCTTTACGTACACACTTTAACACAACAAACATCCTTATAACAACAAACATATGTCACAGACATATATACAAACCTTTGCACACATACACAGTGAGAGAACACAGAAAGAGAACCACACACTACATTTCAAAGCATACTTAAGCCAAAGTGAACACGCGTGTGCACACATACATACACACACACACGCAATAAAAACACAATTACGCCGTAAGCATATGCACCAAAACAAATCTTCATGACCATGTAAGCAGACACACATTCACACCTTTCTCCAGTGCTTCGTAACTAACAAGCCTCCATGCAGTGTGTGTAGTGGAGAGTTGAGTCCCTCAGGTACACAGTGCAGCTTTAGCAGGATAAATCATGCAAACCTGAGCCGAACCACTCATAAATCACCTCAGACTCAGTGTGGAGTGTGTGTTCATATGTGCATGCATAATGTGCACTGAGACCTGCATGTTCAAGTTTTGTCGAGTATAAATGTCTGAGTGTGTGAATTGTTTTTTTTTTTGTGTGTATATGCAGGTGTGTACGCACACATATCATTTTCTATGTGAGGGTTCAAGAAATGTGTGGGTGTATAAGCTCTGTGTGTGTGTGTGAGAGAGAGAGAGAGAGAGAGAGAGAGTGTGTGTGTGTGTGTGTGTTTTACTGTTAATAAGACAGATGAAAGTGAACAGACCACCTCTTTCAAAGCAGCAGGATCAATGTTGATTCTGAACAGCTGACCAGTAGGTGCTGCTGTGGAGCTTAGATCGAAGCGAGTAAGACAGGTTTGTTTTGTGTGTGTGTGCGCGTGTGTTTTGTCCTTCTGTTTCTGTCCTCTATGTGAGTATAGTGTGAATGGGTGCACAGATAAATACTGTAGGTGTGTTTTTGTGTTTCAGATGTGAGAACAGTTCAGTGATAATCTGCAGTCACTTTGTTATTAAGAGCCTTTAGTCTGACGCCTTCTCTCTTTACTTCCCACTTTTCCATCTGTATTATTTTTCTCTGAATCTTATTATTCTATCTCTCACATTGTAACCCTTTTTTGTACTTACTCACTGCTTTTTCTCAGGGTCATACATTCAGTAAATAATCACTCTTACTCTCTGCTCTTTGTTTAACCTACTCTTTCTTCTGTTCTCACCTGTGGCCCCCCTTTCTCACCTTTTCTGGCTGCATTTGATGTTCAGTTGTCAAACATGATTTGGTCGCTACTTTTAGTAATGGTTGACATTTTTTCCCAGTAACTAATGTAATTAAGTACTATTTCAGTTTCATTCAACATTACTAATAGGCTTACAAAAAATACTCCCAAGACCTTCTTCACATATTAGATTAAGATGAGTTATTCAGCTTTGAAAAGTGAAAATGTATTTATTTATTAACACTACTGTCAGTGTACACATAGCAAGGGCTACTATGCTAACACTAAATCCTCAACGAAGGATTAAGGACACTTCCATGCAATAAGTAGGCATTAAGACCTAAAATTGCACTGTGTTTAAAAAGAAATGCAAGGAGCTGCGTTGGTGTCTCAGTTGTTGCTACAGGTAGCGGTGAGAAAAGACTTATCAGATGCTTGAGACCTCTGCATCGGGACCCTTGCTCTGCCAGCAAAGTGGCCCCATTGAAATGAATGAGAGGGCTCATTGGTAACACACGTAAATAATTACAAAGTTTCCACTCTGTGATTTGTTGTCTGAGTTAGGCACCTTCCTCTTTCATTTAAAGACTTTGTCACATGTGAAATCCAATCTTACATATCCATTGTAATTTATTTGAGATGCTTTTCTGTCACTGTTGATTGAACATATTCTTTACCTAAAAACTTATGTTCTGCCTTAAGCAAGTACAAACACCTTTAGCAGTTCAGAGTAAACTTAGCATTCAGCCTTTCTATATCCACACATCATAACTCATACAAATCTTTCCATTTTACTCGCCGTCTTTCCTTTTTCCTCCATCGTACTCCTCATCTCTCTCCCTCTGTTGATCCCCATTTTCCTCGCTGCTCTCCTCGTCACCTCCTTACATCATCTCCTTTATTTTTATTCCTCTCATTGCTCTCGCTCTCTACCTCCTTTTCTTCTCCGCTCCTCATCGGCCTTTGATCTTTTGGTTTTAATATGACAGAGAGCTGTGGGAGCCCAGATCCCTTCCAGCTGGGAGGGACAGGGTGTGAGAGCAGGAATAGAGAGATGGATGGAAGATGAAAGACAGCTTTCCCAGTCTTGAGGGTTTTCAGTTTCCCCAAGGGGATCTCTTCCTCGGGGTGCAACCTGCTATCAATACTTGGCACACACACAAGCACATCATTTGTTGTTCATCACCTGCTACCAAAATCTAATTACACCTGAAATAGACCTGATCAGGTTGACAGATGGTAGCTCTTTCTCAAACTGAATCCACCTCTTGAGGTACAGGAAAGGTTATAACACATACGGCCTCAAATCAAAGAGAAGAATCTATCTAAACCTGCTGCGCTCCACAGTTTATCATGAGCGCAGAGAGAATGAATAAGAGTTGGAGACATTGGCAGGTGAAAGGAAACGGTCGTGGAGAAAGTGTTTTTGCGGAGGAGTTTATCAGAGGTCTGTAAAATGATCAAAAACAGACGAGAAGGATGACAACAGCAGGTGCCAGCTGTTATCAGAGGAGAATCTGAGGGATCTGACAGAAGAGGGACACAGCTGATTATTGAGGCCTGGTGTGCTCTGACAATGAAATCCTGCAAATGGAACACAGTCAGTGAGATATTCCTGTATCTGGAAGGTCAGAGGTTTGATTTTCACTCCACCTGAACCCCCAACATCAGTACACTGAAGTCCTGAAGTCATGTTCAGGCCAATGTGTCAGTGTGGAGATGGGACATCGTTAAAATATCTGTTACTGTGACATAAAAGAAATGATTCATTTTGTGTGATGAGCAGTTTTCTGTTGTTTTGGATCATCATCATCAAGCCTTGAACTTGCTTTGAGATTAATGCCAGATTCAGATGGAATTTCACATAAAAATGCATTCAAATTGTAAAAAGTCTGGGTTTAGTGTCCCATGCTATTGTGGGTGCTTCCCCCTACCATCAAACAGATTTTGCAGGAACACAAATTTCATGTTGCATGTTACTGAAAGATTTTGGCACAAAACTTTTTTTAGTTGGCAACTTCATTCCAAAATTATCCATATTGCCCCCACTGGTAATGTGACAAAACATTAATTTGCAAAAGTGTCAGCACATTCATTTTAAGAATTAATCCTAAATCTATGGATTACTCGAGCACTTTTTGGAAATGGGGACACTGCTTAGATTAAGGGCTTACAAAATGATAACTTTAAATAATTGATTACTTAAACCAAATTATGAGAGAAAATGACTGTAAATAATGATACTGTAAGAAAAATGTTTTATTAGCAGTTTACATGTTCAGCTCCTGAGTCATTGGTTATGCTGGTAAGATGCAGCTGTGGAGGTGCTTCAGAGCTCTGCAGCAGGAAGTGGATAAAGTCATAGAGGGAGAGGATACAGAGTGATTGTGAGTTTTTGTGATTTCTCCCTGACTTGTTTATATAGACGCGCTCTTCTTCTCAGCAGCAACCATTACAGTTAGAGTTGGTCACAATAATGGCCTTCAATCTGGCAACTCTGTCATTTTGTGTGTGTGTGTGTGTGTGTGTGTGTGTGTGTGTAATGCTTGTCACCATTATCCGCAGCTCCCTTCCCCTCAGAGGGGTAGTTTGGTCTGCTTTGCCTGTTATTTTGCTCCATAGCAGCGGCTCCACTGGGAGTGTTATCTTGGTAAACGGTGCATCACATAACAAGCTGTGTGACCAGCCACAGTCCAGCCTGGTCACCTCTGTGTTTAGGGCATACAGCGAATGCACCACGAGGTTTAGACCTACAGTAGCTCGCATACATCTGATTAAACCTCACAAACAATGAAAAGTAAAGCAAAGTTGACTTTTTATTTCCTAATGCTTCCCAGACTCAAAAATATACGTGCCTGAAATTTTAGTGTCTCTTGGTTTAGAAAATGCTGTTTGTGTCTTTGCCTTAGTCCATCATTGGAGTACCAGGTGGGTCATATAACACAATGAAGTAGTTCGATTCATTATTTTCATCTTTTGGATAAGAGAAATCTGGAATTGTACAGTGTTGATTTGTGGTACCTGCGCTTTGTTGTGGTTGGTGTTGATATGCTCATTGAACTGAAAAATCACACACACACCCCACATGCCCTCAACAACCCCGCTCTACTCTGTCTACAGGTGGCTGTGGTGAAATATTTCTGCTTACCTCGCTAGAAATGTATCAACATGGTAAATGTTTTATGATTCTAACAGTGTTACAAAAAGTCTTCCTCCTCCTTCAAGATATTTGTCTGAAAACTAACTTATTTGCAGACATTTGAACATTTTAATGTGTGTAGACTGTATTTTGCAGGGTTCAACTTTAAGGTTTTTTTCACTTGCCCGGTTGAGCAAGTGGGTCAGAAATCTACTTGCCCGAAAGTACATTTATACTTGCCCCTATACATATAATTGTTTTATTATTTATTAGCGGTTATCAAATAACAACAAAAACTAAAGTTAATTGTCATGTTTAATCTTTATCAATAAAGTAAATTGATCAGAACAAGGACAGTGTATCATAGATGCAAAGCAACAAACATTCTTGCATATTGAAAATGGTAAGACACTCCCCCCTCCTTCTCCCCAGAAATGGACATTCCAATGGACTCCTTAACTGAGAGTGAGTGATAAGAACTGAATATTTTAAATATAACTAAATACTGTTTCTAGAGAGCACCAACAGTAATGTTTACAACAGCAAAGTCACTGTATAAACTCAATAATCTCTCACTGGTAACAAATCTAAAATGTCAGTCAAATAACTGACAATAAAACCTCCCAGGGGCTGGTTTGTCTCAGCCAGCAGTAAGTTTTCAAGAATTTGCCAAATTTTAAGATTCGTGCCAAACAAAGATACAAGATAAACCGTTGGACTACATACAGACAACTTCGTTTTAGCTTGTTTGTAACAATTCACTAGTAGCTGAGCGAGCGCGCTGTGCTTGTGTGAAACATGAAAGACTGCAGACAGAGCAGATTAAAATATCATTTTCTACATGACATGTTAATGCTTGTTGAACAGGTGTATTGATAAAGTATTGCTTTTTAGTCGCGGAGGTTTTATTGCACTTACTTACTGTAACAAGCGTAGTTGTTGTCAACTCGAGTAATCTCCACCGCGGCCTGTCTGATCTGCTTACCTCTGCGCTCCGTGTGTGTGTGTGTGTGTGTGTGTGTGTGTGTGTGTGTGTGTGTGTGTGTGTGTGTGTGTGTGTGTGTGTGTGTGTGTGTGTGTGTGTGTGTGTGTGTGTGTGTGTGTGTGTGTGTGTGGAGGAGCTCAGTCCGACACAGACAGCAGGAGAGGCTGCAGCGGCCGTGATAATACTACGGCCTTTAATGATTTAACCCCGGGGCCCGTTTAATACCGTGCTTCAGTACCCATCCCTACTTGTCTCAACAGAGATAGCTACTTCTATCAGCAGCTCTGGAAAAATACAGTATTTTACCACTTGCCCACTTGGGCAAGTGAGTTGCTAGATTTACTTGCCCGACGTGGCATTTTATTTGCCCTGGGATATTGGGCAATTCTTATTGTTGAGCCCTGTTTTGCTCACAATGCTTCAGTGTTGCTGCAAGGCAAGTTTATTTGTGTAGCACATTTCAACAACAATGCAATTCAAAGTGTTTTATATAAAATATAAAAGCAACATAGGGCTGTACATACAAATAATTTATTGCATATTTGAGATTCACCTTAAGGTCCTCAGCGAGCCAGCAGCTGTTTTGAGAAGCTGAACCAGTGAAATTTTGGCATTTTTGCTTTAAAATTTAGTTAAAATGATTAATCGATTTATCAAAATTGTTGCTGCTCAATTTTCTAACTATCATTTAATTGATTAATCAACTAATCATTGAAGCGCTATACCTTTGGGAGAATTTGGAGTGATGTTACACAGCACCCTCCACTACCATCATCAAAACATATCTATTTGGAGGAATGGTGTTCAAACCTCCAGTAGAGTTACACAGACTTGGAGAATCTATGACGAAGAGTGTTGAAGCTGTTCTGGAGGCTCATGGTGGCCCTACACCTTACTGTAACACCTTATGTTGCTTTTTCCTTTGATTTGTCCCTCAACATACAGTATATGGGTCTCACTCACTCTTTTTGGTCTCTATGTGTAAATGAATTCAACAAACAGTGTGTGTGTGTGTGTGTGTGTGTGTGCGTGTGTGTGTGTATGCGCTCGCGCTTGATCCATTACAGCTGACACATAGTTCCGTCCCCCATATGGGTTACACATGGTGTAAACACACACACACAAACACACACACTCTTTTGCAAACTTTTCCTCTGCCTCCTTCTTTCCATCTCACTTACACGCCACATACTGTACTCCTTTATTGTATCCTACTCTCTCGTTCGCTCACGCACATACACACACTTTCCCTCCACCTGTGTCATGTTTGACATTGTCAGGAGAGCCAAGTCAAGCTGATTCTGTCAGTGTGTGTTGGATTCAGGCCTACATCAACGCTCAGCCCAACTCTGGCTGATTACTGTCTAAATAAAGCATCCCCACCAGTGGAATGCCAGACAGCCTGAGAGGGCCAGGCAAGGACCTCAGCGGGGTAAAAGGAGGATATTGTTAGGATATATTATAGGTGAATTTCTGCCTCATAAAGAAGTGTTAGCTCGTATAGAAGCTTTGAAATAGAATCACAAAGAACGGCCTCCATGATGTTCTAGGAAATTTGTAACTGATGGAATTTGGACACTGATAAATATATGCTTTGTTAAAGTGAATGAAACTGATGCAAAAACATTTTTGCTTCTTTCTTTCTCTGACAACCAAAAACCAAAATATAAAATGTCAGAACGTCCCTGAATCCCCTGAGGTTTCGAGTTGGGAGTTTTCAAAGCATTTTGTCATCCTTTGAACAAGCTTTGTCATGGCTTTCTGTTCCTCAGCGTAATGTGTCTTTGTCCGTCTCGCTATCTGCCTCTCTGTCATTCTCTTTGAGTCAGTCTCTCTGTCTGTCTACCTTTCCTTTTTTTTCTCTGGTCTTTAATTTCTGTCCCATCACTCACTTCATCTCCCCTGCGCTCTCAGGAGAAATAGTTTCTGAAACACTTCTCACTAATCTCTATTAATCTATGTCATTGAATATCAAAAAGAATCAAATCGTAAAGCATCCTGCTCCGCCCTTCTTAGTGTGCTGAATCAAACGCACCCCCGCAAATCAAGTGTCATTCACACCTTCTGCAATTCCATTTCGAGTGACACTGACTGAGCTCTCAGGGGACATCGGCTCCTAAAATGTGAGTTTTAAAAATTGCTTAGATTGTTGCCTCCATTGTCTATTATTTCTGAGAAAATTGCAATGCATATTTTCCTGTGGTGATACCCCTCTACCAAGGCCATTCGCTTTGATTGAATTGGATCGCAGAAATTGCAGTTGAATTAAGTGGATCGCTACAGCAGCAACGTGGTAATTTAGGAATTGCTGGAAGTCTCATTTTGTTCACACTGTTATTGCTACTGCCTCTGTGTACTGCAATGTACACAGACGCAGCGCTGCAGATACACGTGTGCAGACAAGCTGTGGAAAAAGCTTCTGCACACTGGATCGTAGCTTCTAAACTTTATTCGGTCAAGCATGACAAAAGGCAAGATATATTACAAGGCCAGAAGTATATGGATATGTGAACATTATGATAGTTGAACATAATTTGCTGCTATAACAGCCTCCCCTCTTCTTGGAAGGCTTTCCACCAGATTTGGCTGAAAGGATTTGCTCTCATGCCGCCACAAGAGCATTAGACATTGAACACTGATGTTGGGGGATGAGGCCTGGCCAGCAGTCTGCGTTCCCCTTCATCCCAAAGGTGTTGGATGGGGTTGAGGTCAGGGCTCTGTGCAGGCCAGTCAAGTTTCACACCAAACTGGAAAAACCATCTCTTTATGGACCCAATAAGGGCATTCCCGAAACTATTGACACAAAAGTTGAAGGCACAATATTGACTAAAATATAATTTGTATGCTTTAGTATAATATTTCCCTTTTAATTGCAGCTCAGGGGCCTGGTATAAAGCATGAAAAACAGCCCCAGACCAAATAATAATACAATTGTATGTGAATAGGGCTGTCTACATACTATTGGCCATAATTTCTAGTGTCTGTCTGTCTGTCTATCTGTCTGTCTATCTATCTATCTATCTATCTATCTATCTATCTATCTATCTATCTATCTATCTATCTATCTATCTATCTATCTATCTATCTATCTATCTATCTATCTATCTATCTATCTATCTATCTATCTATCTATCTATCTATCTATCTATCTATCTATCTATCTATCTATCTATCTAATATTGCACAATATAGTTATTGAAATATTGTTTCAACAAAACTAAACATTTAAAATCCAGTTAACGATGAATAAACCATTTAGGATTTGTATAAGGAGTGTATAAAAATAGAGATTTACAAGAATGGCTTAATATTAGAATCCTCATTGAGACCTTTGAGATGAAGGTGTTACATGAGACATGTTATGCACACCCATAGATGCACAGGCAAAACCAAACACATCAGACACACTGGCATAGACCATCCTCCTCTTCTTGTGTAACGGCCCAACCGTCAGCCAGGATGATATAAACTCAGATAACGTCCCCTCAGCTCAATGAATTCTCGAGTTATTGACGATGCTGTCCACCCGTCTGGATCCCATTATCAAAGTGTCTTCAAAGGAGACTAATTGAATTAGTGCAGGGATCTGTAATTGAAAGCTTGCTTTTAATGATGCATTGTGGTCTCGCACTGAGCCAAGCGTCGACATTAATCAAACGTCTCTCTGTCGTGACAGATAGGACTCCGTTGTGCACCGCAGTATCAACATTATCAGGGGCATCAAGTTTATTTGATCCTAAGAAATGGCAAAGTCCCCTCACCTAATACAATTTGTCACTAAAACTTTGAAACCAGTACATCTACATTTCTCAATAAGTGAAGCCATTTCTCTGTGGGTTGGCATTTTCAAATTTAGTATATTGTTTGTTTTTTTTCTTTTTAAAATTCTATGTTTAATCACTAACTGAATTCAGTAACAATTCAGCTAAATTACATGTTAGATACGGATTCCCTTTCACAGCTGGTATCAGCCTGACATCCTACAGCAGCATCAGTACGGCAGCATCTCTGACCTCGGTGACTGACCCATTAAATCAGACACAGAAGGCGCAGTGATGTTTGATCATTACATCCTCTGACACAATCAAATGTGTCTGGGTCCATTCAGGCGGGCTGCAATGAACCTTCTGAGTGCTTTCAGTGTTTTGGTGGAAATCTGTAGATAGGTCGTCTGTGAGATGAGCACACCTGGAGCTGTGTGTGTGTGTGTGTGTTGTCTCACCTCCCAAGAAATTGGTCAGATTTATTTGTTGCCTCTTCCTGACAGGGGTCACACATTCTCTGAACCAGAAGCTATTGGGTTTTTTTTTTCTTTTCACTGGTCTTTTTTTCCTCCAGTCTGTATGCTGCTTTTTTCTTTCTTTGAAGTACTAAAATCAGAGATTTTGTCTTTTTGTTTTAATTTGGTGGTGTTGATCATCAATATGGTCCAGTACAGTGAAAAACCTGAAAAAAGTAGAATCTTAGAACACTTGTGGTGAACTTAAGAAACACAAATACTCTACTGCCAACAGTGATTCCTCAGGGACATTTGTATATAAAGATGGTTTGGAAAATTAGTTGAACTCCAACTTCATCTTTAATTTATCTCTCTCTGTTTCAAACTCAAACTCACCCAGATGGTGTGTAGTAGTCTTTGGGTTAGAGGTTAAGACTAATTTATAGTCTCTGGTTCAGTGTTTCATCCGGTCATGGACATATGGTCCTGGAGAGGGCACAGATACCAGTTAACAGTGATGGATGTGTGTGTGTCTTTTTCTCTCTGTGAATGTTAGGCGTATTTAAGTTCAATGTGTTATTTTGTCTTCATGGCTTGTGGGTTTTTTGGTACGAAAGGAATGAGCTTGTATATTTGTGAATGGACAAGTGCTTCTTGATGGTGTGCATGCAGTGCACCACGGCTAGTGCACAGACAAAGCATTCTTTATCTTTTAAGCTAAAATGCGCACATTTCTGCATGTTGTTCCCCTCTTTGCAAGGTCATTTAAATGCTGTTCCAACTAAAACAAAGATGATATTTTCTGATATTTTCTGTACTGTAGCTTTTTTTTGAACATTTATGCATTGAAGATTTATTCAACATCAATATGTTTAATATATATTTTGTCTCTTAAGGTTTTTGTCAGCATTTTAAGAAAGCTAAACGCCATTCCAGCAAATAAAGCTCCCTCCTTTCCATCCATGGCAGTGTGTCTGAATGCATGCATCCACATCAGTTTGTAAGTGACAGTGTGGTCAAAGTGGCAGGAAAGGGGAGCGGGCAGCACTTCATTAAAGTGCAGCATTACTCCGCTCAGTCTCTCGGCCATACGTACACATACACGCTAGGCGCAGACCACTTCATTTAGTCTGAGAGATAGAAAGGACAGGCCCCAATGGATTCTCTTATTAATCTTTAATGAGCCCCTGGGCCTGAAAACTGCCCGTCTGCCTCTCCTTCTCCACATCCTGGAAACAAACAATGACTCGGCTGGAAAACACATTGGACGCTCGTCCTCGTACCTGCCTGCCTGTCTGCCTGCTAGCCATTAACCCCCCAACTCAGCCCTGAATTATTAATGTGGCTATCTATCTCTCTGCTCGCCCGGCCCTCTCCCACGAACGGGAATGGGCGACGTCTTGATGGTGTGGTTGGGAAAGTGTGGTCATACCTCTCTGAGTGTCTCCTTCTGGACTTTGGATGGGGAAGTTGAAGTAAAAGCTGATTGGTCCATCTGTCAATCAAACCGCTCGAGTCAGCGCAAGTTGCTGCTAATGTTTGTCTGGAAAGAAGCCAGTATTGTTTACTTCATTGCTGATACCACTTAGTTAGTTTATTATTTAGTTTTTTTTAGTTTCTTATGTTTCTTATGCTGGTCTTCTCTTCTCTTCAACAAGTACCAAAGGATGCAGCAAAGAAAAAAGAAAACAGCTACCGCGAGTCATGTAAACATAATCAACAATTTTAACAACGCACCATGTTGTCCACATCTTAACATGACTGAATCATGCTGTGCTCCATTTGAGTTACAGGTACAGGTGTACTGTTCTGTAAACAAACAGGGCCATAAAAAACAGGACATAGTCCACCACTAACATCCTCCACACAGTTTTTTATTTTGTTTTTTTGTTTTTTTTTTTACAAAGGAATCAGCAGTTTCTCACCACAAGGTCCATTTAGTAGCTGTCAATCATATCACAGGAAATTCATCAGCAGATGAATTTGCCCATTTGACAGATTTTAGTCAATAGTCAATTTCCATTTTTTTTTTTTTTTTTGGAGACCTTTTGGAGGATGAGAATTCCATGACAACTAGGCAACTCCTTTGGCTGACAAAGATCAGGCAGTATTATCAAAAGCTCCACAACAGCTACTACATGAGTAGTAGTCTAGATTGTTTCCCCAACACTTCCATTATTCAGCTGTCTTTGGACAAGAAGCAACAGGGTATGTGGGAAATCAGGAAAAACTAACTATTTATATTGTACCAGAATTGATTGTATCTATTGACCCATGGCAGCTGCTATAAATGAATATATAATGCTGTAAATACATTCTTTACTGTACACTTTTTTATTTATAATCGTGTGTGTGTTTCTCTAGTTTCTCTTGCTTCACCTTTATCCTTTATCTTTCTCTTTCATTCTCTCTCTCTCCCTCCTGTCTCGCACGCTGACACACACACTACCATACACAAACACATACACACTGTCTCTGTCTCTGTCTGACTGTAGAATAGAATTGTCAGTGTGCAGCCAGATTCCTCAGAGATGGGGCGTATTGAAATAAAGGGTCTCTGAGATACCTGCGTGTGCTGTGATGAATGCCGATCTCATTTGCTCTTCCTCAGATAGCGACTCCTCTCCCTCTCTGATGTCCCCCGGCCTCACCTCCTCGTGTCCTGATAAATATTGAATATTGTTAGGTGTTTCTGAGGCTCTTTGAGTAATTATTTTTTCTCTCTGTACTGAACTTTCTCTTTATCTGGCCTCTGTGTGTTTTATGAGGTGTGTGATTGTGTCTTTTTGATGATCATGGGTGCAGGGCTCCTCCGTACATTTAACAGAAAAGGGTCCATGCAGTATTAGTCAATAAATCATAGGTTTGCAGAAAATATCGTAGAACACATTTTTGGCAATGTAAAGACCCATTTTATAAATCAAAATACATTAGTATAGGCCAAGTAAATATCCTTATCAAAATGCTAGAATACCACAATAACAAACATGTAATTGATGACTCAAGGAACCTTTCTTGTTGGTGACTCAAGTAAACTCACCTTGTACTGTAAATAAGTATCTACCTGCCTCACACATTGTCATCTCTGTCTGTTGAAGAAAGCTGTGAGTCAGACTTGTTGTCTTTGTGTTTTCATTGTGAATTCATTTCTAAATTGAAAGTCCTTGCCTACTGTTTCTCACACATGTACACACTCATACACTGCCCTGTAGCTGTACGTCCTCCAGGCACCCAAAGTGTCATGGCAACCGTACGGCAGCCACGGTAACGGCAGGCTCATTTTCATACCAATGAGGCGGCCAGTTGCCGGGGAGGCCTGCACTGCTGCTGCTCGCTCATCTCTCCTCTCCGGTGTCGCCCTGAAATTTTAATGACCTTCTTTCTCTGCTTCTCATTTTTCTTCTTTGCTCTTTGCTTCTCAATGCCCTGTCTCTGTGTGTGTGTGTGTGTGTGTGTGTGTGTGTGTGTGTGTGTATACATGTCATGAGTCTCAGCTTCAATATTCAAACAGACAGGCACCAAGTGTCCACAGTTAATACAACAGGAGAACAAAGGCAATGCAATTTTGAAGACATACGAATTTTTAAAGGGCATGTATTTTTATACCTGTGGAAGACCTCCTCCAATCTGCTCGTCTTGGATTCATCAGGTTAGCGGCTCTGCCGTCATAGTGGACGACAGATGATTTTTCATCCAGGTAGCCTCACAAGGCCCACTATGGAAAGACTAGCATGTTAGATTTTTTTTGCCTCCTCTTGCCTAAGTTTTACAACATCTATGATGAGTTTTGCCATGTTTGTTGAATTTCCTGTCCTCGGAAGTCGGGGCTCAACATGTAGTCTGACATGTCGCTCGGCCAGGTCACGGCAGGACCGCGAGCCACCCAATCTGACATAGAGACCATCTGGAAAGCCAGAAAATGCTGTGTAGTCTGATCTCAACATCAATTTTCGATTGATTATAAGCTACTTTGTTTGCTGGCAAGGAAGACAGGAAAGCAGCTTATGCTATGTCATCATGCATGAACATCTAGTCATCATTGTGTGTTGCTATATGACTTGCTATCGTTGCATTTTTGGTGCTTACAGCAGCAATCATCTAGCTCATCTTTGTCACATGACAGCAGCATGGCATAGTTTAGTTGGACACCTTTTGTACTAGGGCTTCATTCTTTTTTCACTATGAGGTCATCTGTTTTTATATGAAATGGACTACGGCATGCAGCAAAGGTCATGATTCAGGTTCAACCCCACTTGTGTTGTATGAACGTGGGGAGCAAGAACAGGGATACTGCTCTCTGAAGCAATCTCACTCTTCTTTTGCTTGTTTTTTGCTTTGTTCTAGGAGGAAGAGTCCAGAGAAGAAGAAAATGGCAGGATCGAGCCGGTTGGTCGAGCTGACTCCTGCATGGACCACACCCCTGTGAGGTCACTAGAGTAAGTCCTTCAGTCATGGATCAGCTTCCCCAGTTTTTGCCTCTCTGTATCCTCACATTCCTGCTGAAACTCAATAACCTACTGACACTAGAGTGACTGGTGATCACATTGCTGAATATTTAAGCAGTTTTATTCCAAAATGTGATATCCACCATTTGGGAAAAGAAAACACCTCTTCTCTAAAAATTACTCTAATCTGAATGTTCACAGTTTCAGTGCTTTTTCCAAATGGATAGATATTTGGAATAAAACCTTTTTTTTTTTTTCCTGTCCTACATTACCCTAAAAGAAAATTCTGGGTTATTACAACTCCAGACCTTTTTTGTAGTTTTGGCCATTATTTCAGTAATAATAACATTGGACTCAATAAGTTAATCTTACTCAGGTAGAGATGTTGCCATGTTCCCAGATCTCAGCAAATACTTGGTGAGCAGAATTATTACCAGTGGGAATGATGGCCAAAACTATGAAAAATAATGCTCATTTTGTCTAAAACAAGACTTCCCCTTCAAAGTTGACCTGGGTAAATCCTTTTCTCCACATAATTACATACATATGTACTTTAAAGATAGACCAGCAGGTTCTATATTGTAATCCAGGTTTGTTTGTAAAAAATCTCATTTAAACCCTGCTTCCTGATTTACATAATTCTCTTTTGTGGGAGCAAAATTATCCTCGTCTCGCCATCAGAGCTCTCCCACGCACTAACCCATTCAGCTACTCTTATTAACAACTGTGTTTTATTTTGTTATTTTGCTCTGTTGCATGCTTCCAGTTTAATATGCAGGTATGGTATTGTTATTATTTCTCTGATTTCCCAGAGACTCTGGCTTCTCCCGCCTCTTAGTTGTCAACAAGGGGCCCATTTTCCCCAAGCTAATCATAGTCATTGTATCAAAGCTGTGAGTCGATTAGATTTAGCATCTTGTAAAATGTGCCTGTGTATAGATGTTTTACAGCCAAACAAACTAACAGGTGAAGAATACTGCCCCGGAAGAGCAAATGTAACCTGTTTTGTGCTTTGAAAGGGTCAAAGGATGTCATCAACAATAGTCACCCACATATAAATGTGGAAATGCAACTGTTGCTGTGTAGGAGATTGAGGAGGTGTAGGAGTTTGAATTTATTTGTCTCTACTTTCATTATTAAGTCTGTTACTGTTTTTCAACTGTGCGCAGCAGTTTGCACATAATGCAAACATATCGTAATCAGTTTCAAGTTTCCAGAAACAAAGGACCAAGCACTGACCCTACGTGAAGTCAAAGTGTTCCACTGTCACAGAATTTTACTTGAATTTCAAACAATCATGCCGTTAGTTTTTGGGAGGGGGCTGTGATCGTCTTGCTGAATTGCTGCAATGTGACACAAAAGGAAAAAAAACAAGGACATAGTTCTATTCTCTAGCTGTAAGCAACAACTTCAAAGTGAGCTTTACGCACCAAGCGTCTTTTTTGAACACTTTGACTTGTGGTATGTGGTGCATTTCAGCTGCAAACATCTGCACATAGGATGAATGACATCAAACATGCTCTAAAAATGTGACACTTCGACGGACAGTTTTACACTCTGTAGATACTAATGTGTCTTGAACTTAAGAAACATTATAGTATTGTAGTTTTTTCCACCACCAAAAAATAAATCCGTTGCATTTTGCAGTTCAATTCAGGTGCAGCGCTAAAAAATGACACAGTTCTCAGTCTCTCATGTCATCCTTTCAAGATTGACTTAAGTCTAAATTGTGTGTGCGAGGATTTTTGAAACCTTCAGTATTCCTTGTTATCCCTTACATGTGTTTGATTTATTTGGATTGCTCTCTTTTATTGTCTTTTTTGTCAGTCTCCTCCAACACCTTCTTGCTTTCTGTTTTTATTTATTTACACCACTGTTGTTTTCATCATCTTGTTTCTTTCATCATCATCTCATTGCCTTTTTTGTGTTTCCCCACATGGTGTCACCCCTCTCCTCTCCTCTTCACTCCCTTCCCCCGCACCCATCCACCCCTGTCTCTCCATCTTCCATCCATCACTGTGTCCCAGAGACATAGTCAAACTGGTGGAGGTGTCAAACGACGGTGGGCCCTTGGGAATCCACGTGGTGCCTTTCAGTGGCAGGGACCGCAGGTAAAAATATCCAGAGCAGAGCCATGGTGCTGTTTAGACAGGCTTGAAGAAAGTAAAGGAGAGGAACAGGGAGACATAGTGTCCACAGAGCTTTAAACACACATAAAAAGGTCATAAATTGTTTAAAACATGTCTCAATAAAGAACTTAAACACTATTAAAACTTAAGTTACTTTTTGTGTTTAGATTTGTACGAGACAGGGTTGCTGTAAATGCAAAACATAATAATATGAAAAAAGCTTTAGTTTTTAACTGTGTGTGCTTTATTAAAAATCATTATCTCTATTTAGTCTCTACATTTACATCTCTGTACTTTAACTAAAACTAGTTTTTCCAATAATCTTGCTTTTTTTAATTACTTTTTCAGTTTTAAGCTGGTTTTGCACTGGAAAGCCCAAGTGGTACACACCTGACAGCTTAAAAAAGAAAAGAAAATTGCCCTCTTACCACCTGTAGCTGATGGATTGTCAGCCTTATTGTAGACTCATAAAAATGATTTCCCTTTTGTTGAATTCGGTTTCTGGTAAAAAAAAGAAAAGAAAATATCTGTGTAATAATTTTGGATTTTTGAGGTCTGCAACAACCCTGGAGGAAAGAGTGCTGCATCACCTTAGTAACGCACCCACACACAAACACACGTGGATACTGGACAATCCCCGTTGGTTCCCATATATAATCACTTCATCACTCATACAAACTCAATGCCATGCACACACACACACACACACACACACACACACAGGTTTGCAGGTTTGTCTTCATCATGAAGCCATTAGCCAGTTTACAGTGATCAATCATGCTTGTTTAGGGTTTGCCGGTGACCGTCATATTTCTCTGTGGCTGCTGTCACATCAGCTTTACATGATTCAAAGGATACATAGAGCAGTGCACACAACACACACATGCATGCATACCTACAACACATTCAGAAGCACCCACACACAGCTGGAACAAAGCTGTGAAGGAATTAGAGGAATTTCACATCTGGTTTGAATATACCCAGAGGCAATTTTTGGAGGCTGTGATCCAAGTCATGCAGGCTTTTATAATATGTATGTAGAGTGTATAACATTGTTTTCAAACCTGACATTTACATAGAGGTCCTTCTCATTAATGAAAGAATGTTAAAAGTTTATAGAACCAGTGTAGACCAGTTTCAGATAGGTTCAAATGCTTTATCATTTTATAGTGCTGCGCTGTTTTCTGCCACAGTTAGTTTGCCACGTAGACAGAGCCAACTGCAGCTCCATAAATGTCCAAACTTTCTTTATGTATGACTCTGCCCCTAGACTCACAAATATGATCAGTGACTACAAACTCACTGTCACGCTTTATTGAAAGTCGAGATCATATCCCTTTTCTCACTACCCGACTTAATCAACCTAAAAGCACATTTATAATGCACTTTTCTTTTATTGGGGAAATGTCAGAGTAGGCGTTGTCCCAAGATTAAGATGCTCAGCTTTCATCAGAGAAATAGCCCCTCCACAGCAAATCGCATTGTGTTCTCACTCAAATTCAATCAGTGGAATTGTCTCTGAACTTTTTCAACTCTTGAACTTTTCTGCCCTCTCTGTAATCACATTCCCATTCATATTGAATTATAAGCCTTAGGCGAGGGCGAGTATAAAACCCTAAAATCAACCCAATTTACTTACACGACACTCGCTCACACTACCTCAGAAAAAGCCTCGATACATACGGACACAGACTATATACCGAAGAAGACTCGATTAGGTTTGTGCCGTCTTTCCTACCCGTGGTTGATTTTCCTCCTCAGACTCGGATGTATAATCCGCAAAGCGCTCTTTCAGGTGAAGTTAGCCTCTCGCGGCGGCTATACGGGGAGGCATAAGCCAGTTTGCCACACCGGATTACAGGGCGACAACGGTTGCAGCTCAGCACGGTTGAAGTGCTACAGTGCGATAGGCCAGCTTCTCTCCAACCCACCTGCTATCAGTGTTTAATGGTGTTGCTCTCTGAAAGCACTTTGTTTGTTTTTTGCTTAAAAAAGGGGCACAGGAGTCTCAGGGGTTAAAAAATTAACACCTGCAAAGACTCAACCCCGGCAGAACTACTGTCGAGTTTTTGAATGTGTTGATTGCCTTTGAATAGCTGCCTCCCCCACACAGCCTCTAAAGCACCCTGATGTGATGTGACTGCTTTCTCTCGTAAGCCTCATTGGTACACTGATGATGCAAATGACAGGACCACACTGTACACTCTTTTCAAGTACCATATGATAAAGCAGAGGCAGCAATTAGGCATAGCTCTTTTTTTTTTTTTGACTGAAAAAGCTTTTCATTAACATGACGCAGACTGATTCTTGGATAGCCGCCTGACCATGGAAACAGGAATGTTTGTATTCAAGAACGCATTTTTGTGGTAGCAATAATACAGTACAAAAGCCACACAACAACAAGGCACTTAATGTCAAAAAGAATAGAGAAATATAAAGATTGAGGCCACATTGTAGACACTGAAGTTTAGAATCCTTGACGGATTTGACACGCGAGCCACTAGGAACAGACAGGTATATAAGGAGATTTTTCATTTTACTCTGTACACAAAGTCTGAGTATCTTTTTGGCAGAGAAACCCTCAGGCTAACTGTGATTAGAATTCAGTAGATAATAAAGTGTAGTCTCCACCTCAGCTCTATCCAGGACTACAGCAAAGTAGCCATATTGAATCCACGGACATCATCTTGTTCTTGTTGACATGAGCATTTGAACATTTCAGGACTCTTGGCTTGTTGGTCAAGCGTCTGGAGAGGGGAGGCAAAGCCGAGCAGCAGGGCCTCTTCCAGGAGAATGACTGTATCGTCCGTATCAATAATGGAGACCTCAGAAACATCCGCTTTGAACAGTAAGACAGCAGCTCACACTGCTGTGACTGGCTTTTTGGACCGTCACTTCTTCCCTCTTCTTATACCTACAGTCCTAAAACCCTCTTTTTGCTGTTATCCTCTCTCCTCACGCCTTTTTTTACCCTCCTCTCTGCACTTGTGCCGGTGCACAGGCTCCTCTGCTGCCTGTCACTGTGCTAGGCTGACCTTTCCCTATTAAACTCCTGTAGGTCGCACCCTCAATCGCTGAAGCAGTCCCTGCAATCCTCTCAGCCTTTATTCCCCTGTGTTTCAGTTACAGCTCTGCTGGACTCCTATTGTAACACCTTTCCCGCTTCTTCCATTGGAAGGAATGGGAATAAGCCTCCTAACATTCATAGCCTCTGCTTTTCAGCTTCATCTTGTGCTTTCATTACTTACCTAACCGAACCCACCGGCTAACTCCCCTCACTCTTTTCTAGATTCTATATGCTGCATGCCTTCATGCTGCATGTATAATGTAACCTTCTGAATACTATTTCAGAAATCCGGTGATGCATACATGTGTTTGATCTTATTTTCACCTGTCAGCATAAATGTATACTAAATGCATATTTTTTTATATTTTCAACTTCAATGTACAATTCATGTGTGATAAACATGTAAGACAACTAACATGCAAAGAACCAGCCGCACATGCGTACATACAGATGTATTATGATGATGAATTTCTGTCATAGGACTTTACATGCAGTAATTTAAGCGGCCTGTTCACCCATTATTAAATTACAAAAAAAGAAAACAAACAGCAAATACATTTTTCCACTTTATCCTTGTTGTATCTAGCCATGCAGATAGTTTTGGTTTTATTTGTTGAGACTTTGAAATGTCTTTGAAATCGCTGAGATTTTCATTGCCATTTTTGTCGCCTCCCCAATAAAATGAAAGTTAATGGAGTTTCACTTCAGTAGTAATATCTCTTTAATACAGTGTCCCTGTATTTTGGATAATACAAAGCATATGCTAACAGTATTTTTTATAAGGGAGCAGATTACGTCTTGTCTGCGACTCGATTCAGGCTGGAATCGTAAAGATGCCGAGACAAGACCATCCTACTCAGGGAAAGTCATTAGTGGGTGGGAAAAAATGTAGCCTGGAATTACACAACGAAATTCCTCTGGGGGCAAATTTTAGTTGTCGTTCAGGGGGGCGGGGGTAGCAATAGAAATTCTGGGGCCCCGGCATTTTTCTGAACGTCTGTGCAGCTGTCGGGGCGAGGGAAGAGCCATACCAAAGTCGACTTTATTGAAACAGGTGGTGCTAACAAGGTTCCGCTGTTACAGGGTGCTGACAGCCAACATAAGTTTCCATTCACACCTACTGTACATGAGCTCACACCGAGAGGGGGTTTAAAAGAGGATTTTCTGCAAACTATCCGACGGATAGAGGTCTCCTTCATCTGGAGCCAAATCAGGGGATTATTTGATGGAGCTGTCTGGGAGGGTTCAGTCTCTTTTTAGAGCCGCTCACGCTGGCAATAGGTATTAATTAACATGTCAGAATGTTCAGGTGGGCGAAGATGGATTTTATATATATGGATGTGTGTTTGTGTGTGTGTGAGAGAGAGAGAGAGAGAGAGAGAGAGAGAGAGAGAGAGAGAGACATTGGGTAGGTGGAGTGCTTGAATGGACAAGTGTGTGCAGATAAGTATGAATATATATGATTGTTAAGAATTGCTGAGAAAGGTATTCAGGGCTGAATTCAGTCGAATAATCGACTCTCTCTCTCTCTCTCTCCATCCTCTTTCCAAATCTCTCCCTTAAACTTCCTCCCGCTTTTGTCCCAGAGCCCAGAACATGTTCCGTCAGGCCATGCGCTCTCCTGTCATCATGTTCCATGTGGTGCCATCATCGATGAAGGCCCACTATGAGCAGCTGTCCCATGCCGAGAAGAACCCGGCGTACGCCTCGGGCCGTTTCAGTCCCGACTCCCTGACCGGCAGCACCGTCTCCGGCATGGACCACACCCCGCAGAGGATGTCCCGACACGGTTCCCAAACTCACCCACAGTCCCATCCGCATCCTCATTCCCATACTCACCCAGACCAGACTGATCCCCCTCTGACTCACCCGGCGGTCTCTGCAGCCAAGCCTCCGACAGGACACACCCACTCGCCTCAGAGGGGGCTAAACTCGACGCCACCAGGAGGATATACCAAAAAAGTCGGGAGGAGGCTCATGATCCAGCTAAAGAAAGGTGAGGTGAAGAAAGGTCCCTGCAAAAACAATTACACCTGATCAAAGTGGGACAGAAAACTGCTTTAGTGGCCAGAGAGGCAATGCTCAGTTGAAACGCATTTTAACTTCTTGTTTCAATAGAAAGATGAGTTCTTGCGGGGCACAAGAAGCTTGTGACACAGTTGTGTTTTTTTGTTATGGAGTAGATAATTTACAATAGTAAAATTTTTAAATGTGTACATTTTGGAGGAGATGGACTGGCCAAAGTCTGAATGGGGAACATAGTGATGTAAGACACCTAATTTTTGTTTAGCATAGTGGGTCACTCTCCGAGTGTTGCCATGCACTTAGCCTTGAGTGGACAGCCAGTAGACTCTAGGAAGATTTTTAAACCTAGAAACACATTTGGAACTTCCATTATCAGAAAAGCTCTTTATTGTTATTGGGGGAATCTTCTCAGTCCCTACATGATGTATTACATCATTTTGTTTTTGAAGTATCATCTGATTCTTTTCAGGTCTGTGAAAATCTCCCTGCATGCTTTGCATTCCTCTGGCTTTCAAAAATGAGAGGGATGCTTTGTATGTTCCTAGCCTTTCCAACTGAATAAACAAGCAATTTTCCCATTCCTGGCACATCAAAAACAAGTGTAGGAACAGTTTGTTGAGAAATGAAGCAAACATAGAAGCATGCAGAATGCAAACAAAGAGTTTACCATACTGATTTGAGCAGCAAACAGTGGGAGACGAGTCCAATAAACTGTACAGAATCTGGGAGGTGGAAATACAGAATGAAAGACGATGTTGGGAATAAAACTTTGGGGACATCTCCTCGGTATATGCTTTGACTGACAGCTGGCACAGGTGGTGCAAACCTCTGCCAACAGGATACCAGGTGCCGGTGCCAGGTCTCAGGGCCAGAGAGCTTGTTGCTAAGCAGCCGCTGGTCCCTGTGTGCTGTCAAATGCCACAGCAAAGAGTCTGACAGAGCTACACCATATGCCCATTGAAGTTTTCACCCAAATCTGTTGCCTCTCTTGGGGCTGGAATCAAGCCAGAACATAAAACATAAAAACACCCAGCTGGTTGTTGCATATTCCATCCCCGCTGATAGCTACTTCCACTTGTTCCTTTATCATAGTTTTTTCTTCTCACTCTCACATCTCTGACCGAATACACTGCATTCTGTGCATGATATGCCAGGAGATCTATTATGTTCTCAGTCAAAGATTTTATCTTTTTTCATTCCACCTTTTGTTTGCTGCTGTTGCAGCAGACACTTGCAGGGATTAACAGCGATTCCCAAGAGGCTGTTTGGCTCATCTGTTTTGTTTTGAGTGCCGACTTTAGCCAAAGCTTTGAGCACAGATTAAACTCCCCGTATTGTTTATGTGCCTGAATCAGACACCGGTCTCCACGCAAATCCTGGGGAGTATCAAAATCAATCAGAGAATCCCATTCTGCACAGGAAATTGCTTAGGTATGTCTTAATCAAGCTAATGGGAGTTTAAAAGATCCTCCTCCCTGTTTAAAGCCAGGAAAGCTATAGGCATTTACCGGTTAATATAATGCCATGCCTCGTCTGCCTGCGGGAAGTTGATTGGCTCATCAATGTAGGGGATTAGGTAGAGGATGTGAAACAGAATAGCTAAGCTTTTCTTTGCATCGGCTCAGTCAGACAGGCAGTGAGGATCAGGGCCAGTACTCTGATACAGCAGGGATGCTCATTATTGGTCTTATATTAATTTTGCTTTACAGTCTTACACACAGTCATTTGGAACAGTTTCTTTACAAAGCTCTCTAAGACGCATACATGAGGTACCTTGATCAGAGCTCTCAAAGTGCAAGATGTGGCCAAATGACCAAAAGGGGACCATCTTAAGTGTGTTGATCATCATCTCTGTTGACAGTGACATCTTAGTTACCCCTCCATAACCCCAGACAGTGTAAAATGTTCTTACCACAGGTTGTTTTTCAGTTTCTGCCTTCAATTAAATATCAGGCAAAAGTATTAAAAATCTTTAGGCTGAACTTACTTAGTGGTCCCATGTAATTGCATGTACTTATTACAAAGTTCAACTTCTTACTTTAAAACAACTAAGTTGCCTTGCCTCACAATATACCCTGCTTTAATTATTCCTTATAAACCTACTTGAAGTCTTTGCAGACAGGATGCAGGATTTCTCTTCATTTCCTGTATTTAACTTGCTTAATAGTAGGAAATTGTTTGTTTGTCTGTTAGGATTATTGATGATATGAGATACAGGCCTGTATTCCTAATGGCTCATAATGATACACTTGTAAGGGTTTGCAGGCAAAACTTGCAAATGCACACAAACAAAATCCCATCCGCCCACATAAACATAGATTAATAAGCACAGACAGATCAGCAACATCTAAAGATATTGTACATTGTAAGTGCCAGGTCACACTATAATTTGCATGTTCTCTCCAAATAGGTAGGTCTGGAAACCTGGTGAAGTAGGGGCTACTTGTGGGTTGTGCAGTGGCTACCATGGGTTGTACACTAGCTAGTTTTGTTCGTTGCAAAATAGATACAGAAAGGAAAACTAGTGTTGCTTCCCATTCGGAGGAGAGGAAGGAAGGACGTCAAAAAAAGGTTTTGCAACGCAGCTAATAAGATAGCTTCCTTTGCTATAGTTGTTATTTAGAGTTATGTTGTAACTTTTCTCCGTGGTGCAACCACTTTTATTTTAGTAATGCATGAATCACAACTTATTAATAATTTACGTTATAACTAGGCTAAGTTTGAACTTACACACAGCTGGTGCAACAGGCTGCTGAACACTAACCTTTACTCCTGATCAAACAAACCACTTCACTCTAACATCCGAGCCAAATGTCTACCTAAACACTTAACCACTGTTGTTGCCTAAACTTACATCAGATCCAGGGCAACCATGACAGCTGAATATGAACTTAATCTCAGTAGCTTGAGCTGGAGGGGTGCAGAGGGAATAGAAGAGCTTCATCTTGTGCCTCAAGATAAAACCAGATTCCATCATAATACCTCCACTCCTTACTGCTCATCCTATAGGTCCTGAGGGACTCGGCTTCAGTATAACGTCACGGGACGTTCCCATCGGCGGCTCGGCACCCATCTATGTGAAGAACATTCTGCCTCGGGGAGCTGCCATCCAAGATGGCCGCCTCAAGGCAGGAGACAGGTTGCTGGAGGTAAGAAAGTGAAAGTGCAGTGATACTTAACACAGCAGTTCATATGAATGTATGCAATGTACTCATTTAGTGTAATCTATGATGGTGATTGGATTGTGTTATCTGGACAGTAGACGTGTACCAGGTAATATTCGTTGTTTTTTCCAAAATTAGACAAACCCCAGTATGAAATGTTCATGTTGTGTGTCACAACACAAGTACAAATACTTTAAAAATACCTGTCATCAGTTAAAGTGTAACTGATTAATTTCAGTTATCTTTTGGGAATTTGGAAATTTGCATAAAGGATTACGCTGTCCAACACTGAGTCTATGCCGTTGTTTTGAATCTATTGATCCAAAAGGATTATTTTTCACTTTTTTGAAATAGTGATGAAATGACTAGTTGATCACTGTATTACACTACAGCTTTGATTTGTTTTTCTTTTTTTCAAAATATGAGGATTTGCTGCTTTTCTCTGTTTTAAAACATTCCAATAAGCAAAAGTAAGCTATTTGAATATTTCACCTTGGCAAAGAGATTAATCCATGCAGCTTATTTAGAACTAAACCCAGTCACTTTGTCTCCTGTTCAGGTGAATGGAGTGGACCTGAATGGGCGGACACAGGAGGAGGTGGTGTCTCTGCTCAGGGCCACACCCATGGGCGGGGCTGTGGGGCTGCTGGTTCTACGGCAGGAGGACACTTTCCTCCCCCGAGAAGTGGTACGTTTGTCATCCTCCACCTTCCTTGGAACATTCCGTCAATTGTTCATCCTGTCAGCATAATACATTTCACATCATGTCATATATACAGTTCCCCATGCATTGATAAGTATAGTTTATGGGTGTGCAGTGTTCTCACATACATGTAAGTGTGTGTCTGTGTGTGCGTGCTCCTGTGCTGTCACAAGTGCCGTTAATCCCCACAGTGAGTGCAGTGTTGTCTTCTCATTTCCCAGCTAACACAACACGCTAGCCAAGCATGCAGATTGATTGTCCCGCTCCGTCGCTGCACTCCTCTCTATTATCAAACTGCGGCTAGCCTCAGAGGGAACCTGTAGAGCTCAATCTTTTCTCTTTATCTCCTTCACCCTCTCCTTTCCTCTCGCTTTCACTCTGTCTCTGTCTTTCCTTATGTGTCACTCTCCCCTCCCGCTCATTTCATTCTCATTCACCAGTTCCCTTTCTTCCTCAGGCTTTGTTAGGTTACGTTCTCTGTCTCTGTATTTCCATCTCTCTTGCTGTGTTTTGCCTCCAAGCTGACTTACTAGATTGATGGATGTGGGGATGAACAGACAGACGCAAGGCAGGTAGTAGACAGAGAGTGAAAAAAACACTTGGCTTGAATATCAATCAGGCAACATCCTCACACTTTACACTATACAAACAGCAATACAAATCTTTGTGTGCTGTTTTTGGATGCTACTGCTGTCACTCAGTCTGGACAGATGACATTTACAGCTTGTAACTTCAATGAACCATGCAAACCGCTAATTTAGTTTATGTTTGCTACAACTATTTGCTTTCATCAAGGTCGTGTTTTTACGTGATGCCAGATGTTCTACTTAATTATCTTTGCAGAAAATCAGTTTTGATGTACTGCGCATCTGGAGTTACCTCCAAGTTGTTTGATAAAGAAGTGCGCTCATAATGGCCAAGACGAAAACAAGGCGGCAGAACACTGTGGCTTAAGTGTAGTATGTTTTTTTTGTTTTTTTTTCGTGTGGGAAGAGTGAACAGTGGAGGCTGTTAGCGAGCTTTAAATCACATTGGTGTTTACTCCACAGCGGCAGTCAATGATTCTCTGCTATCTCTCTAGCGCCAGTAGCTGGCTTTAACACACTCCTTATCGAGTAGTAACATGAGTTATAGCACCAAACAGCCTTAAATCCCCCCTCTGTTGTCATAAAAATGGTCTCTCCCAGCACCCTCAGCAGTCACCAGGCCATTAGAGGCACAAGCAGCCATTCGCTAGCAAGTAGTGTCAATCAAATGGCTGATTGGTGACAATTATCACAGCAAGGGATGCAGAGGAGGCCATTGGCGGGCTGTTGCCACGGGCGAAGTTAGATGAGAGGAGCTGCCACATCTTTAGATTAGAGCGGGGCTTTGAGTCCAGCTGACTCTGCGTAGTTGGCAGTTAGATGGTAGGATTTATTTGATCTGTGGTTATCAGCTGCAGAGGGTGGAGAGGGTGATGTGAAAGGGTTGAGATGGAACTCGAGGGAGATGAGGTCCAGTGCACAAAATGAGCAGCTTCAGTCTTTATCCAGAGCTGTGAGCTAGGCTAAGCATTTCTCATGGGTTTTAGAGATAGGGAGACTAACAACATGTCAGTTAACCAAATATAATAATAACACACATTATATATATCAATAAACACACAAACTGGATGGCTAAATTGAGCTTAACCAAAACAGAGTTTCAGGAGTAAACGGCACATTTCCTTGGCACACAAGTATGAATTAAAAATGGCACTTACTAAGCTTTATTTATTAAACCTAATGTAGTGCAAGGAAAAAATAAAGTCAGCAGCTGTTGTGTCATTTGTACTGCTGGCACATGCAGCAGGTATAAAACAAAAGATCTTTTAGCTGTTGGACAAGCTGGACAACCTATTTTATCGCTCATCTGAAACTATATTAAAATAACATATATGTAAATAACATAGGATGAAATTGGTTATTGAGATTTCCACATTAATGGTAGTCTAACAAAGGAATTAGAAATGCTTTGTAAATTGATACTGATATGCTAATATGCTATAATTAATGCACTGTACATTTAGTTTCATTGATAGAGAAATGAGACTTAGAAAGAGCGCTGTCATTTACGGCCTCATTTTTGATTGAATTTCCAGCAGATGGTTAGGAAAATGTTATACTTACCCACTGTCAGCTTAAAATCAAAGTATCGATTCAGTTATTTTTCCCCCACAAAATATGCAGAACATTTTTCAGGCTATTTTTTCAACCCTGAGTAGGTCAGCCTGTATATAGCCTGAGAGGCAAAACTCAGGGCAAATGTTTAATGATCACTGCTTACCAAATAAAATCTTATTCAAAGATATAGTCTTTTTCGAAGAGCTGGAGCTGAGATTCAGTGTATAATGATTTGGAAAAGTGTCTATCATGCAATTTATTCATCATTGGATATTGCACAGATCAGAGTGTGCAAGTTCTTTTTTTTTCAAAACTCAAACAGCCCACGAAGCACTTCTTGTAGCTTGTCATCTGGTGAAAGTAATCTGGGTGAACTGAGGGTTCCTTTTATCTGGATTATAGCAGCTAGTTAGAGTTGGTTAGAGTAAATTAAACTGAAACTGTAAAATTGTGCTGGGATACAAAAATAGGATTTTATCCCATCTTGTCCCCAGTGTAAGTGACGCCTTTGAAGATTGTGACATTGTGTCCCTGCAAGCATTACAGTTGTTTCTGACCCACAGTTTTATATTAAGTCTGAGCGCACACCACCCAGCAATAACTACCAATCTGTCGCCTGAGATCTATCATTTTCATATCCTGCATGCCCATTTATTCATCACACTGCTTCCATTCATCCCTAAGTTCCCCCTTCCACAGCTTCTTGTGTGCTAAAATTTTCACTGTTCCTGTCGATAAATATTTTTGCTTGATTACTTTTGGTTCTTCTGTCCCCCCTCCATCCTCTAGAATGCTGAGCCCCAGGTGCAATGCCCCAGAGATTTGGTAAGACTCCACCCCAACACTAGCCTGCAATTAAACTCACTTCCCAAAACTGCCTCCTCCTCCTTAACATCTCCTACTCCTTTATTTAGACTGAACTCCCCTTTGCATGGATGTTATTAATCTCTGCTAGGAAAAACACAGAATGTTATCACCCAGTTGGGATAAAAACAATAGCTTATGCATGTATTCAGGGCCCACTAGTAAACTAGCTGGTTAATTAAAATGCAGGTCACTAGTCATGCGTATAAATGTTAGTCAGTAATACTAATTTTAATCTCCATCCAGAGTTGCTCTAACAAATCACAATTTCATGGTTCATCAGTATGGACTGTTCAGGCTGTGCTGCAGAATAATTCGCTCCATCACTCCCCTATTTGTCAGTGAAGGTGGAAACACATGGGAGTTTGCTTTATTTGTCGGCTGTGGATAAGGTTGTCAGTCTGGCCTTCTTGCAGCACACTCACTGTGATATGTGAGGTGAATAACAAACAGGCTGTTTAGTTTGTGTTTCACTTTATTGAGAGAAAAATGCAGATAGAGCTGGCTGTGGCTGTCTCAGTGCCAAACGTGCACAGAAACTTTGACAACTTCGACATATGACGCCATCTGTAATAGAGACACTTGACATGTATAGCCTAATATATCATATCCATAAATACCCAGGCACTGGATGCAAATAAACATTCTTGATCTTGGGATTGTATCCTGCAGTGGCAGCAGATGTGTTTTAGTATGAGAAGCTACCTTCTATGAAGAATCAGCTCTCAGCAGGATGTACGGTATCTCCAACTGTTACAGCATGGTCTTGATGGCCTGAATGTTACTCATCACACATTATCCTAAAAGGTTCTCCACCACAGCAGCTGTTAAAAGCTCATCTGTCTTTACTGCTAAAATTAAAACGCTATTCAGATTTTCATTACTCTACATTTACATACCAAACTTGAGCTGTAATTTAACAACCGCAGACTTCACATCTTCACATCTGGCCTTACCTTCCGGTTACATCAGGCCATGTGCAGGTGATTGGTTGCGTTTTGCTTAGCGCATTAGAAGTGTAATTGGCCAGTTAATTTGATTGGCATACCTGCCAGCTGTGTGGATAATCCTCATCATCACGGAACGTTATGGCAGAACGTTGTCGATTATTGTGACTGCAGCTGGCACATCTCACATCAGACATGCGCACGCGTTCAGACATGACGACGTGTATCATTCCATTAGCCTTAAAACAAGTAAAGAGAGAGACACCTGAGAGTGGGCCTTCTACCTCTACTGCCTTGTCAGTGAGAGCCATTACTGTAGTAAATGTCACATTATTCGTTGGCTTGTTATAAGCCACCCTTGGCAGTATTGTACTTTGGCACCCCAGGGTACACTAGCAGTGAGAGGTAACTTAAGTTTTAATGTTGTAAAGGACTTTATTGTGCATAAATCACAGTTTTGTCTTTAACATACTTTTATTTTTCTCAGAAATGTAATGGAAATAAAAATCTGATAGTTCAGCTTTCTCACCTGACAACTGTTGTTTAGGAGCCACGTTTGTGTTAAGTGTTGTCAATTTCTGACACTATTTCCTGCACCTAATTAAGGCAAATCTTTTAAAAAGTTTTTTAATTATCACAATTAAAGTATATCTAAACTAAACATGTATATATTTATATAAAAAATACTACCTAGTGCAACTTTAAGAATTTAGGGACAACTTGGACATTTACTTGCCTAAAAATCAATGCAACCACAGGGACAAGAGCCAGACAGATTGAGGAAATGCACCATGGTCATGCTGTCTCCAGTCTCCCCCATTTTGTCTCTTCTCACCTCCCTCCTCTCCTCCCTTTCTAACTCCAAACCTGCAGATGAGTCTCTATCCTCCTCACCCTTTCCCGGAACATCAACCGCCATAATGGATTCAATGCGTTTCAGATGTTATCTGTTGTCAGGCGCCTCATTTTAAACATCTCGCCGCCAACAACAACAACAGAGGCACCATGATGGTATACAGCTTTAGATGCAGGGTGTGCCTCTTACAGAACAGGGCAGTTTTTAATGGACAAGTATCAATTTTCAAGTAATACATACATTTTCAGTAGCTGAAAAAATAATTGGATGTTAAGAGGTAGGGTGGCAACTAATGATTATTTTCATTATTAATCTCTTGATTAGTTTTTCGATTTATCAATCAGTCTTGAGAATTTCAGAAAATGAAATTTTTTGAAATTCTACATTCCTAGAGCCTAAGGTTGTGCCTTCAATAGTTTAGTCTGAAACAGTCAACATAATGATAGAAAACAGAAAAAACCATCAAATCCTCACATTTGAGAAACTGGAACCAGCGAATGTTTGCCAATTTCTTTTGATAAATACCTATATAAATAAATAAAACTTTGATGAATTTAATCAGAATTCTTGTCGATTAACCAAGTAATAGTTCCAGCACTATTAAGTGGGATAGAAAGTTTCAGAGTTAGAACCATTTAAGTTCAGTGAACTAGAATTGTGCGGCATTTGTGCAGAGACGTACTGAATCTTGCACAGTAACAGTATGCATAAGATACATAGACCCACATAATGTGTAATGCTAACAATAAACAGAATTGCATTCATGTCTCATCATACTGATAGTAGACTGTATTATCTGAGTGCATACATTAAAGTAAAGTGTCCATTCAGGCAGCTTGCATAAAGAGAGTTAGTGTTGAAGTTGGAGTTGAAAGAAGAAGAGAGGTTTCCGTCAACGTGAAATGCTGGGCTTAGTGTGCCTTAATAGAGCTTAAGTATATCTGATGGTTTTGTTACTATAATGGCTTTATTCCTCCTATTTTGTACATGAAAAATGCAATTAATAACATAAAAACACTAACAGAATAGAATATGTAGACAGCTAGTAGACCTGCAGGTTTGCCGGCACTCCAGTCGGGGTTCTTGAGGTTGGCATGGCATGACTCATCCTTTGAGAGCGAGCTCTGTCGAGGGTTACACGGCAGACAAAATGCAACAACTGAAGTGGAAAAAGCACTCACTTCTTGAAATCGGTCCAATGACCCAAAAATCACCCACGTTTTTACAGCAGTCCACTAGCATTAGTTGTGTGAAACTCTGGTTTGTTGTATTCGGCTTTCGAGCACGTGGGTGGGTAAAACTTTCACTCGTTCCACGTTATTGTTTTTTGTGCAGCAAAGTTAATCTCTACTTGATTCATTATAAAATGTGCCAATGTTTATGTGCATTTATTTGTTTCTTTCAACTCCTCTGCCACACACATCCCTGAACCTCCATGTTAAATATTTGGCCACCTCACTCTATATTTCTTTGGCTCAGATGGCCCTCATCACATTCCTACATTGAGTTATTAAGTGGTTTCTATCTAAGGGGCTCTTGTGTCTAACCTGTTGACTTTGACTGCTCCCTTTAGCATCCAAGGCAGCCTGTGACAGCCGGGAAACCCCATTGGCTGATTGAGGTAACTGCTGCATGACATCACCAGCTTGGGTCATTATGCTGCAAAGGGAAAAGGCATCAAAGGCAAATGAGATGCTTTGGGTGGCTTCACAAATAGACTGGGAGTCATTTAAATAATTCATTGATTTGCCAATGGTCTGTAGAAACAAAGCACTTTGTTGGGTTTTCTCTGTCTCCCTCTCTCTCTCAGCAGCTCTTACCCTGTCTTCTCTTTCATTTTCATTGTATCTCTTGTTTCCATCTTTGTTACTTTTTTCATCTGTTTTTCACTCCATTCTTCCTCTCTTCCCCACACACAGACACACACTTAAGCCACACTTAAAGACGCAAATCCTCTTCCCTGCACCTGGCTTCTACAATAGAGTGCTGATCAAAGGCATCCGTCTTTACATGCCTGCCCTGATAGTTCCATAATGGATCCATAACGTGAACATTCGGCTCCATTGTTTACGCCATTAGTCACACAGGCTTATGGAAAATTACTGCAATGCTATATTGAAAAGCCATCAGCAGTGGCAGCGGTAATGCTGCAGCAACACCGTGCCAAGATGCTATCTATCACACATGCGTGTTTCCTCTCCTCTGCATACAAAGCTGTTATGAAACGGCAATCTGTTAGTGTAATGACGAAGGTTATCTTGATGTCATTACGTAGCATTCAGCATAGCAGAACATGTGTGGGCTGTTTATGACACAGCATAATACAGTATGTCTAAAACAGGTCTGAAGGTGTAGTGGCATTGTGTAGGATGATATGGTCAATGCATAACGTGTCACAACAGCTAACACATTTTATGACACATCATAGTCATTAACGCAACTTAATTAGCATTTCAGTATAACAACACTGTCAGTGTATGATAATTATTATATCTTAAATTAGCAAAATACTATTTTGACGTTGCATAACATACCACAACTGATGAAACAGCGTAGTGCAACAGAAATGTCTGTTTATCCGAGGATAATAATCAAAGCATAATAATACATTTCTAAATGTTGCATAACAGTCACATAATAAGCAGATCATGTATCAATGGGCAAGAGTTTATGCCATATTATGCTGAAGCCCAATTCATATGCTAAAAGCTAGATATAACAAAACAGTGTCAACTGTTGAGGTGCGGTTGTCAGTCATGTCGTGAAGTAAAGACAGTGTATTTCAAAAATGTTCATTCTTAACATCCATGACAGCAGCTCACTTCAGATTATTCTCCCTCTGTGGTTGAAGGAATGCCCGTCAATGAAAATGTATTTTTGGTCTGAATGAAAAACGGTTGATTGTTTTACCTCCATGAACAATAATAAGACCAAAGTATGATTTTGAGTCTGTGGTGAAAACTTAAGTTATGTACTTAACACAATTTTGAAGAACTTTTTCTCAAGTATTTCCATTGTATGCTCTTTTATACTACTTCACTACATTTCAGATGGAAATAGACTTTTTACTCAAATTCATGAATGTTTACATACAAAACATAATGATCTTATGAAATATAATATAATTTATTAAATAATCCAACAGTATATAAAGTGGTTAGAATTACCACCTCGACCAGCTGCAACATTTAATACCTGCATATCTGTTAATGCATCAGTATTAGTAATCCAATAATATAATAATCAGAAACTGACCATTTTTCATAGTGGAAACTTTTGTTTTTGATACCTTTTTTTAATACTTCTCAAGTAAATATAACACTTTTACTTGTAATTTAGTACTTTTACTACATTACTAATTTCTGAATACTTCTTCTACCACTGCTTTGGGTACATAATAGCATAGAATTTTTTTTAACATAGCAGGGAATCATTACAAGAGTTACCTAACTTTGTATCATTATTAGCACAACAGGATAGCTGCAGTGATTAATGGTTGCAGCCCTGTTGCAACAGCTTGATGCTGTTTCTGTGTTCTGCAGCGGCCTGTTGGTGACACATACGAGTCAATCAGAGAGGGCCGTTCTACCGCAGAACAGGCTCTCCGGCTTAATTAAAGTGATGTTTCAAGCTGCCACCTGGCCCATACACATACACATTACAGCCACCCATACAGCACACTCCACGCACACACACACTCACCCACAGTATACAGTTACATAGTCCATACTGGGGCCTTTACACATTACGAGCTCAAAAACACACAAGCCATATGGCATCCTTTACACAAATGCACAACACCTCAGAAGCACACACACTCACTACACATTCACACATAAGTATACTCTAGCGCACACATACGTGAAGTGACACGGAGCAGCTGCTGGTGTAATTGCTCGGGGTTGGATGAGGTTATAAATGGTTTCTGGTGGGTTGTGGAGCTCTAAAGAGCGAGCCACATAGTGTTTGACTGCCCAAAAGGGAGAGGAGAGAGAGCTAGAAAGAGGGCAGCTGATTCGTTTTGGGCAGCAAGTGAGAAGTGGAAATGTATGCGTGTGTTTGTGTGTGTGTGTGTGTGTATGAAATGATTCATCCCATACATGCTATAGTCGTCATGTGTCAGTGATGCATGGTGGCAGTTGAAGGGGTGTATGCAGGCACAGACATAGTATATAAGGATGACATTTGCGGTGAGTGCACATGCTGTTTTGTGTGTTTGTACACATGTACATATCCACCTATAGACACATACAGACCTGCCTTCTCTCTCTCTCTCTCTCTCTCTCTCTCTGTCTGTCACTCACTTACTCTTTCACACTCACACACGCACACACACACACACACACACACCTGCCTTCCTCTCTTCCTCCATGCTGTGCCAGTCTCAACTCCGTCGATCGCACAGGTATTTGATATTCATGGTCTATCAGCATGGAGCTACAGCGTGACGCGTAGAAAGAGTGAGAGAAGGGGAGGGGGGACAAGTGAGGGTAAGAGAGGGGGGAAAATTGGAGTTATCAATAGAGGGGGGAAAAGGGGGAACGAAGAGAATGGAGGTAGAGAGTGGTTGAAAGATGATGAAGATGGGAGAGAGCATCAAGATTGTACTTCATTGGAACAAGGATTGCACCTCAATACATGAAAAACAGCCCTAGAACAAACGTAGGCAGACAGGTGTGTCCACATATTGTTCATATAGTTTAAATGGCAAGGGGAGAGAGATGGATGAGGAGGAAGATATAGGGGGAGAATGGGAGTGGTAAATGTAGTGATAGAAAGTAAGGGAGGAATAGGGAGAGAGAGTCAGAGTATGAATAAAGAGATTTGTGCTACAGTAGGCAGCCAACAATGCTCTCCACGCCTGACTTCCCTCGACCAATTACACCCTTTTCTTGCCCCCCCCCCCCCGCTATCTTCACCCCCACCCCCCTTTTTTTCAAATTCCCCTCATGTGACTTTTCTAGATGCCATCAAATCGACAGGTTTGTTCGGCTAAAGCTGAGCTTGCCGCTGACCCGCTAATCGCTTCAGGCACTGCAGTGGAGAGAGGTGTGTGAGTGTGGAGAGGAAGAAGAAGAAAGTGGGAAAGAGGGCGACTTTGAATTCTGTTAATGCTAAAGATTGACGCACTCTGTAGAATACAAAGAAGAGTGGAGGCTCTGGGGGTGTGAAATGATGTGCAAAGTAGGAGAGGTTCAGGCGTAGAAGGAAAGGTGGGAGAAAGGAAGGAAGCACAAAAAGATGGAGAGGGCAGTGAAAGGGGAAGCGACAGAAAGCAGTGGGTGGGAGATAAAGAGAAAAAAGAAAAGGTGAAAGATATGTCAGAGTTGGACTATGTCCATACTAACCAGCTATATCTGAAAATGCTGTTTACATGTGAAAACAATGTGAATCCACACTAGGGTTTTTAGGTCGTCTTTTGTCAACACTTAAACGCCTGAACAGGAAAGTGCAAAACCCCGTTCCTCTTTCAGTTGGCAAACTACAAAACTGCATTACAGACAACTTCTGCTCAGGAGTAGGAAAGACAAACCTCTGATCAGTCCCCTCCTGCTTTCTTTGATCACCTATACTGTGTTTTAAAACAGCCAAACTCAATTTAGTTCTCATCTACTTACTTTTCTGTTTCTGTTGTCAGACAACTGAGCAAGCAGAAAATAATCATTTGACCTTGGCTTTTAGATGCCACCTCACGTTGCTGCACTGAGAAATCACCAAGTTGTCTTTTTAAAGTCACTGAGCAGTCTTAGGTTTTCCAAAAGCTCTTTTTTTTTCCAAAAAGCTCAGTTTTCGGGTGGCACAAACACCACCTTACTGCCAAAAACACAGAGAAAACTATGGCTCCTCAAATTTAGCTGGTTTAGTATGGGCAAACTCTTCTCATACAAATGTGATGATGAGGAAAGAGAAAAAAAGGCAATGGAGAGATGGTGGAAACGAAAAAAATGAGGGTTAGAGAGGGGAGGCGACACAGGGGAAAAAAGGAAATGAGCAGTGGGAGATCGTTTTTAAAAAGTGAAAGAAAGTAGAGAGCAGAATATAGAGACAGGTGAAATAAGGTGGAAGGTAGAGAAAGAAAAAAGATGGAGACAGGCAGAGTGAGAGATACAGACGTACAGTGAGAGAGGTGGCAGTGTCTGTCTCCTTTTGTGTTCCACATGGATTCATCCCTTTCTGACTGCCTTTCATTCACACTCCCTCGCTCGCTCACTCTGTCATTGTCATGCTTGCACTCTCAAATTCTTTTCACCCTTTTATTTTCGGCTCCTCGCCTTTTCACCCTCGCTCTAGTTGTCTCGGTCCCTCCTCTCGAGCCCATCACTCCTCTCCCTCCCCTCACCTTCTTTCAACTCCTCTGACTGTACTTTGAGCTGTCTTTCGTCCCTCTTCTGCCTGTTTTATTTATTATCACCCTCTCTTTTGTGTTTCTTCTTTCCTGTCTTCACTATCATCAGTCAGGTCCTTTTTAAAATCTCTGAAAATATCTTGAATCAGCGATATTTAAAGGTAGGGCTGAACAATTTAAGGAAAATATTTAATTTGGATATTTCTGAGAAATATTGCGATTGTTATTATTCTCTATAAATTACCATCCAGGCCTGTTTTGTTTGTCAACATGGTATTAGGTAAGGTACCTTTTTTTTATCAAGCATAATCAAAAAGTTATTTCTATGTGGGGGAAAAAAATCTCATTTTAGTTGCTTGTTGAGGTGAATTTTTTTTTTTTTAACCAGTAAATTGGAGAAAAGCCAATGTACAAGTAAACATAACTAGTATTCTGTTGAAAAACAAACAAACATTGCTCACATTTAGTGTTAGTGGTACAACTATTTAACTTTACCATAAGTTGGCACAGTTTTTGAGGTAATAATGACCAAACTTCTGGAAGGTCATGTCCAATTTCATATCGCTAAAGGTACGGGTGTCAGCTCTGCTACTTCACATCTCTGAATACTGGACGTCCCTATTCAGAACCGTTTAATGTAATAAGATTAACGTTCACTTTCCATCAATAGTCTGTCATGCTTGTAAACTACCAAGCTAACCACTACCTGTCTGAAAATTACCCATGTGACAGCTAGACTCACCACTATCTTGTCTTTTTGAAAGGCAAAAATACTTCCTAGATTTTCTAACATCAAAATGAGTTGAGTGTTTCTTTCTTGTGGAAGCTGTCTTTGGCCGAGCTTAAATGGGCCATTCACCACAAAATTAAAAAAATGCATATTTTTCCTCATACCTGTAGGGCTATTTATTCATCTATTTTGGCGTGAGTTGCCGCGTTTTGGAGATATTGGCCGTAGAGATGTCTATCTTTTTGGAATATAATGGACATGTCTGCAGCTAATATCTCCAAAACCCGGCAACTCACACCAAAACAATCTAGATGGATAAATAGCCCTACAGGTAAGAGGAAAAATATGTATTTTTGATTTTGGGGTGAACTGTCCCTCGAAGTAGTACAGGCAACCCCTAATGATGTAGATGTCTGCTCTGCCCTTTAGCTGCTTGAGCTAAAATGACGTTAGTTTCACAGACTGATAAGATAAGCTGCTTCACAGTTTTTAGGTAAGAAGCTTAAAATAGTGATATGATAAAAGTTTAACTTGCAGAATACTACTGCTCGCTATCCGCTAACTGTCTGTCATGCTATCAAGCTAATTTCTAAGTACCAGTCTGAAAATTGTATGATGCAACCAGTTAGACTGACCACTCTTTTAGTCTTCTTTAACAGCAAAAAGATAGTGTGTTATTGTTTTTTCTTGAGGACTTAGTCTTTGGCTGAGTATAAGCAGTTAAATTTTGTAGTTGTAGGCTATTCTAGGCAGTTAAATTGAAAATTACCAACTATACTTTCTATAAAACTTGTCAAGTGTTAATGATCTAATTCGCAGACTATGGGATTTCAAAGTTTTACGCTTTCAAATCATGATTTAGATGTAAAACAGATGCATCGTATAGCTCTATTAATGGCATCATTCATCCTTATATCAGTTAACAGATGTCTTATTTTCAACCTTGAAATGACTATACAAATATATTTGAGTTGTAACAGCCTAATTAATTTGTTTTCTATTTTCTTGACCATTTGCAGTTTAAGAGGATTATGTCATTGTTAGTCACTTGTTAATTAGCATTGAATTCAATTCCGGGCAGAATGAATTGGACTTGAGGTTCTAAAAAATTAAATTCCTGTTGTCTTATTTTTTTATTATTCCTTAGCACCTCCCTTAAGTTGTGTCTGATATCAAATTGGCTGTTTTTTCCTACTTTGTTTTTAATTTTATCTCAAATATATTCCAGGTAGCATTCATTTCTCTTTCTGAGACATGCAGGAACCTTGACAGTGCTCCTCAGGCTTGCTTTTCCTTTATCTTATTCCTTCCTTCCTTCCTTCCTTCCTTGTGTCCCCTGCCTTTCCTTCTTACTCCATACATCCTCGTTTTGCCCTTCTCCTCCTCTGTCTCTCCCCCACCTCCTTCCCCACTTAGACTCTCCATCCATCCCTCTTTCTCCCCCCTCCGTTCCACCCAGAGCAATTCCATCTCTCTCCCAGCAAACAAAGGGAGCTAATGACATGCTGACACCGAGCCCGATGATTGAATTCATTAGGCGTGCACAATAATTTCCAGGCGTGAGCGTGCACGCACCCATCTATTCAGAGGACAGCTGTCAAATAACAAGCAAGAGAGAATAGCTTTTTATTGTTGAGCTGGAAGAGAGCGGGAGAATGAATATAGAGAAAGGGAGAGAGAAGCACCTGTTGTGGAGGGAAAGAGAGAGAGCACTCAGCATGTCAATTAGGCTGCTGTGTTCATGCAGGGTTACGGGGAAGTTTACTGCCTGTTTGATGCGCTTGGCATCACGATCCAGGTGCATGGCATGTCGAATTTGTTCTTTAGGTAGTGCTCCTGCTTCTGTCTGAATCTTTTTTTTTGTTTGTTTGTTTAAAACTCTTTGAGTTTTAGTGCTTTGGATTGAGGACATTTTGTGGGAAGTGTGTTTACTCATAGATAAAGATTAGAATTAGGTTTTACTTTGTTGAGGGCTGAAATAAGTTAAGGAACTGGGTTTAGGCTTAACATCAAAACCAAGACTGTCAGGGTTAAAGTTACGCATGTTATAGTCATGTTTGTCAACTTGGAATAAAAACACTAATCCATACATTTGTTCATATTTAAAGTTTGTATTTCATTGAAGCATTGCAGTATATATAGTGTTGGTCGAAATCAGGCATGAGTCATTAATTTATCAGGGCTGCACAATAAGAAGAAAAAGAAAAATCTGGTTTGTGATCCTTTTCATGGATATTGCTTAAGGGAATATGAGATGTGACTTGTCTGTGCTGTACTTATTTTAAATGAGGAGATTATTGTAGTAATTTTCCAATTATTTTCATTTTAGACACTAGGATATGACTAGCATGAATTGCAGTATGCACTCTGTAATATCATGTAACCAGCAAAAATGTGCTGACAGATGTACAAATATGGAATGACACCAATTTTTATGAAGCAACAAGTTTGTATTCTGGGCTAAATGAAACACTTGCACGTACAGGTGTGTGTACCTGCAGCTGCTTCACAGTAAAAGCTCTCCGACTGCCTTTGTTTAGCATCATGCCTTGCTTTCTTGGCTGTGGCTAGAAAGCACGACCCCAATTTGAAGTGTGTAGTTAGCCAAGATTGTTGTCATTATGGACGCTCACTTCTTCATGATTTGCATATTGTGGAAATTCATATTGCAGCCCTGCACTAATTACTCCAGTATTAATAAATTCATTCTGATTGGTGGATTTGAAGCAGACTAGAGTTACATTATTTCTGATTGGTGGAGCTGTTGGCTATAATAGCAACTGTACTTGAAATGCTCCCTATGTGGGAGACAGGGCCACAGTGTAGTTTTGATGAAAACTAGCTTCAGGCTACTTCATATGTAGATTAGGAGCTTCACATATTAATGCATTGCTTTTGATCTTTACAGTCTCAATCTTCATCATCGTGGATTACTTTGACTGTTTTCCAGTACTGATTTGTCCAACCTCTGATTCACCAGCACTGAAAACTAAAGCCAATAACGCATCACATCCTGACTCTGATAAAATTCCTTTTAATTTGAGGCTGATACTTTCCTAAAGTTTTACAGAACCACCTACATGCTTTAGTATTGATGAACCAGAGCTTTGTGCCTTGATTATAGAAGTCCCTGCCTGCTTATACTAAGTACCTGATTTAACAGTTAGGAGCGCTGATCTGTTTAACACTAATATATCTGATGTAGCTAATGAGCTTGAACTCTGATTTACCTCCCTGCTATCAGCCCAGCTGCAATTTATATGCAAGTACTTTTCATTAACCTCAAGTGGCCAAATGAATGTCCTTTTAACTTTGGCCCTTTTGGCTAACCTACAGGAACATAGGGAAAGCATGGCAAGGCTGAAGGGGCTTTTGTGTTATTGCTTTAGGCTGGAATAAATGAATATTTTTTTCTTTGTATAATTAAATATGCATTATGGTATGAGCATTTAACTGTAGTTAAATGCAAACTGTGTCTTTGTGGACTATGTAGATGTAGTTCTGCTGTTGATGCTGGTTGGGTTAATAATTACGGAATTTTATGTTATTTTAGGCACAGCAGGTTTGTTTTGTTTTTAAGATTTCTGAAGGTCTAGGATATAAATCTGTATCCCTCTTTCTCTTTCTTTGTCCCCCCTCTTACAGAAGACAGAGGAGGATGACTTGGTCCTGACTCCAGATGGGACCAGAGAGTTCCTGACCTTTGAGATCCCCCTCAGTGACTCCGGTTCAGCTGGGTTGGGTGTCAGTGTCAAAGGCAATCGCTCCAAGGAGAACCACGCTGACCTGGGCATCTTCGTCAAATCGATCATTAATGGAGGGGCAGCCTGCAAGGTACGGTACCTTCTGCTGTAATTAAAAGAGGGTTTCAGTGGAAATATAAAAGATGTTTGATAAAAGTGTGGCATCTTCTAAGAATTGTTTTCCCTGTTAGCTAGCAGCTATAGGTAAGATGATATCATTCCAGAAATCCATGTGTTATATAAATTTGTGAATAGTTTCTATTTATAGGTATCTTAGTGAGTGGCACTCACCAAAAGTTTAGGATTCTTTTGGAGACTATTCTTTTTTGGCATCTGCTCTTAATGGGCAGTATATTAGACAGTGTATGCAGATGCTTTAAGAGTTTAAAATTTTAAATAGAATTTTACAAATACCGGACCCTATAGAGTGACTTAACCTCTCGTCTGGCTGCAGTGATGTGAAGTGTAAACCAGGGTGGGGTCAGGACATTGTGACACTACTACAGGTTCAACAGTGCACACTTCTGAAACTTCCAAGCAGAGAAGTCAATGAAGCACTGCTTATCAGCCTGATGTTCAGTTACTCGTTAAATAGAATATATACAGTCTTAATAGCAACACAAACATTTCTTTCTGGCTTTATTTATTTTTACAGCCACAATTAGTTGATTTATTCAGCAGCAGAATTACACGTTTTGATTGAAGACCTAATGCTTATCTCTGTTTAACCTGATGTGCCTAGCTTTATAGTGAGTTGCTGCTCTTACCTGTTCTAAACCCAACACTCTGTCAGACTGACACGAGGTCAGTGTGACCTGCACACAGGGAACCACACACACTTAAAAGGTCATAGAAGGCATTAAATATAACTTTCTAATCTCTGCAGACAATCTGTTAGATAGAGACAGAATAGAAGAGTCATGTAACAAACTGGGTACATCAAACTGAGCTTTTTACCTCACGGTTACCTGTTTTAAATCCCTCCGTGTGCCCTTGGCAGGGAAATTGAAGTAAAATGACTTTTCTGTTCCTCAGCAACTATGAAGAAAAGCTTGATCTGTGATAAAATCTATTAACACAAAGTGTTTCTGTTGCAGTCTGTAGTGCTGTGCTGCAGTCAGTTTCAGTAGTCTTTCAACCTGATTGTTTTTCATACAAACAAGTTTATGTTGACAGAACATAATAATGGACTTAAAAGCACACTTCTCTGTTAGAGATTAGATCATGGCTAGAAACAGGATACACTCTGTAAGTGAGACTGTTAGTCTGATTAGATAAAGGTTAAATTGGAGATATGGCAGTTTTTCATCTATCACACAGCATGTACTGTCTGGTAGGTGGAAAAATACAATCTCCAATGTTTCTGTGCTACTAAGAGTTTGAACACCAAAAGATACACTTTTTTTCGGTGGGATTTCTTGTACAGGACGGGCGGCTTCGAGTGAACGACCAGTTGATTGCGGTCAATGGAGAGTCGCTATTGGGCAAAACCAACCACGACGCCATGGAGACACTACGCAAATCCATGTCAACGGAAGGCAACAAACGTGGGATGATCCAGCTCATTGTGGCCCGACGAGTGGCCAAAGGAAATGAGGTATGGAGCAAGGTGAAAGAAAGACTGGGTTAAGACAGGGGTGTGTGGTTGTCATTTTTGGCAATGCCAACTGTTTTCAGTCGAGTAGGGACAACATTTTGGATTTATGTCTGATAAGGATAAAGTTGGCGGTGATCTTATAAATACTATGAATGCAATATATCAGCATTAGTCAGATTTGTACAGTACTCTGAAAAAGTTATTGCCATTTCAACAGATTTTTATCAACCTTTTGCTGCAAGCAGCCTGCTTCACACTTGAGTTTCACACGTTCACACCTCAGAGCCACACATTACAGCTGCATTACTGTAGTGTTGACTGTTGACCCCTGAGCAAGTCCTGTGGAAAAACTGGGGGGTAAACACCCTGCACAAGGGCATATCAACATTTGTTATTGTGTAAATGGGGGATTGTTTTCATTCACAGTTACTTCTCAGATTTTTCTGGGATTTGAACCAGAGTCCCAGATTGCAGTTTGGTCAAGAACTTTTCAGCCTGCAAAGCTTGAGAGTTTGATTTAAAAAAAAAAAAAAAAAAAAAAAAAAAAAAAAAAATAAAAATAAATCTTAGTATTGCCATCACAGATGTGACATATTGAATTTTTTTAAAACTTTGACCAAATGATCAAGATTTGTGTTGTTTTTGATACTATTTCAGATCAAAGTGGTTGTAATTATAGTTTCCATGTCTTCCAGATTTAAAAAAAAAAAAGTGAACTCATCTGACACTGCTGTCCTAAATAAAGACACTTGTGTGGACATGGAGTCATTAGGTACCACTTCAATAAAACCCTTTCTGTGATAAATGTACAACACAACCCAAAGTAAACCACTGGGAATTACCCTCGTGGGCAGCAATGAATTGTTTTATGAAATAAAAGTAAGTAGTTAAGTCATAGCAGTTCACCAACCCCTCCCACGCAGGCTCACCTCCCTTGAGGCAGCTGAAAGGGGGGAAAAAAACAAAAAACATGGCTGCGAACAGAGCTACACAACTTTTTTCCTCCCTTCAATGTCATGTTTTTACATTCTCTGTACACCTTGGCCTGTCGCCTGCTTGAAAGCCGAGGCTAACTCTTTGTGCACTACTGCTGTGTGTCTGTACATGTGCGCGCACGTCTGTGCGCATGTGTACGCCTCTGGCACTGCCTGGCTTCCCTGCTCTCCTTTTCCAACCTGGTGTGTCAAAGTTTTGATTTCCCCTCGGTCCGTCTGGTAATTGAAAGCAGAGGCTAAGCCTGGAGGTGTGTTTTGTGTTTGTGTGTCCCTGTGTGTGTACATGCACAAGTCTTTATGTCTGCACGCGTATGAGTGTGTAGTTTGTGCTTTTGTACACCCTGCTTTTGCATTTATGCATTTATTTTCAAGGATCTTTGTGTGTGTTCATTTGCAAACAGATACCCTGTGTGTGTGTGTGTATGTGTGTAGTGCGGCCATGTCAAGGCAGTGAGACTTCACAGACAGCATGGTGGATGAATAAAATTTGAGCACTGGGAGTCTCGTCAATCTCTGCTTCACATGCAGAGCTGGAGGCATGGCCTGAGGCTGTCCAAGTGTCTGGCTATTTATAAGAAATAGTGTCCAAGACACTCAGAGAGGAGGAAAACAACAATTTAATACTCATACTCAAAGAGACTGATTTAGAAAGTTCCTTTAGAGTCACTATAGATTAATACCACATAAGCAGCTGTCCATCAAATATTAGTTAAAATCAAATAATATCTAATTACTATAGGATGAAAGCTGTTGCTCATTTTGACATGCCATACCTATACTGACATATGGGATCAAATAACACTGCATTTACTTTCTTCCCCATGTCTCCATCCCTTGACAGCAAATCTCAAATCAATCTAAAATGTTTGCCGTTGCATAAATCACAAACCCAACTGCCCCTGTTCCTTCCCCCATTCCCATAGAAACACAGTGAACCCAGAGCAGCTGACTTCCTCATCACTGTTGGCACCCGATGGGATCGAGACCATCCCAGAGCTCAATTATCAACCTGAATATGCAATGAGCTGCTGTGTGATTTGTCGATGTGCCCTCAGTATGGCAAATCCCCTCGGCTATCACTGAGGCGTTTCACCTCGGCCCCTCACCCGACCAATTCATTAACTATTTCATTTAAAGCCAAGCGCCGTCACAGCACCATATGGTGACCTTAGCAATTAGTTTGTTTCCATGGAAGATTTGTTGTTTTGAAGCGCTTTGAGTAGTCAGAAAGACTAGAAAGGCGCTATATAAGTACATTTACCAGTTGTATCCATGTTTAGGTTTGACTGGTTCTGTTAGCTGTGATTCAAGCCATTTCATTTGTCCAGTAATTAAGTGAAAATAAGATTATTTTTTTCACCTACAGTTGATAATGAAATCCCATGAAATATTTCGAATACTGTACAATCCTTTCGAATACTATAGCATTATACTTTGTATAATGCTAGATTTTTAGATAAGTTGGTGGTCTGATCAGAAGTTATTGTTAAACCTTTGATTACCCCAATTATAGTGTTGATCCCATTTAGATTATTGCCTAAGCTAGAAGCTGTACTGTTTTCTACAGGAGCTGTTAGCGTCTTGCTCATGGACCAGTACATTTACTTAAGCACTGTACTTGAGGAAAACTTTGAAGTACCTTACTGGAGTATTTACATTTTTCGCTACTTATACTTTATACTTCTACTCCACTACATATTCGAAGGTAATGTTATACTTTATACTCAGCTACAATTGTTTGAAAGTTATAGTTACCAGTTACCTTACAGAGCAAGATTTTACATCCAAATCATCATCAGGCTCTTGAGTTTTTGAGTCCATATTCCCCAAGCTCAGCCTACTCCTCCTGACATCCTTACAATCCCCAAATTCCCAGAATCAATACTAAGGACATGACATCAGTGTCCTCAATGGTAGCTATGGTCGATCAGCTTCCTCTAAATTATTCTATGTTGTTATTGATTAATATACCCAATAGTAAATTTAAATAAAATTTAATTCTAACCATCACCATATTCTTACTGAAGTATTAAATACTTATATACTTTTGATATATTGTGGTATTGATACTTTTATTTAAGTTACGGATCTTCTACCACTAAGGAAAGCTAATTTGTGGCTGTTCAGAAAGTGATAATATTTCTAGTCTGAAGATTTAAACAAGCAGCCCTCTGGTCTGAAATCCACTTCATTAAAATTCACACTTCTACCAGCCTCCTAATGTACCCACATATGCGTTCTCCTGTAAACTGGATTTGTTTGTTTACATCAGAATCTGTTCGGCGGTGGTTATTACAGCACCTCAACCATTTAGTGAGCTGGAAGGATCGCTGGGCAAAGACCTTCTGCAAAAATCGAATCCAAGCCTAGCTAGTTATAGTCATTGATCGGTGTAATTTAGCTCCAGTATTAACTCGAGTGTGATAGTGTTATCGCTTGTTATGTGAGGCCAGCGATAAAGGGTATCTTTAAACAATAAATGCAGAAACTATAGCAAATCAACACAGTCAGCTATCCAATGGACAAACATTGGAGGTGAAGACACATACATACACACACACACACACACACACACACACAAAACTTCTCAGGCCATGGATATGTGTTTATGGGTGACAGGGCCAGCAAATGGTCTATTTGTCCAGCAAACAAGAGAGTGTCATCATGGGTCCTGAGGGAAATGTCAAGATGCTAGCAAGCTAACCATCCCCTGCGGGGGAACACTAGCTCGCTAAAAGCCTCTTGGAAATCCATGCTCATTTGTCCTGGTTATCACACTGCTAGCATTAGCATGGATAGCTGCCCTTGTGTCCACCCATTACTGAAAATGTTAGCATGGCTAGTTCCCTTGTGTCTCATTCTCTGCCTTTTATTTAGTATTAGTAGGGATCTCTTTCTGCCTCATGTTTGTGTATAGATTATGGATATTTTTCCTGTTTGGACTGTGCTGCAACTGTGACAAGATGTGTATCACATTAATTAATTACAACTCAAGTACAAAGGATTATTTTTTCATGATCAACACAGTCCTATTCCTACTCAAAGAGCTTCACAAATGGTTCCACTGGTCAAAATAGATATAATAAAAGTTAGCCTTTACTGCATCCACAAGACTCCACACAGAGCCCAGAACACTATATAAAATCTATAAAAGTTTGAGCATAATCAGAGAGAATAAACCATACAGTACACAGCAAAAGAGGGAATGCATCTTTGTATTTACTTTACCGTAGAAGAACAAAGATTGAGTAAATACAGTAATTGTTCTAATATCACCTCCCTCCTCATTCAGGAGGCACCAGGGAGCCCGCTGGGACCTCAGCAGTCTATGAACACCTCTCTGGACGACCACGAGCGCCGAATCTCCCACTCTTTGTATAGTGGCCTGGACGGCCTTGATGACAACTTGATGCCACGACAAGGCATGATGCCACGCACAATAGGTAAGATTGACATATCTTTTGTCAGAACTTATTCTCTTTGTCTTGTCGTACTCCTCCACTTGCTACTGATTATGGTAAATGGACTCTACCTGTATAGCGCCTTTCTAGTCTTCCGACTACACACACTACGTATCACACTCACACACTGATGGCAGGTGCTAACGTTCCAAAGAAACTCACTCACACAGCCCTCGGGAGCAATTCTTTCCTTCCGATTGGTGGACGACCCACTGCACTGTGCATTCTAAGGTGGATCTTAGTCTGATGCCATGCTGTGTTCCTATGCTAAGACTGGTATTGGTGCCAAGTAGTATGTGGTGAATATCAGTAAAGATTCTAATCAATTAATTGAAAAAATTGAATTGAAAAATAGGGCAAAGTTCAGCATTTACATTTCCCTTCTATTAGTGTGTGTGTGTGTTTTCCTGGTAGATTTTATGGTCTAACCTGCCAGGTTTTTATCTACACAGAATATGGGCTAATTGTGTCATCTGGTCTCAGTTCCTGTCAAGACTCAGTAGCTTTTAATGTCTCGAATAATGTCAGGGAGAGAGAGACAGAGATGGAAAAATGGCCCCTGGACAATTTGTTGCTGCAAACGCCCTGCTAGTCTTTTTTTTGTGGGTGTTTGTTTTGTGTGTTTTCTGAAAGTGTCTGTGTACATGAGTGTTAGTTTGCATGCTTGCATGGAAGTGTGTGTGTGTGTGTGTGTGTGTGTGTGTGTGTGTGGACTCCCTTCAGGTTAAAGAGATTAGCAAGCATATTTGTATCCATGAGTGAGGGCTCTGCACGCATCTGTACAGGATTGCATTTGTGTAGCACTTGAATGATTGATGGACGAGTGGTGAAGTTGCCTAATTTCAAAGAAATTATTTTGCTCAGCTTTCCTGTGTTAAATTCAAGAAAGTACAAAATGGCTATCTTTGTACCTTTTGTCTTCACAGTTGTTTCTTTGCTTTGCATTTCTCAAAAGACTAACATTATCCCTGTGATTTAAGGGATACTAAAATACTCTGAACACCTGAATTATTACACGTCAGTCCAGATAAGAACTTTCACAAAATACCTTAAATGTAAATTAATTAAGCAGTGGAAGAGTTGGCACACGAACTTTTAATCTGTTTTTTTTAATTAGCTCCCACCAACTTTACCTCATTAATCAATGCAACGTAAAGTGAAAGTGTGAACTCTGTTTTCCTTTCATGCAAATTGGTTGACATTGAAAATGTTGTTAGTGTAAACAAAAAAAGGTGTGAGTTATGACTGACAGAGACAGTGTTAATGGGTGAAGTTCCAGGAGGCTGCCACTGTGGATGTGTTCATCCGTGCTTAACAAACAGCGAGGGCTTATAATGAGCGTACAGGGTCGGGGGTGAAAGCACATATAGGCAGATATACAGAATATACAGCAGTTGTGTGCTCAACAGTGGCAAACAAGATCAGTGTCACTAAACCGACCAGACGAGCTGACGTCTGTATCTACAGGCCCAGTGCTTTTATAACAGGTAGAGTTGATCAAAGTGCTGTGTAAAGTTAGCAAGTACATTAAATCACTCTAAATATACAGTAGAAAATTAGCATTGTGCTGCCAGCGTATATGGACATATAGAGACATATAGTAGCAACAGTACCTGAAAGCTGGAGAATAAAAGTGAATTTTGAACTGAGGCTCAAAAAAGTCACAATCTGCACGTTTGATAGGAAGGAGAAGGGCGTATAAGAGCATAAGAGGTCTGGTATATATACTGTAAATGAGTTTACAGTTAAACTATCATACATTGACATACAACATTCATATCGATAATTTAAGCTGATCAACATCATAGTTTTGAATCAGGACCTTCAGTATTCAGATCAAGTAGCTCATAAAAAATAAGGTGTACCAAATTTAGAAGGCTGCAGGTGTTATTTCATTGTGTCAGATACATATTTAATCAACATTTAAGTAAATACAAGTATTGAATGGGAAACCCTGTGTATCCCCTGACCCATCAAATACCAACACCTGCTGCTGTTTGATCCTCTATCATGTGTGTTTTTGCATTTTCACTTCAAATTGGCAGGACAGGGAAATTAGAGTGGCCTGTTTCTTCTAATTTTTCACCTAACCTCAGCAAGACCGGACACCAGATGCAAGAAATCTCCGAGGCTGGCCTGTGGAGGAATGTGCATTATATAATTACTAACTATCACAGACACATGAGACATTTCCCTGCTTATTAAAGACCTAATCAGCCCAGTGGGGTGTTTTTTTTCCTGACCACCACAATTTCAACCCCAGTTTGTCATATATAATATTTGAGATCTTCTTCCTCCATGTGGTTTATGAACTTAGAAATGTTGGTCCATTTTTCCACGTGCTTGGCTTGACCTCGAGATATCAAAGCAGCACATTTTTTGAGAGCATCGCTCTCTGGTTTTGTGTCAAAGTGAGATTGGAGATGTAGAGGAAGGATTCAAGCTTTATTTGAACTGTTGTTTAATTTGCCACTGTGGGCTGAGCACGGAGGATAAAGGCCCTTTAAAATACAGTATGGCATGTTTGACCAATGCTTGGGGCAGTGCTTGTGTTTCAAGTCAAGGCAATTTTATTTATTTAGCCCAATATTACAAATCACGAATTTGCCACTTTACAATCTGTACAGCATACCAAAATAACACTTTAACTGGGGGGAAAGAACCTCAGGACGAGCAACAGAGGAGGGATCCCTCTTCCAGGACAGACAGATGCAATAGAATAGAATAGATGTCGCGTCTACCGAGTAGACCAACGCAAAATTACAATACGGACAATCACGATGACAAAATTATAGATGTAGTTTAAAACGACGGATCAGCTAAAGGATCTATAATTTTTAACTTGTGTGGTCTCAAGTTGAAATTACTGTAGCAGAAAGCACAAGCTAATTTATTGTTGCCACATGTAGTACTTTGCTGTACATGAACACAAATGTGGTGATTCACGAACATAAACAGTTGTGTCATGACTAGTTTAAATACTGTGGAATGGTCTGGAAAGCAGACGCCCAGCTCTCAGCTGCTGCAGTGCTGCTGCTCAGGAGCCTGCAGTAGAAGACTGTAGATGCACTTGGCAGCTCCCAGATGTGAATGTGTGTGAATACCATCCCAAGCTTTGCATGCTCAGCAATCCTCCCTTGAATAAATAAAATTGTGTGTGTGAGTCCTGGGGGGTCTTTCACAGTTGCTTGAAATAATTGTTCTCTCATCGCAAGGGTGCCACAAAGCATAAATCATGCAGTAGGCTTTCTTAGAAGACAACATCATTCCCATTCAGAACATATCAGCTTGCTTTTTGTCCTGTGCACAGTCTTAGATCACTTGCTGGCTTTCTGCACTCTGAAGATGCCAGGGATAAGATGAGTGACTTAATTATTCCTTCAGACCAATAGCTTCCAAGGCCCAGCACCCCTGGCAATAACCTCCTTACTAATTATGCAAATAGACAGAGAAAAGACAAAATGAAAAGAGGAAAGAAAAAAAAACTCCTCTGTGTGTATTTCACCCTGTGTTATTCTCACCTCTTGCTATCTCCATTTTCATCTAGAAAATCTTTTCAACCCCCGGCTTCCCTCCTGGCCATTGCGCGTTCCCCCTTTACCCCCACGTATTCAGTAGTTTTGCACAAAAAGCATCTAATAGTAATAATAGCCTCTCCTGGAGAATCTCAAATGAAATGCCACCTATTGTTCCACTGCAGCTCAGTCAGAAATTATTACAGCCACTGGGAAAGATAATGTGTGTTTATTGGTTTGATTCTTAGGTGATGGGTGTGCGCTCCGTCCACATGGCAGTGCTATTGTTGCTGGCGGATGACCGCCCTCGGGTGCTGGCACTGAAACAAAGAGGGTTTTTTTTCTCTCTTTACCAGGCTAGTGAGTTGACAGATTCATTGGTTTTCTACTCAGTAGCTGCCACTTGATTGTACTGCAGTGATTCAAACTGTGACATTGATGGGATTCTCAGTGTCGTGCATTGGACTGCTTAGGGAAATGGGATTAAGTGGTTCTGTGAGTGTGCATGTGTGTGTACATGTATGTGTGTGTCTAAGAAGTGTGTGTGTGTGTGTGTGTGTGTGTGTGTGTGTGTGTGTGTGTGTGTGTGTGGTCTGAGAGAGGAAAGTGGCCATGCTGTGCCACCCGGACTCCAAATTCACAGTGAATAACAAACACACACAGCAGGATGGGGCTGAAGTAACACACACACACATACACACACACACACACACACACACACACACACTGAAACCACTGTAACCACTGTAACAGTTCTAGTTAATGCAGTAAAGGTCTGACTGTGTTAGGGGCATGCACTCACACACTTTTGCAGCTGCAGTCCAACACACTCATTTACAAACATGAAGACCCATTCTTAGATACTGCTTTTATTAGTTCCTTTTTACAAATGGAATCTCATTACTTTTTTCTCCTTTTTTATGATGAGCATTGTATTAACCAGTTAAGCACTACCAACAATGTCTTTACACATTATCCTTTTACCAACAACTATTCCTCCTGATGGACGATACCACTATGTAGAAAATTCACAGACCATTGTTAGACATTCTTTTGGAAAACGACAACAGAGTCTGGAAAGTCGAGAGGCTAATCTGTCAGGGAAAAAAAAAAAATCCAGATACCATCCGTGGCAGAATATACACCAGAAGCCTTCCAATTGTGATCTCTCCCTACTTTCAAAGCAGCCTGGCTGTCCAACAGTGCAATAAATCCTGAAAAGACTTTCTGTCCAAATTCAACACAAGGGTCTTTACATATTACACAAACTATGTAAATGTGTATCATAATACCTGTGCAAACATAAATGTGTATACATATTCAGATACAACAAGCAGCACACCAGGAAGCAAGTGAACGATGCACAGAAACAAAACAAATGTTGTTTAACTGAAAATGTGCCTTCTAGTGCACACAAAACATTACTCATTTAAAATTGGATTTTTGGTGTACTAGATATCAATGAGATTATTTTACCATTGGTAGCAATACTTGGTAGCACAAGCCACGTTACTATAGTATTTTTCCAAAACAGGGTTAAGAAAGTCCAAAGTACCTTTATGAGTTAATGTGAATAAAATCTCACTTTGTGAGTGACCAAAGATGTTTTAAACTACCTTTACACACACATACACTCACACTGTCACACCACCCAGTCCCCCCTTTCTTCCTCCATTCAGCTCCATTTACATCAGGTCATTCACCCACGCTGCCTGGAAGCAGCAGCACCCAGTAACACACTGATCCCCTTGGTGCTCGGTTATGAGAAACAAACAGCAGGCCTGGCTCAGACCTCCAGGTCTCCGTCTTTAAAGCCCAAACGCTTTCTAAAGACAAACAAACTTCTCCCTGAGCTCAGTACACAAGGCTTTTATGAAGCAATGAAGCTGCCCTTCTTTTGATGCCGAGGAGCCCCCCTCCCAATATCAAAATACAGATTAAAGACAAAGTCATGCGCTGCATATCAATGGGAGTTTTTAAGCCTTGCTTTTCAGAGGCAGAGAAAGGGGACTATTTTATTTTTTCGCCTTAGCACAGGGAAGTTTTTATCTTTCATTTGCGAGGGCACAGCTTGAATTAATCATAGTGTTTTGACATAGGAACACCATTGTGCCTGCTGCCAAACTCCACTTGGTATAAGCTGATTAGCCAGGAGCAGTTTCACTCTGCCTTTAAACTTCAAAATATGTTTTGTGGTTTTAAAAGTTACCCTGTTTTTGTTTTTATTATTTTTTTTATTTTGTAAACTTGTTTTCCTGTAGTTAGCCCATTAAACAGTTACTGCAGCCTCTCGCTTGATACAGCAGTCTGTTGTCACAAATAAATTCATTCCTGAGGGTGTTTGCAGGGAGCTGGGTAACTGACCAGCTTTTTCTAAGCTCTGTTTAAGTGCTTTTCCCCCCCATGTAGATAATATTGTTTTTCTATCATCCTCCTAGGAGCTGAAAGAAATAAGCATTATTTTGTCAGACCAGGTGAGGTAGACATCACATGTCTCCAAATGGAATTAAATGTTATTTCTAATCACAATTTGCGTAGTTCTCAATCAGCAGCAAAACAGACTGGTGTGTCAGTGTGACTTGTGCTGACAAAACTGTTCAATCTGTAAATTACTCATATTTTATGCACATGTAGATGCACATCGCACATCATTTGACAGTAATTGTGGATGTTGTGCAGAGGAATCAGCAGCTGTGGAGGGATTCATCATTGATATCCATATTTTGTGTATACATCATGCTGAGCAGTGAGAAGAAGCAAGACCTTAAATGAAAATTTACCTCTTATATACTGTTGAAATGTTGGAAATAATCACTCTATTGCTGGTTTTATGTGCACATGACTAAAAGGGAAAATGCTGAACAAAGGTTGAATAAATCTGATTCATGTGGGAACATTAAACAAAGAGTGTGCTGATGCTAGCAAGGCTATCAAGACCCAGTTTAGCAAGATCTATTCAGACAGCTTAACGACATGTTAAAGTTCACCATTTTAGGAAATCGACAATTCGCTTTCTTGCCGAGAGTGAGGTGAAAAGTTTGATACCACTCTCATGTCTGTGCATTAAGTATGGAGCTGGAGCTAGGAGGTGATTAGCTAAGCTTAGTATAAAGACTGGAAGCAGAAACAGAAAGCCTTTGTCCAAAGTTCAAAAATACACCTACCAACACCTATACAGCTTACTGATGAACATGTTTTATCTCGTTTGTTTCATCCGTACACAAGCAGAAATGTAAAAACAACAATGCGGTGTGGTTTTGCAGGGAGTTCGGAGCTCTAACTATAACTATAACTATCAGTAGCCAGAAGCAGTGACTTCCTGAAGCCTTTCCGTCACCATGAAGTTGCCAAGCAACCAGAACACAGAAGTGCTGGGCAGATGGATAAACAGTTTTTCGTCAAGAAATAGTTACACTATGATGTAACTCCTTCTAAAATCACAAATTGAATCATGGAAACAACCAAACTAGCTGTGTCTTTTGTGTCCAAAAACTCAATTGTTTTCATTTGGACAACAGAAAATCTGTGCACAAAACTGTGCACAAAAAGAAATACACAGTTCATATCCTAGATAATGATATTTTAATTGAATTCAGCTTGGCTTGTTTTGTTTGCTTCCCCGATATTGTTAATGTTTAATGTTAATAATTGCTTTATATTTCACAGAAACATCAAGTCTGATCATAAAGCCGTTGCAATTAGGTGCATGTGGACAGAGTAATGGCGATATCATAGGACGAGCAAGAGTGAGTTTTACCAATAGAGAGAAAGTGAGAGTTTCATCTCTTACTTAATGTAACATCCTGAGCCTCCATTGTGTTCTGGTCAGTTGAATCTACTGTGTATTGGTCCTTTTGTCTCTAGTATGATGGATTTCTCACTGTATGATTATTTTGCATTAGATGACTTTGATTCTGATGGACTAACACAAGAACTTGACATTGACCATTTATTGTTTATACATATCTGTGTGGTCAATCTTAAGAGTGAGGGTGTACGTGGCAGCTTACAGTGTAGGAAGAACAGGAAAACTCATTGAAGAAAATCTTCATAGACACAGTTGACTGTCTATGAATTAATTAAAAGATTAGAAGAATAAAAAAAATGATCTTGTCTCCTCCAGGAAACTATCAGCTCTCACCGACTGTCAACATGCCACAGGATGACACTGTGATCATAGAGGATGACCGGCCGCCCCTCCTCCCACCCCACCTCTCTGACCAGTCATCGTCCAGCTCCCACGACGATGTGGCGTTCACTGCTGATGTGACGCCGCCGTGGGCCAAAGAGCTGCCCAGTCAAAATGACAGGTGGGCAAAACTTTAATTATTCCTACCTCAGAGTCTTATGCACCTCCTTTACCTTCAGCTAGTCAGACATAATGTAAACACTTAAGCTGAATTTAAGAGTTGTTCAATGTAGTTAGTATTTTAAGATCAATCTGCCATTGCTGTTTGAACTGTAGCACCACTTTTGACTTATTTCTTCAACTCAGCACTCACTTTGCTTTTGCCTCAAAATTAGGTCTTAAATTGTGGACAAGCTGAGAATTTTCTGCATAGCAAATGCATTTTTTTTTTTTTTTTTTAATTTCACCTTCTAAAAGCTTGTCATTTGAACAAGGTCAGTGTGTCTCCTATGTTAACGGTTGGTGTATGTGTGTGCGGTGTGTATGTAAATGTGTTCTTTCCTTGATTGCTCTCTGGTTGTAAGCAACGCTCACTGGCGCAGCCCCTCTTCTGTACTGGCCTCTCAGCCTGCTGTGAAGGACCCCTGTTCTGACACAGTGTTGATGAGGCCTGTTATGTTTTTTACATAATCAATCACAGTTCAGCAAATGAATGTACAGTATAGTGTAGGGCTGCAACTAGCCATTATCAAATCTAATAAGTATTTTTTATTTTTTTTTTTTCAATCATTTGATCGGTTAGTCTATAGGTGATGAGAAAATAATGGAAAATGCCCATCACATGTTCTCAGAGTCCAAGGTGACGTCCGAACCCAAAGATTTTGAATTCACAATGATTTAAAACAGAAAAGCAAATGTTCACCTTTTAGAACCTAGAATCGGTTATTTTTATGTCTATCGACTAATCGATTATTTAGTGATTAGTTTCAGCACCGGTATTGGTACTTTCCAGCCTCTACCACATATTACAGCATTAGCCTTTTATCTGCTCTTTCACTGTGAGGTCAGCTGCAGTAGAGACCAAACTGGTTCACCATTGCTCATTTTCACAGCTGTAAAACTTCAACAAACGAGGAAGGAAGGCATTCTTAGGTGGCGCGTTCTTTCCGAAATAGCTAAATGAAATTTGAATAGTGCTGGGATTGCAATCAGTCATGCAAGAGTTTGTATATCTATGCGTGTTCTTGTTAGTGGTGAGAAAGATGAATCTTTCTATATAATGACTCCTTGAGCAATCCCTCTGTTTCTGTTTGTGTCTTTCTGTTTATGCTTTTGTCATTTTCTCTTCCTCCCTTTCTCTCTCATTCACTTTCTACAATCTTTTCAATAATTTCATCATTTGTTTCTTCTTCTTCTTCGTCTTTCTCCTTTTCTTCCCCTGATTTCTTTTTCCATATCTTATTTTGTTCCTCTCTTCCCCTGTATTTTCTCTTGTTCTTCTCGGTCCTGCACTGCCTTGTCTTTTTCTCTAATACAATTTTCTATTCTGTTCATTTCCCCTCACCATGCTGTCGTCCCATCTCCAACTTTGTTCTTTCTTGCCTCCTTCTCTCATTGCCCCAGCCCTTCCTTTTACTTATTTTTCCACTTTTTCAGCTCGCCTAATTCTTTCCTAGATTTCCCTCCATCTCTTGTTCACCTTCAGTTTTCCTTCTTTGAACTACATGAGTTCAAAGAAGAGAGGTTCTTTAAACTTCTTGAAAACTTCTTAACTTCTAACTCCTCATTCAACTCTGTCTCCATGCCACTTTGGTGACTTTTTTTGTTTCTTTTCTTCCTGTACTACCTCAGTCATTGTCTTTTATTTTAAGTCTTCATATTTTATATAGAAGATGCTAGAAATGTTATCTATACTATTCATCTATTCTTGTCCATCCTTTTAGTGCTGTGACACAATTGTCCCTGTGTGGGATCTTGTCTTATCTCCCTCTCTTTTCCGTCAACCCCCCATCCAGCTCCCTGAGTCCAGATGAAAATCATCCAGACGCTGCTTTCCAAAGGGAAGGCTTCGGACGCCAGAGCATGTCAGAGAAGCGCACCAAGCAGTTTGGAGATGCAGCTCAGCTCGAGATCATCAAGACACGCAAGTCCAAGAGCATGGATCTAGGTACAACTTTCAAAACCTCAATGTTCCTTCCATAATTTGGGATATTCATTAGATTTCAGGGAGATGTTGTGAAAGAGCCGAGACTGACGTAGAATGTGAAAACCTCCATCTACTTTTAGTCACTGGGATTATCCCAAGGTTTCTCATAGTTAGTTAGTTTGTTAGTTATTTATTGTATCATGCACATACAAGTATTTAATGTTATGTCCTCTAGTCTAGAAGCAGTGCCAGATGGTGACATTTGTGGCACATTTCCTTCTCATGTCAATTCTACAATTTTTAAGATACAGTTTAAGGTTAATCATCAGGTACAGTACTTCTCAGCCCTACATTGTTGTTGCTCAGGATATGATATGAATCATAGCCACTCAGTATAAAACATACAGTATTTCCTGGGGGATTTACACATATTAAACCCAGAATCATGAAACTTGCAAACCGAGTGGTAAAATTCCCTTTTTTCCCCCTCCAACAAACTTAGATTATAAGATGTGTTGGGTTAACTGCATTAAGAAAATTAAGCATTTAAGGCTTGTGTACATATTTCTATAGAGTAATTTGATAAACTCGGCGCACCTCAGCTACTTCAAACTCTATAAAACCTTAAGAAAATCAGATTTCATGTAACCTTGAGCACATATCCCTGCACGCCCCCCATGTTTCAAACATGTTCCTTTATTTAAATGTGTTCCACCCTCTTGCCTCTTTGTATGAAAACAGACTCAACATCTCTCGCCAATGTCAAGAACTTCACTGTGTTGATTCACCTTGAAATGGCTTCGAACAGTTGCTGATTGCTTTGGCTGCAACAGTCTCTCTGCTCGCACTCTCTATAATCATATCTAATCTTCCCGACCAGATTGCCGCTCTGTGCTGTGTTGATATCACAACAAGTCTGATTGCTATCCTCAAACCCTCTTTTCATTTCCCTTCTCCCCCTCCACCTCCTTGTCTCGCATGACGTCCGATCCTAATTGAGATGAAGCAGTTTGTGATGTTTGCAGCGCTACCTGGATGTTGCATGTGGAATGTCATGAGCACTAACTGAACCCCAAATCTTTGTACCCCTCCCCTCTTTCCTTCCCCTTCCTTTAACAGTAGCCGACGAGATTAATCTCACCCCTCGTCCCGAGACCAATACAGGTAAGGACCTGTGCACTGAAAGGTAGAATGGAAAACTTACCTTTGCCAACATCACCCTCACTTTTTTTTTCTCCCAAGGTGCATAGCTTAGGCCTGGGACTGAGGGGTATAAGTGGTATTTGACTTTTATGTTAAATTGAAAGTCTTTGCCGACTTATACACCATAAATTCTCAAATAAAAGCTGATATTGAAATAATGGAGTCTGTGTCCAGAACAAGCAACGGTGGGAAGAGATGAAGTCTCTATTAGAATGGCTCTCATGGCAATTGCCAAAAATGAACATTTCCAGAGCACTAATTCAATCAGTACAACAAGAGAGTCATGTCAAATCAGGGAAATTAGAAATATAACCCTGTCTTCAAAATAGGCCTATTTGCAGACTATTTGAGAATGTACAGTATGTGCAGATACTCTGACAAAGGTTATTGTTCCTTTTGTCAAGTGTTGCATTTTTATGAATAAATGTCAAATTTGCCATTAAGATAGTCTGCAAAACATTCCTCCATTTTTTACTTGTTAGTTCAGCACCTTTCCAGCTATTCAAAAGTGCACATGAAATCTATTTACATATAGATGTAGGAAGCACAATTTTAACTGTACTTCATCAATGTAGGCAGTCCGTTTTTGCCTTCACTTGGTCAAAACTAATTAATACCTCTCTGTCCCAGGTCCTTCATATCATCTCAGATCTATCTTCACAGTCCATGTTTTCTTCATTAACTCTTTGTATTATAAGATTGAAACAGGATTGGTGTTTATTTATTTGATGACATATTGTAAAACCCTGGGAAACACTTGTAGCTGCAGAGGTGAGCAAGAATTAGAAGAGGTTTCTGTGCCAGGAATTATAAATGAACTGCAACCTGTCTGTGGCTTTGCAGAACAGATCGATTCATAACTGGATCAGGATATGACATAAATTGTACAGGAACAACAATGACAGACATTAAATTGCACATATTGATCTACAAATATAAATTCAGTGGCTAATTTGCAGATTGTTTCAGAAGGTTTATCCACCACTCTACTCTTTATTTGTGTAGTGTTCCTTGTGTTTGGTGTTTTGCTCGCTCTTGAAATGACAAATTTGTCAGTCTGCAGAGTGAAGACTTGCAGTCCTCGCCACAGTTTGAGGTCGCTGCTGAACATGGTTGTGAAAGCAGTCGGGTGACTACAGATTTGGTTTTCTCCCTTTTGCCTCAGATGCAGCTGTAGCACTAATTGTTTTGTGTGTGTGTGTGTGTCAGGAGTGTACGTGTGTGCGCGAGGAGAGGGAGAGCAGAAAGAGCACTCTGTCCTTGGTTAAGGCAGCGAGCTGACAGCGAGTCATCCGTCATTGTCATGTCTTGTGTATCTTCTCTGTCACCAAGACTGAATAGAAGGCCTCCCTCTGATATCAGGGACTTGGACAAAAGGACAGATTCCGCTGAAGAAAGACATGTCGAGAACGAGGGAGATGAGAGGTTTAGAGTGTAAGAAGGAACCTGTCTTGGTGCAGTTTACAGTAACTTGCAGGAATGGCTTGAACTCACTCAGTAAAAAAGTGTGAAGACAGAGGAAAAAGTGTGAAAAGAGGATCGAAAGACGTCTTGTTGAAAAGCACAAATGGATATTTTGATCAGTATTTTAATACTTTTGTCGAAACCTTTTAACAGTGTGTGGGCAACCATGAAATGGAGCAGAGATTGTTTCCAACTTTCTGTCATGTTATGATATCACGAGTCTGCAAGGATGAGATTGTGTATTGCGTATTTTATAAGGTGTATCTGCCAAATGGTGGCAACAGATGAGTCAGCTGTACTATTGCATAATGTGACAACAACTAGGAAAAGTTAACAGCTTAGCATGCATTGCATCTTAAAATCCATCAAGTCCTCATACCTAAATGACAAAATAGGTAGTTTGTCAGTGCCATCCAAAATGACCCCTATGACAGTTACAAAAATGATTTCATATGAGCATTTTCTGATGTTCCACCTCTATGGTTAAGGTCTGGCTAAGTTTAGGCAACTAAAACTACTTGGCTGAAATGAGTGAAAGATCAGTGTCATGGTTAAACGAAATATTGACTGTTAGTACGGTAGGAAACATTATGCGAACATGGTTTCTGGCAACAAAGTCAGACACTTTGCATGCATCATAACGTCACGCTGCTCCCGCTTTTGCCTCTGAGAGAGGACAGTGATAATTTCCACGACCACAAGAAAAAAAAAATACAAACAAAGATTGTTACAAGAAGTTGGAAAACGACCAATGCTGTCATTTTCTGGTGCGGACTGTCTCTAATCTTACCCATCTTTAAGCGGCAATGCCATTTTCATTGCACAAATAGGCAATAATCTATGGAGAGCAGGGCTGCTACAGTACTGATTATTTTTCTGATGAATTGATTGGTCTATAAAATATCAGGAAATAAGGAGTAGTGTTCACTGCTAGTAACCAGAGGTCGAGGTGTTGTCTTTTAGTTGTTAATTTTGTCTGAATAACAGTTTAAAAACCCAGAGACATTCAGTTTATTATGGTATGAAATAGACAAAATTGTTGTTAAATAATTTTGTTTCAATCAAATAATTAATTGACTTACAATATGGATTAGTTTAGTTTTTAATTGTCTAATTATTTAAGCACTAGTGGAGAGTTGATGTGGCTGTTAAGAGGTACTAATGACTGAACAGTTGTATGAACATGTAGTGATATATAATATCTCTTTTACAAAACTTCCTTTCCATCTGAAAATTAAGAGGAAACTAGTTTTATCATCGCTGTGGCATTTTCTACTGGTTTCCAATCAAACTTTTGAAATAATGTGCAACTGATGTGAGAGCACTTGTTTCTGATGATAATCAAGTTGCCATTACAGCAAATCAAAGAACGTTCTTTAATTAAGCAGCATTGTTTTATCCGAATTAGAGTGATCTGCCTTTACATTGAAATTCTGAAATGATCTCATTACACTGGCAGATTTTTAGGGTACAGATACTGATTGTAATTATTTTTGAGGTGGATATTTAGTGTGAACATTATGACAAAAGGAGGTATTTTTCTAGTTTGGAATCTAATACTCATTCAAATTCCCTAATGTTGTGGGCTAATAGATTTCACCTTGTTTTTTAAGTGTCCTGGGTTTATTTTCACTTTGTAGACCCCTGGTGTCACTTTACCAAAAATCTCTACTCTCCAATAAGTATAAATGATCCATGGTCCATTTACCAAAGCTAAAACACAACCATCCTGCTGAAACCAAACACTGTGACAGCTCTGAGAGACGGGATATAGTATCCCTCGCCTCCTGAGCTGTGATTGGCTGAGAAGTTTATTGACACAGGCCGCTGCCACATGTTAGACGAGGAAACTTCAGTGATGGAGGACAATGCGGGACTGTTAGCAGTGTCTAGAACTTCATGCAGACTTTGTCGAATTTTTTTGATATATCATAAATCCCTGTGAGAAGGTGTCCTGTGAGTGATCGCTTTTAAAGTTCACATCATGAGTCAATTTATATTCATTTTGGGTAGAAGGAAATATTTATTTATTTTTTGCTATTCCTGAAATGGGATTCACTGTTATCGTGTTGTGGATTAGTGTTGCTTAGTAGGTGGGAAATGACCCTTAAACTGTCAAGCAGCAATGTAGTGACACATGATATTGACTTCCAATCAGGGATCACCATAACACTGATCAATAGACATTTTTAGAGAAACAAAAGATTTTGACCAAAATAAAAAGTTTGGTAAATTGGATTCTGTGGTTACCGTTTTCCAAGAATTGACTCAGCCTGGGCCAGGATAGTAATTTAGATAAAAGCCAGGTAACTGGAAATGTGTGAAGATTTGGAAGACACTATATAATTGAAATCAACCCGTTGCTTCATTTACCAACCACCTGACTTTTCTTTTAATTTTGTGGTGTTTGTGTCACTTTTGCAGACACAAAATACCCCATTTTGGTCATCCAACTTGAGTCAGCGTGCTTTCTCATTAAATAGTGAACTATACAGAGATGGCAGAGGCAGTGAAATCCAAATGGCAGGTGATTTACTTTATGCAGACTGAATCAATAACCCGGCTGTTGCCAGTTCCAGGTGAGTCTGGTGTCAACACCAATCTGACCTCTCCTTGTTCCAGCTGCTACGTGATAGCTCTGTATTTATTGTAAGCCTGTTCCTGCTTAACTTGGTAGGATCATGTTTATATGCAGATAGAGAGTAGGAGTGTCACTCTGTCCAAACACACTGACACAGATTATTCAGAACTGACTGACTGGTTGCCATATTTGAAATAATCCTTTTAGCTGTCTTTTTAAATTTTTGTCAGACTCTGAATGTGATCTGTGTTGCCAGACCTGATTATTTGCAATTTAGCATGTTTTGGTTTCCTTTACTAAGCACACTTAAGTACATTCTCTGTGGCCAGCTTGGCCTGACTGAACAGAACAATGTTTCACAAAAATCTCTTTTAAAAAGTCTCTTGATAAGGTTTTTTTTTCTTTTTATGTTTGTGACTAAATGCCATTTGTCAGATCTCCAACACAGTGTAAACTATCCTTTTTTTTAATCTGCCGCTCAAGTGTGACTGTAGTGAATGGCGCTGGGCAAAGCCTTTAAATAAAGTGGGTGTGCAGTGTGAAAAGCCTATCAGCCCGGCTCTCAGTGAGACGTTAAGGGAACAGGACAGGCTGATGAGAATGAATGGGAGGCCGCCAACCCACTAGTTTGTTCACTCTGCATGTATTCAATTTTCCATTTCTATTTTTTTTCCTCTCTGTCCTTATTCTTTTTTTGGTCAGTCTCACTGTGAACAAGAAGCTTAGCTTCGGAATTCTTTTTTGCTTGTTTCCAGACTTGCTATTTGAAATTGTTCTACAGCCCTGGCAGGTCCTTTGAATAAATTTCAATATATTTTACCCAATTGACTTTTACTTTGTTTCAAGAAAGCCAAGTCCATGCTTGGAATAATGATTAAAATAACAAAAACCAGCCAGTACAGTTAACACGCAACCTTTGCTCCTACTGAAGAGACAAATCTATAAAAACATCACAAATATATAGTTTCATTTAAAAAAAAATATTAAAAAAAAGACAGTAATTTCCTAAAACCGCCAGGCACAGTAGCTTTTAGAAAAAGTACATTTGTTATGGACTGTTCTCAGCCGTGGATTAATACACAAATGGTGCGCTAGTTAGTATTTATATACTCGTACAATTTCATCCTTTCCTTTCTTTGACATTTATTTTTCTGTCTTCTCCGTCCTTACTCATCCCTCCTTTCACTCTAAACTTTGTGCTGTTCTTCTTCTTCCTCACTCCTTCCTCCCTATCTCTCTCTCTTTCATTTGCTCTCCTCCCTCATGGCACCCTATGTTAATCCTTCAAGCCTTTATTGTATTTTGCAGCCTTCTGCTACAGTAGTTCTAAAGTGACACCACCCAGGGGATTAGGACTCTTCCATTTACCTCCATACCTCCTCACCTTATCTTCTTACATTTATTTGGCACCGTACACAGTCTCAGCCTGTGAAAGGTGCCATATGGGAACAAAAATTATGCCTGCACCACTGTACAAATAGAATTAGTTTAATTAAACTGTCATGTTTCTCCTATTTTGCTGATGGTTATTTCATTCAGAGCCACATCTTGTAATGAAATTTGTAGTCAGTCAGGAGGAATGTTACACACACACACACACACACACACACACACACACACACACACAAAAATACACACAATCAGTCAGTTTCCTTCTTGTTGAAACAAACAGTTTCCAGGTTTAAATATGGTGTGTTGTTGTCAGAGTTGCTTCTTGGTCTTCTGAGGCTAGGTACATTCAAGCAGACCAGGTGTTTCTTCTTAACTCATTACATTTCCATGAAGGCTGACTGTGTCATTACTGATACATACCTAGTTTTTTATAACGTTTTTAATGTTCACTGGCCGCAGGAGTCGTATGTGTGCTACATTTTTTTGCCATATTGTTATTTTTCGCATCTAGTCTATTTTTGACAGACCCGTGTGCATAACTGAAGCATGGAATAAACCTTTCTGAGTGCTTTTTAGTTCATCCTCTTCCCCTGCATCATACTGTATGAAGGGAAACAGAATCTCTTAAAAAGGTGTTGTAGCATTTAGGTAACATTTCTGCAGAACGGATCAGAAATAGGGAACAAAAAGAAAGCTACAGAATGCAGCCTGAGAATGACAAAGTTTATTTCCAGGTTCACACTTACTGCGTGTGCTAATGACATTTTCAGTGGACGTTCACCTTGAGGGTCATGATGAGGCTGGCTGGAGCAAATTCCAGAATCCACTACTAAGTTTTTTTTACTGAAATTACTCAACAATGGAGACTCTGAGGTCATACTTGGACAGCTTTAGTTGTTGGTCATTTAGAATTGGCAAGAAGTGGCTTGTTGTGAAATATGTCACATTGTTTAGTCAGAAAAAAGTCTCTCATCCTCTCAATCCATCCTCTTAAATCATCCTGTTAAGTCATATTGTAACATAACTCTCATGTTGCTTCTCTCACACTGCACCATCCTTTATCCTTGAGAATGTTTTAACACCGCTTTAATTACAGCCAAGGTCAATGTGGATGTATTGAATTTGGACAGATTTTGTTATTTATTACTATGTGATGGGGAAAAGTGCTATGTAAAGGTTATGTTAAAATAAAATCAGGATTTAATGAAACGGAAATGAATCTAGATTGTAGGTTTTTAGTCTATCTGCTTTTTGTAATAAAAAATATTAGAAGAGATTAGGAAACTGATAATAATAAATGAGACCACAGGTTGGGACAATATTTCGCTATAATTAAGCACTCATTATTTGCTAAAAATTTTGACCATAGTGATACATACTTCGAATTCTCTTTATCCACATCCCCCAATCAATGAGATGCTGACTTGTTGAGACATTTTACTGAGTTCAAAGATGTAGACACAGATGTAGTCATTGAAGGCGTCCTACTTCTTACAACATTCTCGCTGAACTACTGCTGCACAGATTTTTGCTCCATCGCCATGAGGAGTTGTCTGAGAAAAGTTAGATAAGCCTCCCTCCTGGTAGCTGGTTAGCTGAGATTGGTGTAGAATAGAAATGGACTGAAGTTTGTCATTGGTTACTACAGTATACAGTACTAAGATAAGGTATTGGGGGACTTTGATAGGGCCACCATTGTAGACTTAGTAGGTTTGGTCAAAATTATTCATTCATTTTCCTACAGTACATACCTCTGTATCCTCCCATCAGGTTCTTCTACAAAGGATGTGGGACCATCACTAGGCTTAAAGAAGTCCAGCTCTCTCGAGAGCCTCCAGACGGCTGTTGCCGAGGTAACCCTCAATGGGGACCTCCCCTTCCACAGGCCACGCCCCCGCATCATCAGGGGGCGTGGCTGCAACGAGAGCTTCAGAGCAGCTATCGACAAATCCTATGACCGACCAGCTGCAACGGAAGAAGACGATGAGGGCATGGAGACATGTAAGATATCCCCCATTTGCCCATCGGCCAACAAGACTGTCATGTTTTTGAAAAATCACAGGTTTGATCCCACAACCGCCGAAGTATCATATCCATCAGCAGTTGGGAGTTCTGTCAGTGTCCTTCAGCAAGGAACTTCAACCTCAGTCACTCGATAACTTCTGGAACATATCTGAAATATGAAATTGTATAATGATGACATCAGTGACATTGCATTATGGGATCCTGAAATGTTACTAAATTACACTAACACAACAATGGTAATCAATAACAAGGATTGATAACGAAACTGATAATGTGTCAGCCACTAAAACCTGGATGTGGCTTCCATACTCATGCATGGGAGTGACAGCATTCTGACTGATGCTTAATATCTGGCAGCTGATTTTATTTCTGCTTGTGGCAATGGCATATCGCTGTCTCAGGATGTAACTGTCTAATGCATTACATGCCATCACACTGTCAATATGAGGCATCTTAAAGAGGATGAGTCAGGAGGATGGGTAAAGTTTTGTGTTAGACAGCGTCTTGTCTGGAAATTGGTCGCGCATTAAGCTGCCTTCTTCCAGAGTCATAGCATTAGAAAACCACACAACAATATATTCAAAGTCACTGTGTATGTTTTTCTTTCCTTTTCTATTTAATGCTTCCTTTTTAGGGCTAAATTTTGATTTGATTAATTATTTTATAAATGTGAATAACACAAAATGTAAAGTTTATTCAAATAATTTTCAGAGGTATAAGACCAACACATACACCCATTAATTCGTTCGAAGCGATGGGAATTATGTGGCAATGCGTATATGAGATGGCAAAATACCCACACAATGCTGTCTCCTGATCTTCCTGATTTATTCTTCCTCTTTATGTGGACGTGACGTAAAACATTTCAAACACAGGTGGTCTTCAGATCAGCAGTGTGTAAAGAGTTTGATTCTCTAGTTCTTTATATCCATTTTAAAGCTCAAATAATCAGATGTTTTTTTTATCTGCATAGGGTTAGACATGCCATAGTACTATCAAATAGTAATTCATGTATTAATGTATTGCTTTTCATCATTTTAGTCTCTGTCAAATGGTCTCCATTGATTACTTTTTCATTGTAGACCAGAGCTCTTCAATCACTTGTAATATGTAATTAAATTGTTTTAGGGTCCTTTTGGCACTTAGGAGACATAATTGCACATTTATGAGACTTATACATTTTCATTTTTTAGGCTTACTGAGTTTCATATGTGTTACAGTTCTACTTAAAGTTACCTGTTCATTGGTCAAAAAGATGATGTTCTCCATTCTCCTCTGTTTCTTTCTCTGTCCCTCTTCTTTGATGTATTTCTCTTTCTCCAGTGGAAGAGGACACAGAGGAAAGTTCACGATCAGGGAGAGACTCTGTGTCCACAGTGGCCGACCAGACCCCGCTGACCGGCTCCGAAAAACCCCTGGTCAATGGCACAAATCGCACCAAAGAGGAGAAGAAGAAAGACAAGGGAGGGAAGGAGAAGAAGAAGCAGGACGGGGGGAAGGAGAAGGACAAGGGAAAAGCCAAGAAGGGCATGCTGAAAGGACTCGGGGACATGTTCAGGTAAGACTGTAAAAAAAAAAAAAAAAAAAAAAAGTCTTGTGAAAATGATTCTTAACTTGTTTTTTACCAAACCAGCCTGTTACAAAGTGCTTTTATAAAGCAGCAAGCAAGACAAGCCCTCACAAAAATGTACGGAAATCAGTTGAATTATATTTCTAAGGTATTTCTTTGTTTAGTGTCAAGATTTTATTTAAGCTTTTGAAATGTACGCCAATTGGTAACAACAGTCTTCTGCAGTAGACCAATTAGCAAGTATCCTTGAGTAATAGAACACTCAGTGTCTTGCTCAAGGGATATTGGTTGTACTTTTTGCTTTATGGAACATTGTTACTTGTTCACTTTCTGCACAAAAATCTTTCCCTATAGTTTTGGGACTTAAATACACAATCTACTAGCAACTGTGTAAGAACACTGTAAGAAGTAAATACACAGTGTGTTCAGAGCTTATCTTGTAAAGTAAGTGTCTTGTAAATACATTGTGTAGCAGAGAGATTTTAATTGAACACATTTACTGTTTTATCTGCCCATTGCGCAAGGTTAGCACAAAACTTGCCTGAACTAGATATTAGGGCTGGTCGAATAATCGCATTTTATTTCCAGTTACAATTTTGGCTTTCAGCGATTATGAAAACAAGATAATCGAGAGAAAACGATTATTGTGCCACATTCCGTTTTGCAATGATGCTCTCATTTTGAGACAAATGAACACCACTGGCCTATACATTTCCTCCCCTTCCTCCATCCCCATTACCATTGGTGTTCACGTCATTTGGTCTGCCTTCTCTCCATCCGATCGGTTGGGAAGCCTCTGAGCCCGGGCCAGTAATATATCTGTATGTCATATTAGCCAAAGTGGCGGTGGCAAGGAAGGGAAAACAGTGACTCTAGTCTGAGAGAGGAAGGTAATGAGGTCCACAGAGATGGAGAGAAAAAGAAAAGATGGAAGAAAAGGTGATACAGTTGGGTGCAATGGGTAGTGAAAGAAAAACAAAGAAATATTGTTGGAGACAGAAATTGAATGACAGAGACTGATAGAGGTCTAATACCTTGTAAGGGAAAGAGAGATAGATCAAGTAAGCTGGCAGATTTTATAAGTGAGATTTAAAAATGCACATGGATTAAGCTTATTTCAAACTAATGCCATATTTGAGTGTAAAGGTTTATTCTTGTCCTTCTAAATAGCAGTTTGACAAAATAATCTCAAGTCAAGGTCCACTTACTAGGTTTATCTGGGGCTTTCAGCTCCATCTCATCACAATTAGGTTGTCTGAGTCAGTGTCTTCGTTTAAATCTCGTCTCAAAACACATTTTTATCTGAAAGCATATCCTGATTTTACGTGAACTGGCTGTTTATTTTACTGTTTATTTTATTGCTTTTCTGTATTTCATGTGTTTTATTTCTTTATATTTCGTCATTCACTGTGTTATTTTATTTTTCTTGTTGTGAAGCACTTTGTACTTTGTTTTGATAAGTGCTCTATAAATAAAGTTTTATTATTATTATTATTATCTCACAGTCTTCATCAGCAAGAATTATCTCTGTTGTCACTGAGATGCCTCAGGTGATTAGGTCATATACTGTATATTAGAAAGGTCACCTGATGACAACTGAAAGCTCCAGAAAAAGCTAGGAAGTGGATCATTTTGTCAAACTAATGTCACCTTTGTTGTCAATTGAAAAAGCACCCACACACTGAATTGACCACACACTGAATTGATGCTCCCCAAAAAAAGATTTATTGAGGACAGCTATGACATTTTGACATCACATCTTCAGGTAATACCTAACGTCTAACCAAGAAGGTCTATATATAGACTTCACCTAATTCAACCCTGGTGTGAATCCCAGGTTGAGCCTGCAATTACATCAACATGTCTAAAAATAAACATTCGGTATCACTGATAAGTAAAAATACACAACCTCTAAAGTTTGTATTTATGGCATTTTTATGGTGTACTCAAGCCCTTAAATACATATACTGTAAGACTTTGTGAGAAATTGAACGTAGCTTTCAAGATGGAGGAATAGTATGCAAAGTAGGAAAAATGGAGAGAAGTGAATGAAAAAGGGTCAACACAAAAGAATGAGGGAGGACAGTAATGGGCTGGGCTCTCAGGAGTTGAAATTGAGCTGTTTGGCCCTCAGGTGCAGGTGTTGAAGCCAGCAGAGCTCTGTGTCAAACAGGTGGGATCGCTTCAAATAACACCAGCTTTCTTCTAGAAGAGCAGAGAGACCCGTGGAAGGCATTCAGGGCCACACACACACACACAATGGAGTAATCAGTGGGATGCACACGGACAAATACTGCAAACTCGTACATGCAGGCACAGTTCCCGCTCATACACACACTGGAATTATTAGTAGGGAACACACACATACATAGAGACATGTATTGTACTCGCACACAGACATGGGAGGATTGTATGAAGTGCACAAACTGCACACACATGCAGAAATATTTTGAAATCACAAATCCACACACCACATAGGCCACTCGGTTTACACACAAATCCGCACCCACAATTTAGTCACCGACAAATGCACACTGCAGTGATCTTCTGTCCTCTTGAACACACACTGACACACACTAAAATCCAGTTTTCCGCTTCTCCTCCCAGATGATAACAATTGGTGTGTATTGTCAGAACATCAGTGTTATGGAGCACTGATTGGCTCAATATTGGCCACTCAGATCTGCTCCATTAAAACTCTGTCTGACTGCCCGTTTGATCCGTGCCCTGTGTTTACTGGCAGAGACAGCTGTGTGCTCCAAGATAATGATGTGAGATATATTCAACCCATGTGCATGTCTAGTCTGGATCACAAACTCAACTTAAAGGAGTAATCCACAAAAAAAAACCAAGTTATTTCACTGTTGACACAGCACACTTGTGATTCATTTTCTGAAAGCTTTAACATTTTCTTATCTGAACACATGATGTAAGATAGATTTGAACCAGAGAAACTCACACACAGGAAGTGATGTAGTTAACATTTCTAAGAATAAACACAAGACAAAACCCTCCAAATACTGAATTCTTTACTTAAAGTTTACTTAAAGCTTCTTCATAATATATATACTTTTAACTCCCATTTAGCTGGCTGACTTATCCAATATTTTCTTTAGAAGAAATATGCTGTTATTCTTTACTTTAAATAAGGTGCCACATTAGGTAAAGGTGGGGTATGCGATTCTAATCCAATACACATCTTTTTGTCTATATCACTATCTGCTAGCTGTGATTTGTGCATCAGGTAACGTTAAATGACTTGCTCACAGACATTCTTTCTAGTTTGCCAAGATATGCTGCTGTTGTGATGTTAGCTATAGTAGCAGGAGAGTTGTGAGTATCGCTGTCTGGAGCTGCTTTGCTGGCTCTGGGAGACGTCCCGTCCTCTCTGGCTGTTAGCTTCAAAGCAGCACCTGTAGGGACAGTTTGCTAACCCACAACCTAGCTAACGTTAGTTACATTACTTTGTGTGTCGTTGTTCACTCTGTATCATGGTATTTGTCATGGTATTGCATTTCTCCAGAATCACATATATACACACAAATATGTATGTGTATGTGTGTGTATATATGTGTATATTCTTTAAACATTATTTACATTACTGTTTGCTGTTTAAGTAGAAAAAAAGAACTAGGTAGATTACCTCATAGGAAGTTTCCAAATCTGAACAGACCAAGAACAGAGTGAAGTTAGCTTTTATTTCACCTTTTTGTGTTCTGTCACATTGCACTAATGAAGACAAAACAAGAAAGCACCACATTCAGAAGCTCAAAGCAGAATTAACAGGAAATCAAAAGAAAAGCACATCCTTGTAACACCCACATTGTATGATTGACAGGTGATATGTGGGAGCTACAGTTTAGCAAACACCACAGCAGTAAGCACTTAGCAACAAATATGTTACAGGAAAGGGGAAAAAGAAGTTATCAGATTTTGCATATTTCACTTGTGTTAGTGTCAACATGTCATGATGAAACAGAATACAAATGTGTTTTAGCCCAAACCACAGAGGGTGGATGTGTCAAGAACAAAGTTACTGTTTTTTAAAAACCCTATCACACTACCAAATGTGAAGTGAGCAAGTTAGTTCCCCTGAGTGGCTTTACAGAACACCCGATGAGCTCCGAAGAGCTCCCGATGAGTGTCATGTTATTGTGTGTGTGTGTGAGTGAGTGAAGGTTTTTATTGCAGGAGTGTCAGGGAGCTTGTACTTTGATGTGTGTGTGCATGTAGGAGGGGTGGATCGGGAGTGGGAGGTCTGTAGAAGTCAGAGGTGTGTGTGTGTGTGTGTGTGTGTGTGTGTGTGTGTGTGTGTGTGTGGTGTGTGTGTGTGTGTGTGTGTGAGAACAACAGAGCTGCCACTGACTGACCCTCTCATGTCTCGAAGGCCTCACACTCAGTCCCAATCAAAGCCTCATTACCATCAACCCCTGCCAACAGCGCAGCCTGCCAACTCTGTATCCATCTCTCTCTCTCTCGCTCTCTCACTCTCTGATCATCACTTGGACTCAGAAGCAACACCCAGTCTGTTAGCTTGGCACCGGCAAAGATGGACGTTTGCCCAGAAATTCAAGGGCTGCGCTAATTTTGCAGTGGTTTTAGTCTGTGTTGGTGTGTGTGTGTTCTTGTCATGAACACGTGAACAAGGCTGAACTTAGAAAAGGCTCACGCTGTGACAAGCTTCATGATGTGTTGCAGAAGAAGCACTGTGAGGACTTTTTTGACCATTCTTGCCGTCTGCCCATAGATTTTCTCAGAAACTCATACTTGCATTTATTTAGTAGAGGCTTGTCATGGATGGTGGGACATTTATGGATCATGCTCTGTTTAAGGGAAGAGAATACAGCATGATGCGAGATAAGAGGCAAATGGTCAGGGTTTACAAACTGCTGATAATGTTGTATTCATGGTAACTTATTGCCTGTAGTCTCAGTTGTGCCGACAAATTAAGACTTGGCTGGCGGCCCTATGAGGCTGTAATGCTCATTTAGATACCAAAAAATTTTAAAAAAAGTTGTTAGATGGATGAAAAATGGAGTGATAACTTTGCTAGTCTTAGATCCCACAAGTCGAGCAAAAATCTAAAGCTTGGCCTTAGGGTGACGCTGGAGGAAAGCTTATGTTGTTACCTAGCTCAAAATACAGTGTATAGTGGCCTTTCTAGGACTCTGCTTATCAAGCTCAGCTTGGCTTAACTTTCATGAGGCTAAGCTAGACTTGGTCATTGCCAGGTTTACTTTGGCTTAGCTGTACATTTAGCTGGATGCCAATGTTAGCATAATGTTAGCATATTAGCATATGTATATATTATTAGTATATGATAATGTAATAGTAGTGCGTTAACATAACAATCAATTAGCATGCCAGCATGCTAATGTTAGTATGTAAAGTTTAGCACGTAATCTTCTTAGCATGCTAACGCACAAATAATAGCATATTAGCATGCTAAAATGTTAGCGTTCTGTGTTGATGATGATGGGCTGATGGGCATTCATTTTAGCGGTATCCTGCCATGAACAGAAGTGAAAATTGTGACCTTTGGGTGGCATAAGACTGAGTCAGGTGATCACTGAAGTTATTAGGATTCATCCAGCTTTCATTCAGCTGTCCTCATCCTTCAGTTACACTTACATTGATGGACTCCTGAAGGTTTTAAATATTTTAAGGGTTTTTGTCAGAGATTAAGAAACACAATAGTTTCATCCAATAATAACATTTTGACATTTTCATGGATGCCATAATGCTGTTATCATATTTTATTGACATTCATTCCTGACCTTATCTAAATTTACTACTTTCCCATGCTTTACTGACATGTCAGTGGTGCTGCATATCCAATATACCACCCAAAACAGCCCACAACACCACCAGACTTGTTTTTACTTTTTGTGCTGTTAAAAGAATTAGCAATGTCACACGGGTGGTCTGCTGAATTGAATTAGCTGAATCCTTGACATTTTGAAGTTGTCTTTTCAAACCACAGAAACCCATCAAAGCCTCTTTATCGATGGTGTCGGGCTCACAAGACGAGGCGGGCCTAACTGTGCCTGGAATATAAGATTATTAAATGCCCCGGTGTCATGGTTAATACTCAGTCTCCTCTTCAAAGTTTTTGCATTCAGTCATAAATCTTGGGGTGTGTGTGTGTGTTTGCGTATGTGTGTGACAAGAAGAGTTAGGTTGTCTTTTAAGGGAGCTGTTAATGAAAGTTAGTGGTGTGGAGAGAAAAAGTGTCAACCGTCTCTCGCCGTGATAGATCACTCCTGCTCTTAGCATTAATGGCGAGCCGTCACTCTGAGCATTTCAGGCGGCCGCAGTTAAATTAATCAGGTAATGGACCTTAGTCTCCAAGTACTGTGGTTTCTCCTCCCCATTCCCATCTCTTGGTTTTCCTCAGTTTGTCTTTTACACTCCACAGCATCAGTATCTGTTGTCGTTTGGGGGTTGTTACTTTTACATTTTACATTTGCTACAGGAACATTTTAGTAGTTGATCACATGAGATTTTTTAATGCATATATTTTACTGTGGAACAATCTCCTTGACTTAATCAGTGGTTCTGGGAGATTTTCAGAGTTGGACAAACTAGGAGCCATTCTGAATTGTAAAGTTAACAATTTCATGGAAACTTGGGAGCCGCTTATTGCATCATTGCCACGACGCATCATAAATACCCTTGGGTCACCACAGATTTATTGCAAATTATAATCAAAGACCCTATGTCATAGCGAGCACACATTATGTACGGGAGAGCGGGGACAAAGGACCCCAGCCAGACTTGAATTAGGTGTGTTGCGATTACAAGGCCAGTGTCTTCGTCTTTCCCTTGGCTACCAGAATAACACTTGGTGGATTTTCTTGAAGAACTCTTCCATAAAATTTCTTTTAAAAATGAAAAGATTTATTTATGAAATTAGTTATTTTGTCACTGGATAAACCTCACACAGATTTACCCAGTTTGACAAATCACTAGTACATGTCATGATGGAAAACCAGATTCAGCAGTAGCCATCTAATCTCTGCCTTGCATGTTTTTGTGAGACCTACACATGGCGGGCAACAAAAAGACCAGATGCTGAACCTCTGGGTAGCATCTGTGTGCCACACGCACTGAATGTGTTCACTCTTCTTGGTTCACACTGATGCCAAAGCATCGCAGGACATGTTCTGCTAGTCCTCTGTTTCTGTTGTTTTTTGGGGTTTAGTCCACTATAGGCCATCAGTATGCTGCAAGTCAAAGAATTTGATCCATTCTCTTGTAAGTCAGGAATATTTGATCAGTTTAACAGGTAAATCTGAACTCACGTAGGGCATAAAACTGTTTGTTTGCTTTAGAAATTTTCCCAGACAATAAACACCACAAACTAGGAAGGAAAACTTTTTAGGTCCTTAAGAAATCCAACATACTTAGGTAGGAAAAGTCATGGAACATCACAGACAGTGTGGAAACTGAAAACTGTGTTTTCTTCGTTACTCTCAATCTTTTTTAAACTCAAGTGTGATTTTTGTCCCAATCTTTGATTCACACACACACACAAATAATTATTTTTTTCACTTAATCTTCATTATTCTCATCCTTTCTTTCATTTTCCCACTTTCCCTATTCCGACTTTTTTTGTCACACACAATATTGCACAATTCTTTTAGATTTCATTTCATTTTGCTTTCTACACATTTTTGTCTCACTTTCCCATTCATTTCTTCTCTCACTTTTATTCCCATTCAGTGTTGTTTTCTTTTTTTTATTTTGTTTTTTAGTGTTTCTCACACACCCACACACTCAAACCACTGGGTTTTGCTCTGCAGATTTATTCGCTTGTTTTGTTCTTTCTCCCTGTGTTTTTCTCATTGATTTTTCTTTATTTCTCATGTTCCACTTTTGGGATTTTCACTTCTTTAGTTTACCTTTGATCCTGTCACTTTCTCTTCCTTCACTCTTCAGTCACTTTCACACACACAGACATCTGTACACACATCTTGAATTTGTCTTTGTATTCTTTACTGTAGTTTAGTTTTCGGTCTTAATGTTTCATTCATTGAGTTTTTCTTGCGCATGTTCATTTTTTCCTCTCTTGTTCACCGTCTTCTGGCTCTTTCATTAACACACACACCTCTTTGGTTTCTCTCATCGTTGTCTCTTTAGAAGTCGTAGATATTCTCTCCGGACCAATTTCCCTGTGAATAATCACAGAGGTTCATTGTGGAAGCGAGCACTGTGCCAAAGTCATTTCCCTCAAAAGGCTGCAGCTTTATACTGAGTCAATCAAGCTGAAATATCTCTGCAATAGCTCCTATTTCGTTAAGCGTCACTCCCTCCCTATGAATATAATTACAGTGATGGGCCGCATCTACACCGTCTTCGTTTACCACTCCCCAACTTTAAATGAACTGAATTGGGTTTGAACTTGTGAGAAGTACTTTTTAAGTGGTTCATATGAGGGCTTGATCGACTGTTAACTCATACCTGTTGGGTGTTTTTGTGATCAGACATACAAACATTTTCAGTCAGATCAGTTGACTTTAAGTTACTGTGAAGGCTCTGGAGGGCAGCGGTAGTGGAGAGAAATATCACATATTTTATGAGCGTACTTGCTGATTCATTGTAAGTCACAATAGATGAATGTCTTAGTTTGAAATTATATAAAAGATTTCCTCGATCTCCGACTTTCCATCTACTCTCTGATCCGTTTCCTCAACCTGGGAGGAAATTAATCTTTTCAAGCAACCACACCAGTGACTTGGGAAGAATGATTTGATTACAACAGCTAAAACAAAGAAATAGCAAAAATACAGTATTATTATTTTAGTTAAACCTTACATCACAGTCGCATAAATATACCAATAGATGTTAATTGTGCCTGTTTTTGTATTCCAGGTTTGGGAAGCACCGTAAGGATGAGCGGCCGGGGGAAAAGATGGATCGTAAAGGCTCCAGCAAGTGGAAGCTGGAGGAGACGCAGGTTTCAGAGGAGGAGACGATGAAGATGAGGATGGAGCAGGAGAGGTAAGGTCTTCATGATGTAGCACATGCTAAATGCTGTTAAATTTAGTTTTTCTGCGCAGTGCTAAAGGTCCTTTTGTCTTTGGACTCTCATGTGCTTTGCCACTTTGAGATCCAATATCAAAGAGGGGAAAAATTGTCATAACTTTGCAGCTCTACCGAGCTATATGAATCAAAGTGAACCAAATTAATTAATTAATTTTCTCTTGGGGATTACTCACAATGCCCCCCCATGTTTTGAATAGCCTTGATCATAGTTACAAAGTGCAAATCCAAATTAAAGCTTCTAGATTGTCGCCTCTCCTTTGCCCCTTTTAGCTTTCCTTCTATCTTGAGGTTAAAGTTCAAAACTTAGTGGACTACAAAATGAATTTAACATGTAGCATTCTCATATTTTTTTTCCTATTATCACTTAATATACAGTATGTGACCAAATTTGTTCCTATTCAGCCACGGTGGGCATTAGTGAGGCCCAATGGTTTGGGCGATAATGCCTGGCTTGCAGTCGGCATCGCAGTTAATCCCAAAGGTGTTGGATGGGGTTGAGGTCAGGGCTCTATGCAGGCCAGTCAAGTTCCTCCACACCAAACTCAAATAAAACATTTCTTCATGGACCTCATTTTGTGCTCTGGAGCGTAGTCATGTTAAACAAAATAGGGCTTTCTAACTGCAGCACTGTCTCTCTCTCTCTCTCTTCACCAAACTAAATGTCAGTCGGGCACCGTGCCAGTTTTTTGGGGCGGTGGTTTATAAATGCCAAGGCCATTACAGCCCTGCCAGCTAATTAATTCCCATGCTCTTGGTGTAGGTGCAGGAGTCATTACTCCGTGCAGTTGCTTGTTATGAAGATTTGGTTTGTAATTCATTCTTTACGCCTGCAGAGCAGATAGTCCAATAATATGATAATAGCCAAGTCTTTATTTTTAATTGGCATAAGGTTAACGCAAACACCACGTCAGATGATTTGGTTGTTACGCTGGATATCGTTAAAAGTTCAGAATGGTCCTTTTATATGTTAATCCAATCTATGGCTTCTCTGTTATTTCTTGTTCTCAAATGTCGAAGTCACATGCATTTATTATCATGATGGAGCTTCAAACACTTTGGACCACCGAAACCTATTCTGGACTGTTCTGTCTTAAAACATACAGGTATTTGGGTGACACAGATAACATGCACCCTTTTCTTCATTTATTGATCACATTTTGCAGATTTACAGTGACTTCCCGACACAGTATATGACCCGTGTGTAATTAGCTGTTTATTTTGTGGTTACATTCTGAATTCTCTTTCTTTGTGTATCCTACAACATGTGAAGTTTTTCAATCTTGAAATATTGCAGAAGTTTCCAAAACCATGTTTTCTTTCCCTTGTTGTTATAGGGAATGTAGGGTATATTATTGACATAAAAATGTATTAATCCAGATTTGTTTACGCCTTCAGCACCACAGAATGTAAAAAAAAAAAAGATTGAATGCTTTCCGAAGCCACTACACTATACAGTATGTGATCTAATACTATTTGTAAGCAATAGGGCTGCCTCTCATTACAAGAAGAAGTGGAAGTAGACTCAGTGTTTCCACCTATTTCTTCAGATTTATCTTTGAGGCAGATCCTGTGCAAGAGTTATTTGTTCTTTTGTTTATTAGTGTGTAACGGTTTTGCCATCTAGAATCCTCTGGGCAAGAAAGAGCTATGGGAAATCAGGAAAAATGGTAAATGAGAAACAAAATTCTGCAAAATTAAGGTAGGTTAAGGTCTCTGCATCCACAGAGAAGGAACTATCTTGGGATTGTCTGACAGTAGTTTTTAAGTCAATGCATTAATTATTTTGTTCAGTGTACCAAGCGTACCTCCTCCCTATGCAGCTGAAAAGCACTCTCGTTTGTATTTAACCACCAGCTGAGATACACTGATATTGACGGGGAGATCCCACTGAGGATGTGGAAGACTGTGGCTGCGTCGGTGTTAAACAATGATCCTGTTAGCTGTGTTTCACCAAGCTGCTCTCTCAAGGTTCAGCTGGGAGCCTCGGCCCCTCACTGCAGAGCGCCTATTGATTGGCCACAGCCAGAGGCTATGGTTAATCCAGCTGTGATTGAGTAGATGAATGGATTTCCTCGCAGGTTTAAATCTCAGGTCCCAGTGGACTCCAAACCCCAAGCCAGACAAACAAATCTAAACAGACAGCTCAGACAGTACACTGATGCAGATAGTGTCATTGAGTAGAAACATTCACAACAATTTGAATAAACTTTCGACTACCTTGGGATGCACCAGTGCAATTTTTTTTTAATTTTCTTTAATAAAACTGAGGCATTGGCTAATTCAGATGTATTTCAATTTGATGGATCCCTAAAAATATAGATTTAGACCATTCAGTTATGGACATCAGGTATTGACTATTGATGGAAAATGGTTTTACTCTATTTAAGAAATCTAAAACACTTTCCTTTGCTTTGTACAATGCAATATACTACACCACAGTCTATTCTACCTGGCATGTGTAATTTAATAATTAATTTGATTGGCCAACACAGCGGTTTGTCAGATGACATTGGACTGGATTTTGGCAAAAGTTGAGTCAAGATAAACTTGTTTTGCTGAGCAACACTGCATTTTTTGTCAAAGCCATCTGTAGGCGAAATCAGTACTTTAGTCTCAACGCTGCTTGTGACTGTATCAGTGTGTGTTTTGAGAGGCAGTCATATGGCCAAAAATATTAAAAGTTCAATCTATACAGCAGGCAGTGTGCTGTATATCATGTAATTTGTTCCAGTGAACCTTCCTTGACCTAGACACTTGCTCAGTACTACTACTTCTTGCTCAAGATTAACAGTAAGTCTTGTATTTCTGTACCATTTAAGTGGCATAGATAAATGAGAGATTCTTAAAAAAAAGTCCAGATGTATGTATACAATGTCATGTCCTGGGCCCTTTGTGCAGTCTGGCACACTGTGAATTCTCAAAATCTTGCAGTATTTTCCTTGGATAGCAAGTGCTTCAGAACTAGCTAAAGCCACTTGTTGCCAAATCATAAAACATTTCCAGATATCCAATCAATTCAAAAAGCACTTTCAACAGCCATCTTATCCCACTGGACCTTCTCCTTTCATGTACTTCCTGCCTTTCACCGTGGTCTATCAGTTGTGTCAGCATTACCGCTAAGAGGAAGGTTTATTACACAGTGGGTACAATAGCACATAATGGACCATTGTTCTGGCTTGATGTGGTAGAAAGGTCACTCGTCAAACACATTTCTTCTACCATAATGTTCCATCCTGCCATTTCTATACCCTTGTATCTGCTGTCTCTCCCTCTCTTTCTGCTGTGCACTCTTTTTGTTCAACCTCTGACTCTTTTCCTACCTCTCTCGTTTCTTTTTTATCATTTACCCTTCATGCTGAGTATTTTCATCTCTCATCAAGGTTAGTCATTAGAAAACAGGGTTTCCTTACGTAAATATTTTGAGACTGAAAGGGTAATGATGAGGCCAAGTGTGGTTTTCCTTCCTGTCCCATTTCAGTCAACGCAATTGTATTTGTACAATTGTACATTTTTAGCAACATTGCTTTTTAAATGCTTGTCATGTTGACATAGATAGAGGCTCAGATTTGGTCTTAAAGAAATACCCCACTGAACACTCACTTCACAGTTAGCTGGGGTTTTTTGCAGCAAGTAACTGTCAGCTTGTGTAGGTAGTGAATGACAAATGTAGATGGCTAGCATAACAATACAGGATGTGTGTTTGATACATAAAACATGAGTTTTCATTGAGTACACCTTTTTAATATTGATTTATCTTAATCATTTTTCAGTTTTGATAATTCTAACTGTGAAGTCAATTTTTTGCACAGTTAATATTAAAACTCTAAGAGTGCAGAAAAAATTTGTTTATAAACTGAAAATTAATCTATTAATTGTCATTTATCAAGCTAAATTGCTGGTACCAGCGTCTCAAATGCGAGCATTTGCTGCTTTTCTCTATTTCATAACATTGTAAATTGAATATTTTAGAGCTTTGGACTGTGGGTTGAGCAATTTGAAGACCCTGGGAAATTTTGATGGGTGTTTTTTCACTATTTTCAGAAATTTTGTGGACTGAATAATGCAATTAATCCCCCAAAAAATCAACAGGTTAATGGATAATGAAAATAATTGTTAGTTGCATCTTTGCATATACATATACTGTATGTTTCAGACCTGTGACTCCACAAATGTAAGTTGCCGTCTTTGTTCAATACTGTGTGTACTTCCTCACACAACACAAATGGTTCAAAGCTGCATCCTTCCTCACTCAGAAACTGGCCCTGTTGACCCGTCCAGTGCCTCGTTATGGGAAGGGGCTGCACGGAGAAGGCCAGGCGCTGGATTGGTATGTCTGGCCTTATCTTATCATCCACTGCGCTTGTGTATACAATCAGTAGCTGCTCCCACTTCTGCTGCTGCTTTCTCTGATGGAAAACAGTGTTTTTCCTCTGAGTTTAAAGATAGATCCCTCAATGGCCCTGCTTCCTTCTGCGCTATTAGATAATTGCTGAGTCCACAAATAGTACATACACAGCTTGCAAGTCCACAAGCTTTCATCTGACATGGGTTAAGTTGTTGAAATAAGTAAATATTTTGCTAAAACGATTGTTGCCCCTGTCCAGATTCAATGGGGAGCTGTTAAAACCATCAAGTTCATTACCAGCTTCAATTTTAGTTGTAAAGTATTTCCACCCATTTCACCCTGTTTTTTTTGTTTTTTTTTGTTGTTGTTGTTTTTTTTTAAATCCATATTTTATATCTACCTTCCATCGTGGAGCCCCCCTTATTAGATTTCATTATGCACAGCATGCAAATTTTCTGGAGGAAGCGTTACAGCTTTTAGCCCGCTGAGTGTTGAGTAAAGTTGCAAACCCTACCTCGTCACTACTGCGGCTGTCCCATTCACTTTCCCACTGCCATTAAAAAGGGGCCTGGAGAAAAGAGAGCAGTATGATAATTGGTAGTTGTAAAGCTCTGATAATTGGCAAGGCTGTAATTACGGGGCTGCACGATAGGTAGTCCGCCTGCTGTAAAAAAAGGTGTTGCCAGTTATTCACGAGATAATGGCCTAAAGACAAAGAGTGTGTGTGTGTGTGTGTGATTTCTGTGTGTTTGAGTTGTTCTGTATGTAAGACTGAGAGGTGTCAGAGGTGTGTGTGTGTTTGAGAGACAGAAAGAGAAAAGCACGGTAGCTATACATTAGCAGCACTCTGTGAATACAAATGCTTCCCTTGTATGAGGTTTTGTGGGGGCGAGAGACTATTATGCGTTGCTTATGGTATTATTCAGTGGGGGGAAAAACATAAATAATAGCCTCCACATCTTCTCTCTCTTCTGTAATGGAAAGTTAAAAAGGCACAATAAACAATAACTTGCAGATGTTGCAGTGGCTCGTCTGGTGTTTTGTTAATGTGCCACCTGAGATTTACGTCTCTCAGCTCTACCGTGTAAACACTACAAGGCTTTAGCAACATAAAGGTTTTACCAGACAAAGTGGAAACCAGTAAGGTGTTAGTTTCAATTTCCCACAGAGCAGTTTTAACAGTGATTCATGAAGAATTTCACTGCCATGCATACATTTCTTGTACAGTACTAAATATGTAGTTTTGTTTTGCTTGTATCATGTAACACTATGTGCTGTGTAGTTATTTTGTGAGTTGTCAATATACAGTAGAATAGAGTCAATTACACAGTTAACTAACAGCATTCTGTACAAAAACAATTTTGTAAGAAATTGTTGGCTCGCAGTTGAATTTAAAAAGGCACTGCCAAAGAACACCGTTTTTTCTGAGCTCAATTTAACTCGAAAACTTGAATGGCAAAGAATGAACCTGTGTCATTTGCAATCTTGTAATATCAGCAAACTGCATTTTGGGGTCATGTGTAATTTTATATTGTGATAGAAATATGTATACTGTGATTTAGTATGGATAACTTACTGGAAATTCAATAGAGAAACCATTTATTGATAAAACAGTCTGATGGGAATGTCTGTCCTTGGTTCTCCACTGAATTAAATACCTGACAATAGGGCTGTCGTGGCCAAACGCAACCAGACTTGGACTTGGTCAGTTTGGCTAACCTACCTGTAGATTGAATCAGTAGCAAAAGCTCTCTCATATTAACCAACATCCTCAGTTACAGTACCTCTTGCCTTTTGTCTGGGCTTCAATCTAATGTTGCTTTGGCTCCAGTAATTGAGGCTGAATTCAATAAATGACACTTTTTCTGCTCAAGAAATATTTGTAAAGCTAATGATGAATGACGATGGATATATGTGGCATGGCAGTATCCATTAAAACAATACTTAATAGCAAACTACAGAATCCATTACAGCACCAAAACGGCATATATTTTTTCCAGAAGCAGCCCCAAGCTACATAGAAGGGTACTTTTCACCCAGCATTGTCTTTTGAGCCAGAAAACCATGATTTTTAGTATCAACAAGTCTTTTTCAATCTTCACCATCAGGATTCAGGCCAAGACCAGGGAGCTGAGGGAGCGTCAGGCCAGGGAACGGGACTATGCCGAAATCCTGGACATAAGCCGCACGCCGGAGAGGGCCTCTGAGGAGGAGCACCCGTACGCAGGCATCATCCCCGTGAACAGCTCCGTGGACAGCGGGCACAGCCGGCCCCACAGCCCCCGAGACGATTACCCCCACATTCATCCACACCACCACCAGCACTCCGATTCCCTCTACACCCAAGTCAGCAAGGCCCGCAACGACAGGCCTCCGTCTGCAGACAGGTAGGGGTGCATTTATGCATTTATGCATTTGTTTTAAAAAGTTCTTACAGCTTGGTGTTGGGTGGTCAATCACTGGAACCAGAATTATCTAGGTTTTTTTGGGGAGGGGGGGCGGATTATTAAATTTTTTTAAATTCTTACAAATTCCTCAGTTGCAGTCTGTGTTATATTTTGTGCTATTTAATTTCCTTTATGTCCTCTGTTACTTTCCAACGGTCTTGAATTCTTCTGGAGTCACAATCCCCCTCAGATGCCATTTCCGCCCAAGCCAGGTGAAGGGCTGCCATTCATGGTTCGGCAGCCTTTTTACCTTCAATTCAAAAGCACGACCCAGTCATGGTATTTCAATAAAAGGTTTGTCCAGGCCTGATTCTGCCTCGCATTCCCAGCTCTCTAACTCTGAGGCAGCATTATTACGCAGAGACAGCAGGCTGGATATCACACCTGGAGGAGAAAATAATCACAGCAACAGAAGGCAGGCGGTAAATGTCAGCTCGCCGACTGCTAGACACAATGCTCCATTCTCGGGGGATGTGGGATTACTCTGGGGAGGCAGTGAGTGAATAGAAACCTTTGAATATCCGTTTCTCTTTCTGTCTCCCTTGACCTTTCTACCTCTCTTTCTTTCTGTCTTTCATTCTCTTGTTGATTTCACCTTGTTGCCACCTTTTCATTTGGTTGCATTTCCTTTTCCCCTGCCTTTCTGTGAAGCATTCTGTCTGAGCTACCAACATTTCAGACCTTCTGTGTCCATGATTGACTGCTGTCAGTCATTTTAAAATGATCACACTGTCCTGGCAGGGAGATCCTTTTTCTCTGGGCATCTACTTTTGTATTAATATATAGCAGCCAAGTGGCAGTATGAAATTTATAACCCAAAGCAAAGTCCACTGCAGTGACAGCCAGCCAAATAAAAGCCAGAATGTTCTGAACCCCTGCATCTTGTCAGCAGCAGCAGTTCTCAGCACTGCAGTTCAGTGCTGAGTTGCTTCCAAATCCTCCTTCGATCAATGAATGTAGAGATTCGTAGCCCTATGATGGATTTGGGAAACTTGAAGCCAATCAAGGAAAGCCTGCAGCATAGCAGAAACATACAGTGCAGGCGAGTACATCCACAGCTGAATGAATGGGTTTGTCTTAGTCGTGGTTTTCACGCATCCCCAGATGGCCCCAGCAGCCTGTGTGTACTTCAAGAGTGCTGTAGCTTGTATTGATTCATAATTCATTGTGCTGCTGTTGTCACTGTCTTTTTTTATTTTTTTAAACCCTGATGTGGTCCTTTTTGGAGGTAAGTAGATGCATAGCAGAAGATAATATACTAGCATGACAGATATGGAAACTTATTTTAATTAGGTGAGGGAATTCACTCATGATTTAGACTCTGCTTATCATGATATTAAAGTTTTATAACTTTTTCACCACATAACAAATTTATTTTTCCCCCTCACTACAATGAGATTTTTCTTTTGATGTATAACTCTTTGGGGTGAATAAATTTTACAAGAAAGCTGCCCCCCTAAATCCCAAAGCAACAACAGCTGGCTAACAGATTAGCGCTGAAAAGATTTCAATAGACCATTTCAGTTTTTGTAATTGTTTAATCGTTTAAGTCATTCATCAAGCAAAATTGTATTCACTAGTTCCCATATCTGAAAAATAATGTTTATGTCAACAATTAAGTATTTAGTAGTTGCAGCCCTAAAATGGATAACCATGACCGCACAACTTCAGTAGTTCATTGCACTCCAGGCTTTGGCTAACTGTTCCACTGGGCTTCAGCTGTTCCACTGGTCTTTTCAATTAATGTTCTCAACAGGTCTCACTCTTGTTTGACTTTGGTGGGCTTTAGACCTGGAATGTGTTCAAATACTTTTCTGCTCGGAGAAATAATGTTCTTTGTGATTATGGACACAGCCGTTATACTTACTTTTCATACTGTACATCTAATCCTCATAGCTAACCATGCTGCCCCAGACTTGAAATGCTTGGTCTTTTCAGGTTGCTTTGATTACAGCAGTGTAGGTGCCAGGGACATAAACTCCTTAAAGATATTATGTTACGTTCCCAGATCCCCAATCGTAAGAAAAATATACCTCCTGAGAGAACCAGGAAGTGTGTTTCCTGTTTCCTGTCTGCCCCCTGCTGAACAGGAAGTGAATTAGACCCTTCCATGCCAAGCACAGGAGGGTGGGAGTCTCACCCGACGGCGGTAGTGTTTGTTATTATGGGATTCGAATGGCAGCGAGGACTGATATCAGAGCTTAAGCATTGTGGAGATTTGATCAAAGCAATAACATGTCCATAGAAACTGAGAGTGAAGGAAAATGTTATTTTGTTTCTACACTAACACTTCTCTTTTAAAATGGCAGGCATGCCATGATAAGTTAAAACGTGAACAGTTTTCGTTTGAGTCAGCTTGATACTTAGAATGTTGCTGTGTGCTGGATTTGCCTTCTTCACTGTTCAAATCAGGAAATGTTTAACTAGCTGAATATGTGGTGGGTTTTTTGTTTTAGAGAAGCAGATTGATCTTTAATTCTGTATTATATGATCATTTCATGCCCCAAATCAAGCATGATATGGCTTTTAAAATGTCACAATTTTATGTTATGTTTATATTGCTCTTTTGTTAGTGCTGCCATGTTGTGATTATGACTCAGAATCAAACTGAAGGGGTCAAAGCTATGGCATAAAGATTTGGAAGCTTTAGTATATTACATAATAATAATAGTAGTCAGTAACAGTAAATAATAGAATCTCAATCTATTCTAAAATTGAGTGTGGATGTTTATTTTTGACCTTGGAAAGACAAACAATCTTAATTAAAAGTCCACTTCTTGAATGTGTTAATGTTTCCTGGATCTAGTTAAGAGCCTTGCTGCCTAATTTAGCATTATTTTGTGACTGGTGTATGAACTTTCGGCTAAGACAGAAATATAATGCACTAAAATTGTCTAGATGAGACACAACCTGGGCATTTACAATGCAAGGACAAATTCTGCCTTTGTTGCTGCTACCACAACTATTACCACTACTCCTGCTGCTGCTGCTAATGATAATAACCATCGACATCGGAATCATGATCTTCCTGAAGCATGCTATCCAAAATCGTTCTGGCCAAGAGGAAATTCATCCCTTAACCCTGGCACGGTCACTTCCTTACACCAAAATTTTCTTCGATGTCCAAATGATAATACCAGAATCACACCACTCCTGTATTCTCTCAATTCCTCCTGGGGCTGTAAAACGTACAATTGCCTCTCTTAGCACCGCAATGCTTGGCAGTCCAAGAGGAAATGGGGGGGGGGGGGGCAACATGCAGCTGCATAAATATCCATTGGAATTCATTTTAATTGCCTCTTTTTCCTTCAAACATAGCGCTGTCAGAAATTTCAATTTAACTGTAGAGGTTTAAAAACAAAAACAACTAAAGAGGCTAGAAGGAGCTTCAGAAGCCTTCGGGAACAGTCTGCTGTTTCCTTTGCTTTAAGGAGCATGACCATGAGGACTGTAGGCTCAACCAGTCTGCTGCAACAAGCCTGAAACAACATTTAGCTTTTTCATTTCAAGTCTGCTCTGTAACATTTACTTTCAGGATTAGACGTGTTTCTTAGATGTCTTTTATTTGTATTCGAAGCTACATATTTTAACAAGACAGTAAATTGGAAGTTGTACATGTTTTCACAGAAGCACTTGATGTTTTAGTTGTGTTACTCTGCGGTTTATTGTGTAGGTGGTAGGGTGTCGTATCAGGTTGGGAACATTCTTTTGTTAAGTGTTTCTGTTTTGGCTCTCAACCAAATTGCATAACCTTGCTGCTGGGACACTTGTGGTCTTTCTTTCTCCCTTCTCAACCTGCCAAGCAAAATATTGTCCAAAGCTTAGTGTTTTTATCTCCCCCAATGTTTTCCCACCATTACAGCTAAAAAAATATTTCTCACTGGGGTCCCCGAGTGTACCGTTGGCATCTGGTAACATTTGTCGCCATGTTATTATCCTAAATATCCCAAAAACTGTAAATTATGAAGTCACAGGAGATGATGTCCAATGAATGTCTTACCAGCTCAGTAAACGTGTGTTTCCTCGGCATTCACTGTAAATTAATAAGCTCAATTTACTCAAAACATATTGTAGAAGCAGACAGTGTGTTATTGAATAGCCTTATTAGCCCTCAACATTTGCTGTATCACACTCCATCCCTGTTGTGTGTGCAGAGAGCCAAGTGAATTAGCCACCATTGTTTTATTCCCCTCCCAACTACAAGGCAGCAGTGAATGCTGGGAAGGCTCTGAGGGATTTGGTGTGATTTGATTCTCCGCGTTTCCCGAGGAGGCAGCACTCTTATTGAATCGGCTCCATTACATTTCATCTCCACCGGGGGAATAAGGGGCCTCAGAGGGAGTGAACGCAACCGTGTTGTATCACAAACACACCAGAAACAGCAACGCAGACAAACAAACAGACAGCAGTCACCTTGCAGCTTTTTACAGGCTGATAAGTGTGTGTTCGCTTGTGTGCATGCATTTGCACTTGACTTCATGTATGCTGTGTGCACACTTTGTTTAATAGGCTGGTGGTTGCGTTGTTCTTTGCTCTGTTTCGATGCAGGCACTTCTTTGTGTTTGTTGGTTTTTTGTTCATGTATTGTACATGTGTATTTGCTGGAAATGTGGAGAAGTGAGTGTGACAAGTCAAAAGTGTGTGTAAGCCGCAGATATAGTACGGTGGCAGGTATGCAGCCACACAGAGTGAATACAAAGCTTGTGCCTTGTGTACGCCTGCCCAGCACCAAACTGCAGACATAGCAACTAGCTCGTGAACTGTGGAGGATTTAGCAGCTAAGAGCCAAATACGTATTTCCCTCAGGAGTTGTTGAAGACTCTAACTCTAATTTTCCGCTTCCCCCAAGTGGCCCCAAAAAATATATTAATGCAGTTTTAAGACCGTTATCATTTCAGTGTATATTGTGCTTTAGTGGTACATATTACCAAGCAAATTTGTAATTAAATGGTCACCAACTAATCGTCTGGTTGGTAATCCAGCCTTGGTGGAAATGTAATCTAAAGAGTAACCTCCTGACACGAGCCCCAGTTGGGACCAAACATATACAGTACAAACATCAAACTTGGACCACAAACACAGGAGAATCTAAAGGTTGTAGATGCTCACAAACACCACAGCTTAGTACAAAGACAGAGAGATTTAAAAGCCTGAAAAGCTTCAAGCTTAAACATGATTTTGTTGGATTTACAAATTTATGGCAAAACAGCAGATGCCACAGTTTTACATTGTATGATGGGACCAACAGAAAAGTCTTTATCAGTCGATATCCCCCATAATCCACTTCCCAACAGATATCATCCGTGTTGTGTATTTCACTCTCGTTCCCATGTTCTTGCAATCCCACACATCTGACCTTAAAGCATTTCTTACTCTGTTTGCGTCTTCTGTTTTCACATTAAAAGGCATCTGTCTTGTTTGATGATTTAACACATCATTACATCATGTTTATTTTTGTACAATGGTTAAGTTCTTGCTGTGCAACATGTTGAATCCACAGAATCAGCTTTCAAATTGTTCTCATTTTCCGAAGTTTCTCCATTTAGACAGAATTGAAAACTAAGATTTGTTTGCATTTTGTGTGTGGCTCAAAGTCTGACAAATTCAATTTTAAAGCCAAGTACATATAGTGAACTATTCAGCTGGAAAACTGTGTGGAAAAGTGGTTTGCTTGTTCTCTGCTGTCTGCTATTTTCTGCCAGACTAACCTGGAGTTGGAAGAACTCACAGCTGTGACTTTTCCCCTCTTCACAACCGTTAGAGAAAAATCAAGCTCAGTCACATCTTTCTGCGCCTCAGCTGTTCTACTATCTGGCTCATAATGTGTAAATAGACCAACAGACAAGATGTTGGCTTTCACTGCTATGTGTTCTCACCACTCACTGAGCAGAACAGGATGTCTTACTACAGCTTGGGGAACATCTCTGCTTGAGGGTCATCAGGACTCCCTGAAATTGTCACTCTGAATGCTGATCCAAAGTCTGGTGATGAGAACAGGGACAGTATTTTGATCAGCTGCCACAGTATTTGGCCTCCAGTTAAATACATCTACATAACACAGACATACTTGAACTTTTGCACCTGAGAAATCATCTCGTCAAACTCAAACACGTCTCAGTTTATAAATTCAGACCTCCAAATGCGGAGGATGGAGAAGCATCAGTGATCGTGAGTTGCACTGTGACTGATGAGGCAGACAAACTGATTCCTGTTTATGTGTGAAATGCAGCACTGCAGATGTTTATTCAGTACTCAAAAGGATGCATTTATCAATTTTTATTTTTATGGTCTGGGGAAGCAATGGTATTGTCTTTGGCATTACATGTGGGTCACAAAATTCACTGTGCAGACAGTATGACATCTGTTTGTGTTCTACAGCATGTAGTACATCCAACAAGTTTGTTTATTTTTTATTTAGCAGAGACAATGCACAACACACATAGTGTACTAGATACAGCTAAAAGCTAAGCAGTATACTGCTTTATTCCTACATCAAACATTCCAAAATGGCTAAAAGTTTCATCAACCAGTAATGGGAGCTTCAACTTTGACATATGCAGTTCTCTGTCTTGTGGTTTTACAGTTAGCTGAATACAAAGTGCTTAAAATGAACAAGGTGGATTCTATCACCGCTGCTCACGCCTGCTGTTTTGCCAGCCAGAGATCCATTAAAAATAATCAAAAATGGCTGACACAGTAATTTAATCAACATGTTGTATACAAATGATTATGTATGAGTGTAGAGCGTGAGATAGGTTATATTAAAGTTAGGGTCTGTCAGCCGCCATCTGCGCCTATATAGTAGAATCAGTTATATTGTATGAGGAGAGACAGGCCAGTCCTCTTCCACTCCTAATCCCTGGATCAAGGCCAAGAGCTACAGTGGGGAGATATGTTCTGCCCCGGGGGATCCTTTATGGATGTGGAAGAGGAGGGCTCAGTGGGTTTTTAGGGGTCGTTTGGGTGTTCCTGGGTTGGAACAAGAGCAGGCGGGTGAAGACTTTATTTCCACAGTGCTCTATATTCCTTTTGGAAAAAACTGAATCATTCAGTTTTTTTTATAGACGCAGAAATACAGATGGCTCCGCCAGTTATTTTCTTTCAACCGAGGATTTAGGGAACCTGTCTGCCACAACTTGTTTGTCTCCTCTGCTTTTAGAGGGGGATGAAAACCCAAGCAAACTTACTGTAAGTTGTTTTTAAATAGAGCAGCCTCGGCACAAAACCACACTCATTGTTTTGACTATTAGATTTTTTTCAAAATCTCTAAGGGCTTGTTAATATGGATGGTAAAGATGGAGTTGTTTTAAATAGCTTTGAAAACAAGGTGGTCTTGGCCCTGTTAGAATCCAAGGAGGACCTATAAATCAAACTTTGACTATTTTCTTGTGTAGAAATCTGTAGAATATTAATTTAACCATTTGTTTGGAAGTGTGCATGAAAAAAGGCTACATGTTGTATGACTATAAAGTATTTCAGTCTTTCACAAATTCTAATTATCCTTTACATGTTTAAAAAAGGGAAAAGGTCAATTCTCAAGAATAAACATCAGATATTTCAGTCAAAACAGTCAAGACCAACAAATTTGAACAAATACTTAAACAACCTGGAAATGAATTTATTAATTTTCTTATACATTCTTCTCCGTTTTTTGAGACCTTGAGTCTTTGAAGCATGTTATTGGTGTCACCACTTTGTTGAGACGGATTAGTTCTCATATTGATACAACAAACACTGAATAATCCTCAAGAGTCTTATCATCAAACTCGTTGAGTAAAATGATTTTATTAAACATTGACGCTTTCTGCACCTTCAATTAACATCTCGAACTATAAACCAAATGTTGATATTTGCAAGACCACTCAAATGCCAGATTTGAACCTTCTTAATCAATTTAGTTGTGTGATGTCATGTAAGCAACGTTCCCAAATTCAAACCAGGCACAAACGTAAGTAAAATAGCGGAACATTTCTAAATAAAAACAGCTGGAGAAAAATAACAGAATTCCCCCTCTCCCCGTGCATTATTGATGTCTTCATATTAATGACGAGGATTACGCTCATATTTATGTAATCGGTGTTCAAGCTGGAGACTCAACATTTTAATAGCAGACGACCTGCTGTGATCATACTAAACATTGCCTCCCTTCCTAGCCCAAATCAGAAGCCGAATTAAGTGTTTGATCTGAGCTAAATGAACATGTACAGTAATCCAGGATTATACTATTCAAAAATTCTATTGCAGTGATGTTCAGCATTCATATTTTACAGTCAAAGGAAAATACTGTATCTTCTGTTTAACTGGAGTTTACTTAATATTATATTTATGGCTGAAAGACATGTGGCACAGACGCGACACGTCACGCAGGCGTGGCGGAGCAGGGTTTTTTACCTGCTACACAGACGCTGTCTTTGTAGCGTGTGGTTGAGTGCCAGCTTCACTGTGTGCATATTGAGTTTTGCCAAGTGATAATACAGTTGGTTATGCAGGGTTTGGAAGCGTAGGCTATATTAACTGGTACTGAATTGCGCACGGCTTCTGTGGTCAGCGTAGCAGCTTCAGTTGATTATAATGGACGTGCTCTGCTGTGGGCATGCTGCGCCAAGTCCATGCCCGATGTATTTCTGCCATAAGTCTTAAGCTCACATAGTCTTTTATGTGCTGCCTTTCAAATGTCCTGTCTCCCTCTTTACTACCTCACCTCATGACACTTCTAATTGCTCCTTTGGTTTAGGAGAGGTTAGAAATTGTGTGTTTATAGTAAAGGTATTGTTTTTAATTAAAATGTCCATCTAATTAGTGCAATGGACCACAGAGTTCATAAGGGGCTCCCAAAATACATTTAATCTGTTAAAAATGTTATCAATATAGAAAAGTATTGCAGTGCTTGGGAAATCAAGGCTGGTTTTGTCTTAAAACCTATTTGACAATTAAATCTACATTGGAGGACATCTACAAAGCCTGTTCTAAATGTCCTATAGAGATTCATGCTCAACATGACTACAGTAGTTTTTTTTTCATTTGGCAGCAACAACCACAGCAAAATATATAATAGTCATAATGGAAGATACGGTAAACAAAAGCACTATACTTCATGTCCACCAAATCCAAAACATTGTAATTACTGATACTCTTGGTTCTTATAAGAGATCTTTTCCTCATTTTTGGGACTGTAACTTTATCGGAATCCTTTCCATTTGTGAGTAATGTGGCTCACAAGGCCGCAGACACAGGGGAAAGTCCCAGGGGACACTAGAAGGTATTAGACTGAACAACAGAAAGCAAGGAGTGATTTGTGTGGAAACTCTATCAGACACACACACACGAACAGTGGTAGATTAGGAGAGAAGAACAGGTCAGCAGCCTTTAAACGATGGAAACAGGAATGTATTGTCAGTATGTTTGAGTAACATGTTCAAGGGTCATGTTTCTGTGTGTGTGTGTGTCGGGGGGGGGGGGGGTGTATCAGGGACAGTCTGAGGGCCATCTCCACCCAGTATTGACCATGTCTGATAGTGTGCTGATGTCATTCTCTCCTATTTGGAGCCAGACTGACTGTCCATCTGAAGACCCTCAGGGTGGATTTTTCTTTAAATGTCACACACAGGAAATAAAGTAATGCTACAAGACGTTAGCCTCAAACCATTGTATAAGTACTAGTCACATCTTGCCTTTAATCTGGACAAAAAAGTGTTTATTAGACCAGTTTTACCAGCACTGGTGGTATAGTATAGTAGTATATTAGCAAGATATGGGTTTCATGAACAGTTTGTGATACCATTATAGTAAAAATAGAAGAAGCACAATAATCTCCTTGACTTTCCTCAAAAACAGTGTCACTTTCTGTTCTCTTGGATGAACCCATTTTTTTTAAAGATCCCCCAGAGATGTAATTACAAGTAAAAAGGCGTATTTGTGCATAAAAACTTTGACACCCATATCATAGAGTTGCCCTGTTTAATGCCATAATGAAGTATTTTCCTCACCAATCTTAAATCTGGAAAACATTTTCACATTCAGACTTCTACTAGTTTGGGCAATTATTCATTATTATTAGCATCTCTCTGTGTAATAATAATTTTGTTACAAAGTTTTTATTTCTCTCACTCTCTCTCTCTCTCTATATATATCTCTCTATATCTATCTATCTATCTATCTATCTATCTATCTATCTATCTATCTATCTATATATCTATATAAAGAGAGAGAGAGATCTAAGAATACATATATTTTTTTGAAAATATAATACTTTCACACATTCTCAAATGTTACATTTTATACATACATACATACGAGCATGAACAATAGAAGCAAAGGGAATACAATTTATTGTATTTAAAGTGATAGCCTAACTATCTGATGAAGGAATTATTAAACAAGGTTAACAATCTGACGAGGCATTCAAAGTCAACTTTGGGTACCAGACAGTTTTTGAAACAGATTTAGTTTGGTACCAAAAAGTTTCAAGGTTTGACACCCAGCTCTATTGTTGAGGAAGGAAAATACTGTTTTTCATTTACTTTCCCCACCCAGTTTCTCCAAGACGGACCAAAGATTCAAACTGTCAACCTTCAGTTGTACTTTTAAAAACTCAAGTCCTCAGTCACAAAAGAGCTGGACGCAGTGCAGCCATTAATGTCACAAACGTCAGTGGAATCCACTTAAGGTATTTAATATTCATCAGATCAAAGAATTTGCCAACATTCTTAATAGCACTCTAAGAGCTTAAATGCAGCTGGGCTAACTCTGACAGTATGTTGCACATTAGTGTGGCGGTAATGGTGCGGGCCTCGCGTGACGTATTCTGCTTTATCTCCCGCTGGGATTGAGATTCAGTCTGTCACATTGGGAGGGGGGGTATGTGGGGGACTGTTGGCCCTTTGGGTTTAAGCCCAAGAGCAGTGTGCGGGGGCTAAGAGCTCTGTCTGACCCTAAAAGGTTGTTGACCTACATTTAGTGTCATGGATGGCACTTTACATCACTCAGCTGTCTGACTGGAATCCCCTGTGTATGTATGTGTTTGACTTGCATGTATTATGTATGTAGTGTATTGTGCAGTTGTGTCTTAACTTTAAGTGCAACACATTTTTTTGTTGTTTTTTTAGTATTTTTGAGGTGTATTTTGAGTGTGCTACAGATCTTATTGCCTCAAAGAAAACACTGGGAGAGATGAAGAGATGACATGCAACAAAATCTCCCAGAAGAAATGGAACCTGGGGAAGTTGTGGTTACATGGTATGCATCTTAGACCACTTGGCACTTGGTTGTGAAAATTATTATTAGTTGCATCCGTATTTTCGTGTATTCTTGGTAATCAATCTAATGTCCACCATTACATTCCCCCTAGAGACAGATGCCTCCTACACCCCCTCATTCTGAACTGGGCCATACTGAGAAATATTTGACAGAAGAAAACGGGGGATTATATATAATCTAATAAGCGTTTTGATTTAAGACTTTAGGACCCCAATTGTGAATAATGGCATCACACACATAAACATATGTGCACACTGAGTGGAGAGCTCTGGTACTGATAAAAGAAGGATGGATAGAGTGCGCTTGATGATGACAGGTAGGTCAAATTAGAGAGTAGGTCACTTGTCTCTGTTTGTGTCTATAAATGTGTGTGTATTTCCTAGCAAGAAAGACAGAAAAGTGCGTTTTGTACCTGTGTGTGTGTGTGTGTTGTTTTGGATGCAGGAGAACCATGGCTCTACCTGGAATGTCCCAAATTTTTTGAGGTTTAAATCACTGCATGATGACCCACAGACCCTGAGAGCCTGCTGGTTTTTATTAGCGCAGCCTGTTCCCTGTTAAGCCTCCTTCCCCTACCTCTAAACCCATGATTGGCTCGTGTCAGTCTGTCAGTTGCTGAACTCAAACATACCGAACCCACTGTGGACTCCATTGTGACAGATATATGGCAGGGGTTGACTTTCAGATCGCTCAGGGATGGATTTCACATTTTCCTTTTCATAAGCCTTTTTTTTTTCTTTTTCTTTTTTACGATGTGATGACCTTATTACAAATATCAAACACAGACACACATTTACAACAATGTTCTGGGGGAATGTAAGTGGGGACTTTGGTTGTAATCGTGGGGAGGCAGCAAAAAAACTTGTTTGACGATGCATATGAAACGGTTGAGTCATTAGGGATGCAGTCGAATAGTTTGCCGGGAGTTACAGCGTGTTGCAACATCCTCTCTGAAATTTTCATGCTCCTGTTCCTCTTCTCCGCTGCCCTCCTCACTCTGCAACAGTGCATATGAATGTATTTATGCACTACATGTTCCTGCTCCCATCCTCAAAATACCTGGAGCAGCAGGGGGGGTGAAAAGGTGAAGAGAAAGTGAAGATGCTCAAACTTCATGATCTTGGCACTCTGCATCTGAAACACCATTATTTACAATCTAGACATACACACAAGACTCCAGAGTCCCTTTACTTACCGCTGCACTGCCGTACAAGACGCATCACTTCTCAACTCCACAATTATTGGATCAGAGTCTGCAGGAAAAACAGGGGAAATGAGAAAACACACAAACACTCACACACGCACATGACAGACCACAGGGCAGCGGAGGAAACTTTTTCATCACACCGTCGGAAGCACAGAGTCCGCTTTGACATGAAGATATTTACAATTGTCCTCCCTTTGGAAAAAGCGAACCTGGCTGGATTTTAATTAGCAGTGATTGCGCTCTGCGTCTCTCTTCTTCTGCTGCAGCTCATTACTAGAAAACACACAGTCATCTCTTCGAACTTCTCCATATTTTTCCCAGCACGTCCGCAGCTCTTACATCCCTCCTTTCAACAAGACGTGTTCTTACACCCCATAAAAATTACATCAGGCCCCTCATCTTTAAATAGCCTATGACATTTATTGATGGGTTGAAGTGTGTTCTCTGCGCGGTTTCGGCCTGGGCCTATTAAAGCAATTGAATCCTTGTCTTTTTTTCTTTTGAAGTGTTGTGAGAATTGCTGTGCTGTCCAGGCTCTGGTTAATCATTAGTGATAGCAAAGCGCTCCAAATAAAAAGCACTGCTTTTATGGCAGCAGCAGACACAGCATGGGGTGTCTGTTATGCAGCTCATAGATAATATCATCTCTGGTGTGTGGGAAAGAGAGATTTTGATGCAGCATGCAAACTGTGTGGTATTTGTGTGTTGTTTGTGTGTACCCTTAACTCCCCTGGGGTATTAAATATAGCACTGGTGATTAGGAATCCTCTTTTGTATGATGTACCTTTGCCGCCATTAGCTCTCCATGTCGTGTTGCTCCCTCTCATAATGTTGCTCTGGATGTGAACTTCTACAAAGGCTTTTGGCCCGTGTTCATTTTCCGATGCTTAGATATGACGCTTGCCTGAAGGCTTTTCCTCTCATGTGATGCACAGCAACAGCTACCGAGCAAAACAGCAGAGCAACAGAACTCTGTCCTTTACTGGGAATCACTCGCCATGTGAACTGGTGGATTGTTGTGGTTAGCCTCAGGGGTTGTGAGCTTTTATGCTTTGATGATTGCCTGGCCAGAACAATTTAAAACTGAATTCTGCAGCTTCAGCCGCCATTTCTCACATCACAATATATACAAGTACCGCAATTTTATATTGCGGTACTTGTCAAGAATTAATTCGTATTGCTCATCCCTAATGGGTCACATATTGACTCAAAGATGATCCTGGCAGCTCAGTTGTGTATGTACTGTGTCTTTGTTTAAATCTAACGTGAGGCTTTTGTTGTTCCTATTCCTATTGGCTGTCTTTACGCTTCTCTAAGAAGTACAGTACAGTTGCCAAAAGCTGATTTTTCACAAGGTATGTATGTTGGTCATGAGGTATGTACTGTTGAGACTCATCACATGAAACTATTTTGACATTTCTTGTCTTGATATGAAATATTTCAGTATTTTAACCTAATAGTTTATCTAGAATAGGAACCATTTCAATAGCATTTCCAAAATAACTTTTTGGCCCTTATCTGCTACTATATATCTGCCACTGGATAAGATTATGTGGATGTTTTCTCTTCTCCTGTAGCTGCAAATCTGAGTATTTTCAGTCTGAGAAACTGATTTGATAGTTGCAGCTGCATGAGTAAATGCCACTAGATGTGTGCAGTTGTGTGTGATTTTAGGAAATGGAGATCAGGCCTCCCAGGCAATTCTTCCTCCCAGCGTGCTCCCCACAGCGCAGAGGCCTCAGGTTTCCCACATGGAGGGCAGAGAGTCCCTCTAAAGCTGTCAGCAGAGCTCAGCCAGCAGGAGCTGCAGCCTGCATCACAACGACTGGTTTTTATTTAGTGCAGGGAGGCAGGGATGCCAAGAAGGAGGTAGAAAAGAGGGGGAAGCAAGGAGGTTTGGGGTGATCAAGAGAGGAAGGGAGGGAAAGCTAGAGAGAAGGAAGAATGGAAAATGGAGAAAACCATGGCATTGGTTGCGGATGTGAGAAGAGCAGGGATGAGAGAAAGAAAACCCATTTTTTCTCCCTCTTTTTTCATATTTCACCATGAGGAATATAAACATGTTTTTTCTTCAATACTATTTTTTTCTGTTTAACAAAATAAGCCAAATTGCATTTCCAATGTATCAGCATTAAATTTTGTCTAAACTTAAATAAAATACAGTCAAACATGACCGAAATAATGATTTAAATGAGGACATTTCTGATCATAGAATAAGTTAACATGACTAAAAATCTGACCAAGCATTCAGGCCAGCTTTTGATACTTGACAGTTTTTGGTCCTTGGTGCTTTGGATATATTTTGGTCTGTATTCAAAGTCAGTATTGAGGTTCGATACCCAGACTTACAGTAAGAGGAACATTGTGAGAAATTGACCAATGCAAGGAACACATTTTTCATCTAACTTACCTCTGTTGAAAATACAATTAGTCGTAAACTGTTCCAGATAAAAGTTAAATCATAGAATTGAAGACTATTTTCTCCGAATTTGTTTTTGTTTTGCAAACCTTTCGCATTCCGAAACTCATTTGATTGTCACCACATGAGGATTTATGTGCAGAGCTGATATGGTTGTTCTTATAGTAACGGTATAGCTATGGAGATGCAGAACAATCCTTTTTTACCCAGCATTCTCAGTGGTGTGCTCCACAACATTTTAGTACATCTCCAGTGAATACCCCATCACAAGGCCGTTTTTTTTTTTTTTTGGCGGGATTGCGTGCAGAATAAGACAACTGGTTGCCAATGAGATAAATCACAAGGGTTTCTGTTCTGAACTGAATTGGGCCCCTGTTGTTTGCAGCCCCCACCCCCCCGGCTTTAATAAGTGTAACTGCATTTGGGATTAGGAGACCCCCTATTTCAATGACTTCAATGTAATTATCCCCCGCCCCCTTCCTCACACACACACTCCAATACACACAGCTCCAAAAGTTGTTTTCTTTATTTAATTAAATGCAATGATTTAACTGTGGTAGAGGAAGAACAAACTCATTAAACTAATTAGGATTGCCACCGAAGACTCTCCAAGCTCTTTTTAGACTGTTCTGAGAATTGTAGCAAAGTGTGTATCTGCGCGTTTGGATCTTTTATTTCAACACGCTGCATTTCAATGGTGATATCTACAATCTATCGCCCTTTTGTGACAGCGTTGAAATGGCTTAGCGGTGTTGTGAAAGAGGCCAACAGCTGCTGGGCGGAGATTTGCCGGAGCAATAACTGTCGGAACAAAACCTAATCACTTCTTTTGGCCCTCATTTGCTTATGCAAATTTGCCATTGTGAGGAAGTATATTAATAGACAGGGACACGAGGCATGTTTTCGTCATGGAGCTGGCGTCACAGCTTTGCGACAAGGCATGGAGAAAGTATGTGAGCTGTGAACTCTGGGCCTCTGTGCTCTTATTCTTGTCCTGTTTCCAGAAAGAATCAAGTTTACATTCACAGTCTTGGAATACAGACTGGGATCCTAGATTTGTTGCATGTCATGCTGCTCACCTTCTCACCTTTTTCATGGTTTCCACTTTGGATTTTCAAATAAAAACAAAAGTTTACCTTCATTGACGTAACTATTTACGTTTGCATTCAACAAAGCTGACTTGTGTTACAAAGAAAAAACTACTGTGTCCAAGGCCTTCAGCTGTAGATACAGCCATTACAATTCTCCAGTTCACCATGATTTATTCCCCAAATATGTTCAGCTATCTTCCCTTCACCAAGGTATGGGTGGGATGTGGCTGTGTTTTATCAAATCTAAATCCAGTGGGTCTGCTTATCCAATCCAAACTCTTTTGGGTCCCTTATAAAATCCATTTAGGTGCAGCTGTGAACATTTGTGTGTACCTGAAGTGAAAAATAAAATTAAAGAAATCAATTTAGATCTGTACGCCACTGGCTGCTGAGGCCAAAACATTACAGCATAAAGTTGTATCCTATGAATTTTCACAACCTGTAGCTGCAACTGAAAATGAGGTGAACAGCTTATATTTCACAAACTAATAACTCTGTAATGCTGTAGACCCATTTCAAAACTATAAAGTCGTTGAGCTTAAAATATTGATAACATATGCATGAATATTTAACTGGGAGATTCAGACTGCTGAAATTGACATGACACGATCAGTTGTTACAAAAGAAAAGACGCACCACTCTGTTACCTCAGAATTTTTTTTAATTATCCTGGAACCAGATGCAGAACAGAACAAGCTATTAGAACTCAACCCTATTAGGATATATAGGGTTGTTTTTGTTTTGTCTTTATTTTTATTTATGTATATTATTAATATACAAAACTTACAAAACAACATTACAATTTCAAAGTATTTTTAAACAAAAATACAATATTTTATCCTATTGCAACAATGGGTAAAAAGAAGTTGAAATCTCCATAGACTAATTTTTAGGAGGGACCTGACTAGCTAATAACTTGGCTTCTCTGCCCTAAAACACTAAGTTCAGGTGTGTTTACAACCTAGACAGACAGAGAGAGAGATGACCAGAAAGACAGAAATATTCAATCCAATTCATTTAATCCTCATTTATTCCTCTTGTTATCCTATAAACAAAAATCTAGTTACATTATTTCTCCTGTCAACTTTTAATGACTGCCTGATGACAAGGGAGGTTCTGCCGTCTCTTTGATGGATAACCGGGCTCTTAAATCACCTTAAATCACACACACGAAGGAAACATTCTAGATTAAAGGGATCTCAATTAGTCCTCATTACCTGATATTTTCAAGACGTCAGACAACCAGCTCCCCTCTTTCTCCATGTATCCTATTCCATATCCTGTCCACTTCAGGAGTTTTGACAAGAACCAGGCATCTGCGAGGGGTGGCCCTCTGCCCCCGTCCGACCACCAGTGTCAAAACTGCCAGCTCGTAGTTCTCGCGGGCGGAGGGGGAGGAAAAGGAAGAGGATGTGAGGGTAAAGGAGATGGAAGAGAACTTGTTTCTTGCTTTTGTTTTTTTTTTTTTTTTTTTTTTTTTTCAAACAGCCTCCAGAGACAAAAAAGGAGGAAGAGAGTGATAGTTTAGTGGAGGAGAAGGAAGCAGCTATGAAGCATTGACAGCTTTCTTGCTTGGCGGTGAAGGAGGGAAACTTTTCCAGTCGCTGTGGATGAGCCATGACATTTTTTTCTTCTTAATATATTTTCCTCTTCTGTGTTTTTATACATGGGGTTTTTCCATTCTTTGAATCAATCCCTCTCTTGACTTCGCTAGATGATTTAACAAGATAGAAAAGTAAAGTTTCTACTTTTTAAGACTTTCTTGTGTATTACAGCATAGTTTTTCATCTTCAGGCCTCTGAAAGTATTCAAATAAACAATGTGAAAAATACTCTATGGTTAAACTGCTCACAACCTGTAGACAAATGCAACCTGTGACGAGGGGTCATCGCTTCCTTTTAAGGGGTCTCAAGCCAAAAGGGTTGGGAACCACTGCTCTACAAGTCATACTACGTCATTTTTTCTAGTGCCTTAGTGGAATATGAAAGAGTAGTGGTGTAGTGGACCAGCCAGACCTGTGCAAGACCTATCGATCCTCAGCAATAGATTGCCAGCACATCCACTAGTACCCCTCCCCCCTTTCCCTTAGGCCCGTTAGTTCAAATAATGACTAATCAATATGTGCTGGAGTCCCCGTGAATGTCCTTTTAACACTTGATTTATGTCACAGCAACACGGCAGCGCACTAACTCTCTTACTCACTCTGCTTACCAGCCAATCAATTTAACCAATCACAGCTCTGCAGTTAAAGAAGTCTTTATAATTTTTTATTTAATTTTTAATTAGACAGCATAGATCAGGGTGACCTCAGTGACATGCCGTGATTGGGTGAGATTATGAAACAGTGCAGTGGTTTGGTCTCATGTCTGAAGCTTAATCGACAGCGTATTTGGAGTACGTTATGTAGATTTGTATTGATTGCCGATTTTGCTACCCGCTGTTCATCGCTCACTGTTGGCATGCAGCTGTCTGTGGACGTGTCCCAATGGCAGGAGATCACTGCATCAAGAAAGGATTTTTCTCTGCTTTGTCAAGTCTGTCACTTTGATCATGGGATGTTTGAGGTTTTAGCCATCTATCGTCTTTATCCAGAATACATTTTAATGAGAGGGGAGGTCCAATGTCTTACTCAAGGAAATGTCAGTAGGACACAAAGAAGGCTAAAACTAATGATTATCTTAATCATCAAATAATCTGTCAATTCTTTTTTGATGAATTAGCTAATTGTTTAGTCTATAAAAGTAGTGAAAAACACCCATCACAATTTTCCAGAGCCCAAGATGACCCATTCAAATTCCTTTTGTTCAACCAACAGTCCAAATCCCAAAAGTATTACATTTATTATCATTTTAAAATAGAAACAGAAATAGAGAATAAAACAGCAAATCCTCACATTTGAGAAGCTTGAACTAGTGAATTCTTGGAATGTTTTCTTAAGGAATGACTTAAATAGTTAATCAATATCAAAATTGTTTCTTACTTTATCAATTTAACTGATAGTTGTGTTCCACAGAAAAGAGATGAGAGGAACTGCTGCCGGTGCTGCTAGCCGGTGTATTTCTCTATATATACATATGCATAGGTGGATGAGAGTGAATGTGGGGTAAACAATCTGTCCCACGAGGGGCGCTCCAGTGGTAGTGAAGCCCACTCTCAGTGCAACGAGGTTAGGGAGGGCTGCCCTGACCTTCCCCTACCAGTGGATCTGATTTCCATAGCCGTATTCAGGAAGCAGTGATGACAACCACACACACAGAAACCATTGCTCACTCTCTCAATTGCCTTTTTCATCGCCGTTTGACTCAACAGTTGTGCCGTTTGAGGAAATCAAGAGTTTCCAGGGTTACATTCTGTACCCTATAATCAGTCTTCAGCCACAGGAGTAGTTTGTCATTGTCAGGGAAATATAGGTATGATTTTTACACTCTAGATTGCAGATTGTTTGTAATGTTGCTGGTCTAGAAAATTGGGTTTATACTGGTCTTGCACTCATATCTTAAGTCATTCTATTCAAGACTTGTTTTTGAACCTAAAGTATTTTGTGAAGTGGCAGTGATTTGTTTTGTTAAAGAACTCAAATGTACAGTTATTCAGAATTCCCCATTAAAGCATAAAAACTTAAAAACACTGTTGTCAGGGTCTCCCAAATGAAGAAAAGACTGAAAACCCAAAAGCTAAAAAGCTGCAAATGAACTGACAAATTATCTCCTGCTGTGATTTCCATATTTTGAACCAGAATGTGTTACAAAGGTCTGGCATTTTTACCTACTGAGCCACATTTTCCTCTTGCTCACTTGCATGTCCAATTATAGGTCTCCTACTTACAGTCCACAGTGTATCATTAAGTGACAAGTAATCCTCAACAAAAGGAAGCTTATGCATTTTTAGCAGGTATTTCCGTAAATTATCATTAAATGCCATATGTATTACATCCAGATTTTTAGTGCTAATCCCTCCAAAAAGTAGATTTGGCTGTGAACGTTCCATCACTAACACTAATCCAGAGACATAAATTCTATTATCCCTGTCATGTTGCCTGATTTATTTTAAAGGGGTAATTGTGTCAGTCTTGCTTTTAAAAAACACATGTTGGAATTAACTAACTCTTGTATCCTGTCAAATTTTGTGAATTTTCACGCTCCGTGGACCTTGAAAACCCAGTGATCGCACACTCACAGAAGAAGGTATGACAAGTGGTATTTATATGTTAATAGCTAGTTTATTCTTTAGAGTGCTACAAGCAGTTCTCTCTCTCAGATCTGGATCATACAGTATATTTGCAAATAATTCCAAGTGGTTTGTTTCTCTTGGTTGGGAGTACCAGAAGGGTGGAGTCTAGCAAGTCAAGGCAATGCAGATAAATCAGGCACATGGTTAATCATAGAAAAGTGTACTAAATTGACTTGTATAGATACTTTGCAATAATTGCCACTGATTACCTTGTCCGGTGTGGCAAACTCAATCTATCTGAACTTGAAAAGGCTGAAACAAACCCTGTATTTGCAAATACTGCTTTGATCCACTCTCAGCTAAGCATTCCTGGACCATTCACTTCATGGAAATGACAAATACCAAACAGTATTTGACTGGATTTCCCTATGAAAGTCAATGAAGTGCTATCTAATGTAATACTGTAAGGTACATAGTGCAGAAAAACAAAAGCTTTTTGTTCTTCAGTTTCAATGTTTTATTGTTTTTTCAAATTTTTTTGTCTGGGGTAACTACTAAGCAACACCCTCCCTGTCTGAACCCCCCCCCACAACAAGCTGCCTTTGAGCAAGACACTAACTGTCCACAAGTGCTCCAGTATAGCTGTTCACCTTCCAATAGTAGAAAAAAACCGTACCCATGTGTGAATGTGAGTTACTATATGGATGTGTTTCAGGGGGTTGTTGAAGAAGAGAATATTTGCTGAGTAAAGTTCTTTCCTGGATAAGTTAACTTTATTAGAAACTCCACTTTTAGCTGTAAGTGGTGTGTGCCATACAAACTTCACCTTTTACTTCAGCTTAAATGTTCCTAAAGGGAAATTCTTTTACAAACAAAGCCCATGGCAGAAACATTCACATAAACCCACACAAGTACAACGTAAATATATGAAATTAATACACTACCCAGCACATAACACCGCACAAAATACAAAACATAGTTACCATAATGTACCAATTAAAACTACTCAAGTAAAATGTAAATATAACATATTTGCTATAACCTCTCAAATAACATAAAAAATGTAAAAATAAAATAATAAATAAAACGTATATGCTAAACCCAACCACATAAAACCACACTATAAATATTTAATACGTAGTGTTAATACTAAAACGTACCATAATCACAGAAAAACAATGTAGATATATAAAATATATGCTAAAGGATATTAAGAGAGAACAATGTAATTACACAAGGCATACATGATAATAGCCTATACAAATGCAATATAAATATACATTATATATATAAAATATATAATTTTTTTATTTTAAAAACCTTTATTATAAGGTTTATAAAATGTATATGCTATATGCTACCACATGAAATTACAAGTACAAGGTAAATATATAAAATATGTATTGTTACGTAACAACACTTCCTGTAACCTCACACATAAAATCACACAAGTACAATATAAATATACATATAAATTATACGTTACTCCATGACATCAGAGGGGTTTTTTGCAGATTCATTTGGTGCAGGTTGCACTTGTATTGTTATGGTAAGGTTGCTGGATCACTTACAGTAGACAGTAGGTTTTGTCCTGTCTTGTGGACTAGCAGTACAAATGTCCCTGAGATAAATAAGAAAGGAGGCAGCCTAACAAATAAGAAGAGCTGATGGGAGAGATGAAGGAGGGAAATGGAGAATACATTACATTTCCAGTCTAATTTGCGGAACTCGAGCAGATATGAAAATTTAGGAGACTAATAAATGATGGAAAAAGTGTTCTAATATGCACAATCAATTCAACATCCCAGGCCTCCACGATACAATGTAAAATATATTGCAAGTGATTGAAGAGCTTTGTTCCATGATGAGATGGCCACCATTAGACACCATTATACCCCAGCTCTTACAATATGATTAACAGCACAATAGACAGGGAAGACAGGAATCATGATCGTGAGACGGGCAGATCCCTCAGGGCTCCTGACTTGTGCCTCGCCCGGCCACTTGAAATACAGCGCTGCCACAGTGAGGTCACTGCTCCACACACAAGCGCACACACACTTCGGTCTCTCACTTCAAACAGCTTGGACACACAACTAATGGCAAAAGGGCCTTTTTAAAGTGGCACACTTAAGCGCAGCACATTCCCCCCCGCCCACCCACCTACACACACACACCCACCCATACACCCATAATGCCTTATTTATGGCCCCCTCGCTATAAAACCAGCCTGTGTCAGCAGCTGGCTGCAGGACCTCCAGGGATTCATTCAGTTCATGCCAGAACTTAGCCTGCACCCTCGCCTGCCTTCTCCCTCATTCAATTCCTCAACGTCCGGGCGCTCAGTCTTCTCCACAGCACCATGATATAGACTACGTCCACACTAAGAACCACCAAAAATGTTTTTAGTAGTAAGAAAAAGATGTTTTCAAATTTAGCTGGCTTAGTGTGGACATGGACATAGTCTGCATCTCTGCCTCCCACCTCCCTATACACCGTCCCTTCATCTCCTCCCCAACATCCTCCGTCCACTCTGATCTCTTTGAAGTCTTTTCTCCAGGCCCTCAACGGACCCTTCCTCTGCCTTTTGTGATTTCATTCAGTCTTATCGCTTCTCTCCTCCTTACTGTCTGCCCTAATCTATAAATATTTCCCTATCCTTCAGTCCAACTTTCATCCATCCCTTGACTTGTCACTATCTCCCATAACCTCTCTCCAGCTCCTACTTAAATGAACAATGGTCAGAATGATATATTCAGAATCAGAAAGACACCCTCTCTCTCCAGCTCTTTTCTCCCCACTATTTTTCATTCCAAAAAGGTGATGTCCACTATTTGAATAATGCAACACCTACTTCAAGGCCCTGTTCAAACTTTTGAAGTGAAGTGCATCTTGGATGATACAGTCACAAATAGATGAAAAGTCATGTGAATCTGCTCAAAACACATTCTAAACACATTCTGATCCAGTTGCCCAGGCAACATTTCATGGTGGTCATGTGTCCACATGTTGTGTGTAGTGTAGTATTTAAACAGATATAGACAGGTGATACATTAAATGAAAAGCCAGACTAAATGAGTGAGGAAACATAACAAATGAAGATGCTTCCATCACTTCACAAGGGATCACAGAATGGTTTGAGTAAGAAAATGATGTGGATCATTTGTTATAGCCTTCATGGTCACCAGATCTCAACCCACTAAATATTGAGATTTTGGAATGATCTCCATCACCACCATCATCACACTAAATGAGCAAATATCTTTTGGAAGAATGGTGGTCATCCCTCCAGTAGAGTTCTAGAGACTTGGAGAATTTATTCCAATGAGCATTGAAACTGGTTTTGAGGCTTGTGGTGGCCCAACACCTAAGAGGCTTTGTCCTACAATTAGGGAAACGCATGATGAAAAATAACTACTATGCCCAAACACTTTACTATGCACATATCATGAAACCACAACATCCTGGAATCAAAACCAGACGGTTACATGTCATCCTCTGTCTTTCTCTCTTTATCTTCAGTGTTTTCTGCCTTATGTTAGCATTTTGTTGTCCAGAAAATCAAAAATCTATAAACGCCTAATATAAAATGTATTATACTGAGGCTGTTAGTATAATGATTGTCTTTACTTGCCAAAACGAACCCTTTAGATCTTTGAAGCTGCTGTTTTTAAAATAAACAGATCATATAAAAACATTTAAATATGTACAGTGTCTTGTTTCTCACCTGTGTGTTGTTTCACAGCTGTTTTTCACGTCTTCCTTTCAACCACCACCACCCCCCGCTGCCACCACCATCATCATTCCTTCACACTTGGCTTGTGTGTCCCCCTCCTCATCCTTCCTTCCTTAACTGTCTTCCTTCTTCACTCCTTTATCTGCCATCCTCAACCTCATCTCTTCCCCTCCATCCTTTTCTCACCGCAGCTTTCAAAAAGAGTTCCCATCTAGGGATCTTGACAGCATTCTCTAGACAGCAACCAGCTCCCCAGAGGGATTTGAACCGTGGAGAACCGTGTGACGGGTATCTGCCAAAAACTGTGTGACAACCTTTGAGTTTTCCATGGGTGCTCTTTGATGGGCTGCACTTGTATGTCTTTCATGTGGGTGCATGTGTGTCTCTGTGTTGCATCAGATAGAGCAGGGGATCTGTGTGGGTCTGCAAAGACGCTTTTATTTTTAACAATTGGCTAAAATTAAAATGTATTTAAATGTTTTTGTTTATTTTTTATTTATTTTTGTTTTTCCACCAGAGGTGTTTTTATTCGATTAATGCAGAAATTGTGGAACAATAAGGGGAAAACAATCCCTCTTTCAGTCCATCCTCAGTGAATATGGAGTCCTAATGAGTTTAACAAACAGTTTATTTCCTGTTGCAGTTCCAAAACTAACTGCTCAATTTAAACTGGCAGCTTTGGCTTTTTGTTTTTAAAAGTTAGTTATGAATTCAGCAAAGGGTTAATTAGGTCAAAACCTGCAAAATAGTAGTACAAAAACAGATCAAACACACCACAAGCGACACCTATTGGTTGAACATTGTCATCAGTTAGTCTATTGTTTATTTTTATGATCTTAAAAAAATGTTTTTGGAAAAATGGCTGTTTCAAGTTACCAGCGCTTACATCTTCAAAGTCCTTGTTTTGTCCGACTAACAGTCCAAAACCTAAAAATATTCAATTCATAATAATATAGAACAGAGAATCTGAATCTGAATATCTAAACATTTAATAGATTACATAAATAATTAACCAATTATTCGTTTAAACAGTAGTTTAAATAAAAACTTGTAATAACAACTATATGCATAGGTATGCAGGGAAGAAATAAAGAGCAGAGACATCACATCCATATGCATGCACGCACACACACACACACACCGGGCCTCAGTGTACTGTAGTCACCCTGTCAACCCTTCCAACAGACTCTGCTTTCTCTGGTAGAGTCCAGACACAAACACACGCACAAACCCATGTAGACCTCCCCACAGTCTCAGTGCAGTCAGCCCTCCGTCAGAGGACGGCTGTAGCCACTGCTACCTAGTTAGGAGATGTTTTGACAGGAGTCGGAGCTTTATCTGCCAGGAAGCAGACAGTAGCCTGGGTGGGAAGGGTGGGGATCCTCCAGTCAGCCGCTCCAGGGGATTTACTGTATCACCTGTCCACATGAGAATGCACTGTGGCCTGTTATTGCTCTATCATACGGGCTAGGTTTACCAGGCACTGTGAAAATATTTTTTCGGAGCTCATCTCATAAACGAGAGGCTTTTATTGTGTCCTCTTTCATCTGTTAGAGGAGTGAAATGGTGTCCGTGTCATAGTATTTCAAATGATCATATCCTGAGAAAGTGAGCAGGCCCGAAGTGGGTGCGACCAGGGAAAGGGTGGGCAAAAATAAATGGTATCATTTAGGGCTGCACCTAACGAATATTTTCATTAGTGATTAATGGACCGATTATTTTCTTAATCAGTTGTTTTGTATATAAAAATGTAAAAATAGTGAAAAATGGCAATTAATGGCAATGGTAACTTCCCACAGCCCAAGGAGGTTTTATTCAACCAACAGTCCAAAACCCAAAGATATTCAGTTTACTGTCAAATATGACAAAGAAAACCAACAAATCTTACCATTTGAGAAGGTGGAACCATTGAATGTGACTAAAACGATTAATTGAAATAGTTGCCTATTTACTAATCAATTAATCTACTTATCATTGCAGCTCTAGTATCATTCCTGAAGGCTACATATAATTGTGTCCAGTTTGGGAAGAAGTCTACTTCTACCTGGAATTCATTAGACAATCTTTCCTGGCTTCAAATAATTCTCTGGATAGCAGATACCAGATACCTCACATCTATTATTGTAATATCAGCATTATTATTATCATTATTATTATATTTTATATAATAATATAATTGTCTTTGTGTTTATGTAAAGAATAGTGTTGTTACAGAGTTGTAGTCTTTTTCTTGTTTCTTGTTGTTGTTTCTGGTTCTGCAGCAGTTAAAGACTCTTGAAACAGCATTTCTTGGCTGAATTCGATTTTGAAACTCTCCAGTAATTGAACAAAAAAACATGACATCCACAGCAGCAACGTTATTGCTGGCATTTGACAAAAACGTATCACTGCAGCCTACCTAAGCAACCCCACTACCCATACACACTCACAGAAGACAGATGGTGACAAATTGTAACCTATTCCACTTTGCCACCCTGTCTTCAGTTTACTTCTAGAACTAATTTCCCCCTGATGCACCAAATCCTGCAGAATTTCCACCTGTGAACAGTCCCAGTGGTCAGCACAATGGGGAGTTCAGGCTGCATCGAGTTGAAAGCCAGGAAGAGGTGGAGGGGGGATTGGGTCTTTCATGGTGGCCTTCCTTTGAAACGTTTGTCTGGAGGAGAAGCAGGATAGTCTTTATGTGTGTCTGTAGTGCCTGGTGGCGTTCTCAGCTGCAGCTGGTTCTGTGGGATCCGTTGGTGGAGGACAGGGAGGAGGGTACCCAGGATTTCCTTTAAGATGACTGCAGGACTCTGGAGATTTCGGCTAACAGATGTGAAGTTAAACAACACTAACATCTGTTTCACCAGGAGAGGTTAACTACAAGTTAATGTTTGTAGTGAGAGAGAGATATTAGTTCTACAAATATTCTGAGGAGCTGAGCTGCTGAGAAGACATAAATAATCTTTGTGGTTGAGCCAAACCACAATATGTAGAGTTGAATACCACAATTAGGGAGCTATTTCTGAAGATTAGCACTGTTACTAACAGGGAAAGAAAATGCAGCTTAGACATTCTGTCTCTTGTAGGTAGCCATACTAGCCCACGTGTGTTTATGTAAGCAGATTGGTCTGTTGACCTTCAGGCTCAAATAGCAAAGGTAATCACTGAATGAAAAAGAAACCAAAATCACTGTAGCTCCGGTCCTACTTTGCCTTTCAAGTTTGCAAGTAATCACACTTTAGCACTGCATATCCTGTGGCTCCTTTTGGGTCCACTCAGTGAGCTTTGACATAGTGAGAATATTTCTACATCCACAGCTCGTCCCCAGAGAAGTATGTGTCAACCGCATATCTTCATGTGTGAGGGTTGGTAATGATGTTAGAGGACCATTGAGAAACACACAATGTGAACTGTTATTATTGTTATTATTTTTGATCTCATCATAGTTAATTGTACTTTGTTTTGGAACAAAATTCGTAAATAAATGAAAGTAGCAGGAAATCAGTAGACTTGCATCAACACGTACTGTCTAAGGCTGCTTTCAGACAGACAATAGCACTGCGTGAAAAACTGCAGTTAATAAAATGTAAGGTTGTCCAAAAAAAAGGGTTGAATTTACACTCCATAATTTTCCAGCGTTGTAAAATCCTGTCTCATAGCATTATAAACCCATGTGCTCTGTTTTGGTGTCTGATAAGCCTTCAAACGCATTTATCTGTTACTCCAACACGGACTTTCTGGATCCGTCTCATCGGTACCTGAAGCAACATGCCCCCACCAACACAGCCCCTTGCATTTTTTAACGCAGTGCTGTTTTCGGTCTGAACGCCCACTAACAGTATAAGTCCATTGCGTCTCTAACATTTATTGCAGTGTGATAAAAGCTCAAGGTCTCAACCGTCAAAGAGAAGGCTCTGCTTAGCCTTTAAAAATTATATAACAAAAAATGAATCCAAGGTATTTGTGTGTTTCCATCTTATTTTAAGAGAAGTAACTGTAGAGCTTCAGGTGCTTAGAAAACAGAAATATGATTTGGTGTTTTCTTTGTATTTTTGCACAAAATCACATTTGTTTTGGTGGTCTGGGAAAACATGTCCTTGTCTCCAAAAGCTACTGTATATTGAATATTTCATGAAGTCAATCTGCAGAGTCCCAGTTTTTAATGAATGCTTGCTGAACCAGTGCTGCACTTCAGCTCCATTCCCAAGAGGAATTGTTTGGAAAAACGAAAATGTTTTCAGCTATTGTGCATGGGATAATTTGGTAACTGAAATGCTTTAGAGATAAGACTAGACACAAGTCACAATATACTAATATACAATATACTTGACATTTTTACTTCTTCTCAGAACTAAACAAACAAATGTGTAACAAGTGTACAGTATATGTCCCATTTTGAAACACAATCATGTAAATATCTCCTCTTAGGTTGGCAAAGTAGACTGCCACTCTTAGAATAATACAATAAATCTGACTGTTGTCTTCATGTTGATAAAAACATGTTGTATTGAATTCAATATCAGGAGCTCACGTTTGGTAAAAGTAGTGATATGGATGGTTTAAATGCACATGAGAATGGGCTTATGTTATGATCATGGCTTTGCCAAATGCCAGCCTCTGTCTGAGCAGTCTCCCTGTCATCTAGGACACGCATTACCATGGCAATCATACATCAGATAGGCTACTCACTCTTTCTCTTTTAAAATTGCCTGCTGTCACAAGATGCCTCTAGTCTCATTTTCCTCCGATGCAGCCCCGAAACAGAGGAAAAGGGCCCCCTGCCTCCTGATGATAATGGATCCTAATTTGACTCAGATTATGATTTATCAGATGCTGCTGATGCTTCCGTCCGCCAGTATTATACAGCTCTCTGAAAATGGGAACCATTACAAGTGAGACGTCTATCCGTCACCCCCAAGTCGCCATGACAGAGAGAAAGAGAGAGTGCCATACGAGCTGGACCATGATGCCTGCCCCAGAAATTAGACTGCTCCAATTCGATTTCCTTTTTCTCTCTCAATGTCGTTCTCCCTTCCCTCCCCTTCATTTCTTCCTGCTCTCCTTCCTCACTAGTCCAAGCCACACCAAAATTATAAGCCGGCGTTGGAGATATGCATCAGTCAAATCCTTACCTTTCTCACCAAAACTGGGATTGGAATTCTAATTTAGCCTCACTCTACTTATTTCCTTCAGCTAAAATCGCCTGAGCCACAGCCCAAATGACTGTTATCTCACTATTCCTTTCTCTATCTCGTTCCTCATTTCCTTTTTCCTTTTTCTGCCTTTAAAGGGTGATCCATTCTGCTGCCACAGAAGAGGTGAATCCTTTCTCTGGTTGCTGTGAATAATGTCGCACTCAAACTGTCCGTTTCCTAATGTACAGATCATTGTGGCAGCTAGCTAATGTTGGCTGCATTGTGTAATTCAATCTTTGATACATACAAAGCTAAATTAGTTTTTTGAGTCTTTCTGACTCCATGGATCTCATGCATCCAATAGCTTCAAAGTCATTATTAGTCATTACAGTTATTTTCCCCCTTTAGTCTCCCATCTGAAATGCTCAGTTCCCTCTGCACTGCAGCCCTTGTCACTGCTAAGTCTAATATTGTCCTGGGGAGTATAGGTCTTCACATTTCCTCTCTGTTCTGTCTAAGTGAATTCTTTTATGGCTCTTTTCTGTTGCTATTTGAATCTGTTTGGGTTTTCTGAATTTTGGATAGGGTCTAATTTTTCTTGGGTCTCTTTCTGACCAGATCTGACTGTCCTCAGGTCATTTTCGTATAGAGTTTCATCTTCTTGAAAATACATTTTCTGCTGCCAGTATTCAGGTTTACCTGGAGGGCATAACACGTGTTCAAATTATACCCTCCAGTTCCACCCACCACTGTGGAGGCACCTAAAAAATAAACTGACTTTAATTTTCAGAATGTTTTTAATTAGTTGGGTTGTTGTTTGCAATATGTATTTATCATCACACTATTGTATTGTAAGTAGGTTTTTAGAGTATTGGTGTTTTTATGTGAACACGTAGATGAATATGTGTATATATACATAGGTAGGCACATTACATGTATGTAGGTTATGTGTGTGTGTGTGTGTGTGTGTGCATATGTGTGTGTGTCAACAATTATGTGTTGAATTATTTATGAATTATTGCATGCTTAAATGTTTTTAATGTGGATTCTGGGAAGATTAGCCAATGCACGAAAAGAGATCCAAATCAATCCAAATTAGGCTAAATTGGGCCAACAAGTCTACTTAGTGTAATACAAGTGCCTAGACTTAAGTTAAAGAAATAACTTATTGGTCACACCTCTGCAACTCCTCCATGGTGCTTGGGTCATTTAGTCATTGAGCAATTGGAAAAGTTCGGACATACTTGGTGACTTAATGAGGGAAGTTATGATGTGCTGGGTTCAAACTGACCGCTTGGATCCCCTGCATCCTGACTTAAACCACTGATAAACCTGAAATATTTTAGACTCCATTCTTTCCTGTGTAAAAACTCTATGATGCCTCTGCCAGCATGAAAAGACAAGAGCCAAAGAACTAGTTTCTGATTCAGACTGAACTTTATTCATGAGTATGAAAAAGCCAGGCCTTGTTATCAATGTTTAGTTTAGCTGAGACCTCATAAAAATGTAAAAAAGAAAGTTGGACTCTTTAATGCCTCCCTAATCCACTGCTGATAAGACAGCGCACTCACCCTGCTGGTTTGAAAATCCTCTCCTCTTCCCCTCGCACTTTCATCTCACACTTTGCGTCCTCAAACTCTGCCAGTAATTTGCACAACCTGTAGGAAAACACAGCTCCTGTGGGCACAGGCAGGTTGAAACTAGTGTTCACTTCTCTACAGAGTTGTTAAAGCACCACTACAAGTTAATGGGCTAGAAGAGCCTACTTTATGGCCATGTTGACACAGAAAGGAATAATTAGTAGGGTGCGATGCTGGCTGTGGTAAAGCCAGTAACTCAGAAGACCCATTATCCAAATCTTGTTGCCTGGTTACAGTTTCCCCAGGTGACTGAATGTGCTGAATCACGGTGATCGGCTATGAATCATAAAGACTAGTGGCCGGTCAGCATTAGTAATGATTGGTAGGATCATCATGGGCTCATCATAACGGCATTGTGAAGCTCAGATATATTACAATAAGTGGCTTATCTGACAGCACAGATCTGTCCATTGACTGATTGAATAGTATGGTGTGATAGATGGCCTCTTCTGTTAACCCTAAAATCAGTGTCCGTATGTGAAGGGGAGAGAGCAATGAAGCAAGGTGCTATAGAGACAGAGCAAGTGTGTGTATCTGTGTGTGTGTGTGTGTGTGTGTGTGTATTTATATCTGTGTGTGAGATGAATATAGAGAGGGACTGAAACGGACATGAAGTGAAAGCCGAAAGAGTTTCACCCTCCATCACATCGTCATCCTGTGTTACATCCTGTGTTACCTGCTTGTCTTTATAATGCTTCCCTACACAGAGGAGATCATCATCTGTCAATGATGGATGAGATTAGACACTGTTTTGTCACTGTTACATCAAAGCACTACAACTGTGATGGCGTGTTAGATTGGGAGCCAGTGTTAATGTGGATAAGATCAAATATTCATTTACCTATTTAGCATTTCAATGTGAGGAAGGTCGGAAGGAATTGCAACTTTGTGGATGAGACAAGGAAACTGGTTGTGGTTCATAAAGAAAAGAATATCGTAGATAATAAAGAATATTTTAACAAAAAAAGGCTATAATAATAGCTGCAGTAGATGGACTCCCAATAGCTAGCTTGCAATGTCTGTACTAGTGCAAGACAAATTTGACTCGGGGGGGTTGTTACGCCGACGTAACTAAAGCTATTTGGTTAAGGAAAAGATTGGTGTCATGGTTGATAAAAACCAATGTTGACTGTTGATAGGACACTTTGTACTTCCAATCATTCACCCTGACCTGTTTCCAATGATGTTTTGTAATGCTGTAACTAATTCATGCTACTTCTTCCTTTGATGCTTAGAGAGCACAGTCATTACCCTTATGACTGCATGAGGTCATTTGTCAGAAAAGCATCAACATACTGTATTTTAGATATCTGAACAAACGACCTATGCAGTTTGTTTTCTGGTTAGGAGAGTCTTAAAATGCTGATTCCATGGCTAACCATGTTACCGTACCAACAGGTCCTGCATCAAGACAGTGGATTAGATAGCACTGATGTAGTCAGCTTTGACAAAAGACATTGTTCAGCCACAATAATGGATTTTTAAATTGTCTGTATAACAAAGAGGCGTGGCAGACTGTTGTTTTACAGTACATCTGATCCCATAGTATTTTCTGATGAAGACATCCATGAGATTAGATCCAACACAATCTCTCCTCATTTTAATCCTGACATGAAGTTCAGTCTTAGAATACATTATAAAGAACGTATTGAAAGCATCTGTGAGAAAATGGGATTGGAGCGCCTGCTAAACTACACGT